>NW_024039075.1:462500-847500 GCF_016077235.1 Cyprinodon tularosa
GATTAAGCTTGAATTTGTTCTCTATGGATCCACTGAGTTCACTTTATCTAAAAACAGTGCATTTTTTTCACAAGAGGGAATGATGACTTTCTGTTTTTTTAAAGATCTTACAACCTTGTCTTCTCTCGAGGCAATATTTCCTGTTTTTGATCAGTCTGAATTGAATGAAAGTCAATCAGGCAGACATACCCAGCAGCCCTGCTACCTCATAGGCTTTCTTCTGCTCGATGGTCTCGTAGTTCAAAGCTTCAAAGAACACATCCAGAACCAAGATGTTGTCTCTGCAAAAGGGGAAAAATATGAAGTTGTAATGAATCCCAATTCATGTCATTAGGTGGCAGGAAAAAAAATGTCCATGTAGCAAATGCTTAGTTTATAGCAGACAGTAAAATCCCCCTGATGCAGAATCTTATGTATGTTGCAGAACTCTAATTAGAACAACATTGAAACTATATTTGCAAATATATTCAGGTCCCATTTAACTTATTATACCTTTTTATACATACTGCATATATATAAGCAAAATACCACCTATAGGTGGGCTACATATACAGACAGGACAGAGTGCTGCTGGAGAAGCTATTTCTCACCACTGCCTGCATGCACCCTTGGTGAGAGGAATTGCTGCAAAGCTTGTAATTTGAACTGTAGAAATCCAGCTGTTCTGGAAGGCATCAGAGGTAAACAAACAAGCTCATGGAGACCAAGGAAAACAACAGACAGGTAAGGTATGAAGTTGTGGATGTAGGTTAGAAAAAGAAATGATCCCAAGCTTTAGCTATTTGACAGATCACTGTTGAATCCACCCTCCCAAAATGCAGAGCATACAGTAGATATGTGAAGCTGCAGGGCTTGTCCATCTAAACAGACAGTCCCAGCAAGGAGACCATTTATCAGATAAATAAAAAGACATGCATGATAGCTCTGGAGAAGCTAAGTGGATCCGAGGCTTAGAAGTGATGATCTGTTTACAGAGCAACTGTTAGTCATGCACTGCATACTGTAAATCTGACATTTTGATTGTAAGATAGGTGAGGCTAAACAAAAGAAAGTGCTGAAAGAAAACCTGCCAGAGGCTGCAAAGAGCTATTTTTGGAGCAAAGGTTCACCTTCCAGCAAAATATAAATGCCCAACATACAGTCAGAACTGCAATTCCTATTTATATGTGTAAATCAAAGTATACCAGGTTATAATGGCTTAGTGGAAGTCAGGACCTAAATCACATTAAGAATTCATGAAAGCACCTAAAAAGGGATTTTCAATAACTCTCCATTCAGTTTTACTTACAGTGCAAAAGTAAAACTGGTTGGTCTAGATATAGAAAACTAGTCAGAAAGCTCCAAAGGACTGTAGCTGTAAAACAGTGAAAGGTGGATCTACAAAATACTGACCAAGGACGAATAATTAGAAACACGCCACATTATCTAGATGCTGATTTATGAAAAAAACAAAGAAAAACAATCAGAAAAAAAACAAAAAAAAAAACATGTTATCCTATTTTATTCAATACACAAAAAGGAAACACTAATGTTGGGTGTAAAACAAAATACATGTAAATTCATTAATATTTGTGGTTTTAGTGTGTGATATGTATGAGCACTTTTGCATGATGTTGAAGTTTGGCTCAGTTTTGGTCTCAGCGCAGCTCATCAGATGATCTGATGAACGGAATAATATGGTTAACAGCAGGTAATCTGAGCTGTTTTGGATAAATTACTGGTAGTATCTCCCATGTTCATTAAGGTTGATTACTGTAAAAGCATATATCACAATACAAAAGTGTCTTTTTTTTGTATTTTTTAAAATATATTTGTAATATTTCAAATAGATTTTATAAGTCAAGTCAAAAAGTCAAAGTCAAAAAGCCTTTATTGTCATTATATTCTGCAACGGATACAATGAGATTTGGGACTTCCATATCAGCTGCCGTGAAATAAAAAAATTTAATTAAAAATATATAAATATATTAAAAGGAAAAGGAAATAAATAAATTATTATTAAACTAAAGGCAAAAAGAGCCAAAATCTGTTACTTGCTAATACATTTCCTAAGAACACCACTAACACCAAAGACAAGTTTTACTGCAGACATAAAGATATAAAAATAAACCAACTCACGAGATGTACTTCTCTGACTTGTTGAACTTCTTCTGCAGGTAGCGCGCTGAGGTCTTGCTGGGGATTTTGACCATGGATAGCTCCTTGTTGTAGCGGGTCATGTTGCACGGCGTCCTGCACACGCAGCTGCTGCTCTCCAATGCTGACAATTTAGCTTTGGATAGAAATGGCAAAGGCGATGCAAAGGAGCGGAAATTTGGGTGGTGAAAAAAAAATGGATTGTGGATGGATGAGATGAAGTTGACATAGATTGGAACCATTTTAGACAAATATTCTTTGATAATCCACAGTATCGTAAATATCTTTGACATATTCACATTGAAAGGCAGTAAGTGTCTTAGTTTTATAGTATTATTAAATAGAATCTGAAGCTTCTTAGTCATTAATATTGCACTGACACTGTGCAAATTTTATTAAGGCCATCTAGCCTCAAGACATTTAAAATATAACGGTAAAAAGATCACTTTCTTATTAAAACGACCTTGGCCAAGGCTTAACAATAAAATCTAATAAAAATAGAGCCAAAAGGAAAGTCGTTTGCAAATCAAACAATAGACACATTAATTTCCTATTATGTGAGAAGATCAGTCGTCAGCTGGGACCATACAGGCAACATGACATGAATGTGACATTTTTATATCAGATTTTATTTAAGGAAGATATGAGGTAGTCATGAGATGTATTAAGAGACTTTCTAAACCAAAATAAAAATGTTAATTGTATCTGTGATAATGTGTAGTCTGTGATAATTAACAGAGAACCAAATTATTTGGCTTTATGTCACACAAATTACACCTAATTATGATATCATACTCCTCATAATGATGTCAACTCAAGCATCCAAAAAAAAGCCAAATTGGTCAAAGTGCTACACATAATAAATTACTAAAGTAACAAAATAAGCCAAATTACCACAACAAACTCACAGAACAAAACCGATCTTTAAAAAAACAAAGCTGCTCACAGAAAAGGCTCCATCATATTAATTCTGCGGTCTCTAGGAGCCCGAGCTGTACTTTAAAAGTAAAGATCAGATTAGTTTGGTGCCAAGCTATTAAAACTATATACAATAGAAACAGGAAGCAGGTGAAAGTTTTGCAGTAATAAGGTTGATGTGCCCTTTGCTTCTTGACAGAAGGCGAGCTGTTATGTACAGTACAGGCTGCAGAAACATTAGCTTCGCCTGATTAACACCAACAGACAAGAAGCTGCATTAACCCAAGCGAGATATTATAAATGGATGGATTACTATCTTAAACTGGTCAGAAGTCATGTAGGCGTTTATTTTAATGAGCTGACAGTTGGAAGAAAAGCTGCCTTGACAACAACACTAATTTGTGTGTTACATTTAAAAGTGTTGTTAAAAATAACCCTGATGTTCCTGGCAGATGGGTCACAACATCAGTCTAGTTATTGATAGAATAATTAGCATGAATTTAATCTAACTGTAATTAAGCATGTTTTTATTTTCATATGTTGCCTTTTATTTTCCCTCTTGACAAAGACAATACAGAGCTTCGTTAGCCTGTCATGAATCAAGATGTACTTTTCAGCACTAGTATTACATTTCTATGGAAACTTTGAAGCGCCTGCTGTACTTTAGCGCTATTTTTTATTTACAAAAGTGATAACCATGAATAAAATATCAGTTTCAGACTAAAGTAGCTTTTCTCAGCCTCTGCCTGTACATGTTCCAAGCCTCAGAAAGCCAAGTGAATCTGACATTTTGCTTTTGTATTCCACCTGAATTCAAAGGTCACGCATAACAAAATACAACACTAAGACGGAAATAGAGCAAACACGACTGCTCAACACTGCCCCATTTTACACAGCCGCTCAGGTCATGTAAATGTTTGCTCCACAGAAGCTCTAATGACAGCCCAAGTCATAGTCCGCATCACAGAGGGAAAGAAGGTAAAGCTGCGAACAGAAACATGCCCTCGAGCAGCTGCAGTTGAAACAGCCTTCACCCTGACAGGAACACATTTCTGCCACAGAAAGATGTATTCAGGGATCTGCTTTGGTATATTGAGGGGAAAAAAACACTTTTAGGATAGTTATGTGCAACACCTTTAAGCCTACAATAGGAGAAGTCTCCAACAGGATGGATGGTAATGTTAAGGGATATAAGCTTTTTTTCAATTGGCTGGGTCAAAAATGTCCTCTGGTCCAAGGAAGTTCAAAAACACCCATCTTAAAGTTGGAGTTTTTCCCATTGTTTAAAAAGGCTACATAAACCAATCATTGCTGAAACACTTCTCTAATACAGTTTTAAGAAATCATCTGATTTCAGATTTTTCGAGAAATCCATTGGCTCTTCTTTGAATGAAAAATAAAATGGGTTAATGCTTTCAAGGCTGCACCTCACTCAAGTAGCTCTGTGGCAGACCTGCAGATCACAGAGCAAAAGATTCCCCCCTATGGTGTGATAATAGCTGCCAGGCCATGCAGAAATGTAGGAGAGAGAGAGTGTATTACCGCTTCACAGTGGTAGCTTATTTTTTATTCAAATGTGACGTTATTGGATTTATCGGAGCACCACTCTATGCACAAAAAGGATGGATTCTTTGTCCGAGCTTCAAAACCTTTGTTCACTTTCTTTACATATTATCTCTTACTACAAATTGCTATCACACATTAGCTCCTCATAGAATATTATATTTAGCAGACATATTTCACAGCTATTTAGTAACATTGCCTAGTAAAAATATAAATAATAATTAAAACACCTTCAGTGGAAAAGTATAAATAATAAAGAAGGTTTATTGCAACATTAAAACGGCTTTGTTAAAAGTAATATTACAGAAGTGAGATGTTAGAAGGCAGCGATGCAACAAAAAGCAAAACAAAGATTTGTTTGTTAAGTGAAACAGTTACACAAGCAGGGAAATCTAATCAAACTTTGATGCATGCATTTTGCTCTGGAAAGTGTATCAAATCTGCAGTTGGAGTTTGAGTAAGGATTTATTTGCATTCTATGATCCAAGTTAAACTAATCCTGTGTGTTTTTGTTTAGGGATTGTGAAAGCATTTTAGTTTCCAGAAAATGAAGCCAACTGCAGGAAAATACAGCAGAACCGTCCGCTTCCCTGCACAGCGCAGTGTAACTTCCCTGATTCAGAGTAATTACATTCGATCAGATTTGTCTATTTATGAGCTTATTAACATAAACATTTTTGATGTTTCCATCCATCCATTTTCCATCACGCTTATCCCAAGCGGGGTCACGAGGGGTGCTGGTGCCTATTTCCAGCTGTCTACAGGCGAGAGGATGAGTACACCCTGGACAGATCGCCAGTCCATCGCAGTGCAAGAGATGGACTATTTAGAATGCAGTATTTTTAATACTGCATTAAGTTTTTGCACATACAATAGCTGTGGCTCACCACGATACAGCCATGATGTTTTCTGGCAATCATTTTACCATAAAACTAACAATATAAAGTAGATTTGAGCAGAATTTTATGGATCCAAGCTTCAAATCAGCAGTTGAGAGTCCATGGCAAAAAATAGGCTTTTCAGGTTCGCAGCCTGCTGCTTTCCCTGTTCAGCACTGGTAGATATTAACAGTGGCGAGTTTTATTTAGAGTATAGATTCTGTAATGCCACATCAAAATTATGAACCATCTGTATAAGGACTTGTTTTTATGTCTAATCTCTTTGACCTGTAATACTTTTTGGGTTAGGAAATGTATTGTATTATCCCTTTACTTCTATAGTAGTCATTTTAAGAGCAGTAAAATAAAACATCTATTGAAAATCCATAAAATTACCTCACTTACATGGAGCATTAATATAACATAAGACCTTTTTCCAGAAAGACAGAAAAAGCATAAAATCCAACATTATAGCACTGAGGTTGTAAATGTGACAGAGTATGGGCACTTTCCCACCATAATGTAAAAGCCAATAAACATAGAAACACACAGTTTGATTCTACTGTCAATCCTCATGAGGATTTTTTTCATAGCTCACTTTTTTAAATGGTTCACAGAAATTTCCTTTGACTCATTCCAGGAATTATAAGAACAGAATGAGTAGACGCATCCACACAGCTACACATTCCTTTAACCAGGGTTCTTTTTATAGATGTAAAACTTAGCATCTAAATATGTAACACCTAAAAGTTCCATCTTTGTACAGTTCGAAAGATGAAACTGTACAAAGTATGTTATTTATGGAAAACAAGGTAATTGTTTTCCCTCCTATTTGTTTCATGTCTTTTTAAATACAGACAATGCTGACTGAGAGCTTCGTCTAATAATCTAACCCTTTTTTTTGTTTTTTACCCAAAATAAATGTTGGTGTTAATAACTTATTCATAAAGCTAAAATGGCTCTGATTTAAATATAACAATAACGAAATGGATTGGTGGGTTTACAGAGAAGTTGCATTGAGCAAAAGACGAAGAAACATATTATTAAGAACATCTCCAAAGAGATTTGATCAGGCTGGAAATAATACTATGGCAAAATATGTAAATCTGTTGATATGTAAACAATGCTGTTCTGGTTGTGTTACTTCCACCTGAATTATGTGTAAAAAAAAAAAAAAAGTTAAAAAAAATAAATAATTTAATACCTTTATCGTCCCACAATGGGGAAACTCACTCTCTGCATTTGACCCATCCCCTTGGGGAGCAGTGGGGTTCCATTGTGTGGCACCCAGGGAGCAATGTACTGTAGGGTTAAGGGTCTTGCTCAGAAACCAAGAGTGCAGGCTGTGGGGTTCACAGATACTTGCAACCCTCTCAGAGCACAAGCTCACTGCTCTAACAACCAAGCTAACTCTCACCATAACATGCTCCAATTCACTATTCATTATGCAGCTTTATTTTGTATTCCTTTATGCCAGTTCTTATCTCTTTTTTGTATTTATTTTGGAGATCTTTAAAAATCAGCGGATTTAAAGAACAACATTTGTGCTGTTGATAACATCTGTCAAACCTCAGATTTAGCTTAACTAAGAGTTTTAAGATAAGAATGATTTATTTCACTTTTACTTTACGTTTTAAAAGTCATTTAATTGTTGACACCCTACTTTATAAAGAGACCTTTAGACCCATTATTGCAGTAACATTTCTGTTTTTATATTTTGACCATTTCTAGTTCTTTGTCCAGTTTACCCGAAAACGAAATTAGGAAAATCATTTTATAGATGCTTAGTGCACCGAGTCTGGTTTTATATGTGTATTTTTACCTGTTGTTAGATAATAAAATCCAACTCAAATGTGATCGGAACTTCTACACACTGGTTCATTCCTTATCAATTCAGCTTCATAAAATATAAGGAAGATGTTAAAAAAAAAAATATATATATATAGACATATTTCCAACACCTACTTCAACACCTACTACATTGCAGGCAGTGAGATGTGTTATAAATATTATCTCTCTGACCATCCATACATTAAATTGAACCAGTCCCTGATGTCTCTGCTCCTGTTTAAACTTGAGTGCTTCAGATAAAAGTGGGAAGTCTTAAAGGAACATTTGAACTTAACTTCAGCTGGTACATGTGGAATTAGCAAATATATGCTAAAACCTCTGCACTTTGTTATTCCCCAGTTTGATAAGAATGCAGAACGAACTGAATGTACTAAAATCCCATGGGTAGCCTTTAGCTGTTCTCTGATTGCACCTTTAACTTTATCTTGCCTTAGAGTTCACCTCTAACACAGACCCAGCCTATTAACTGACAGATGCTTTAATCCTGCATAAACCAAGAGTGCTGTACGTGTTTTCTCTTGACTTATATCGATGAGTGTGTGTGTCCAGGCTGACATACCCAAGGCAGGCTCAGCACAGTCTTTGTACTGCTCGGGGGTGCAGTAGGAGGCATCACCTGGGGAAAGAAAAAGTAATGTATACAGAAGTACTGAATCAATACTGGAGCCTTAAGATGAAGTTATTGAAAACATAAACTAAAAGTAAACAGGGATGAATGAGACTTTCTGTGAGAATCAGCCTACTTCCACCTCCCAGGAACACCTTGTACTTCTAGGGCCTTTTAAAATGGCAACATCTAATCCAGTATTGATTTATCATATCAATATGAAGCTGGTAAATCTCCTACAAAATGCTGCAACCTTGCTGAAACTCTTGTTGATGAATGCTCGTTCAATACATCATCATATATCCCAAGAGGGATACTCACCGGGCATGTGAACCATCCTGCAGTTGCAGTTCTCCACAATGTAGCGGGTTTCGCAGTCAATTCTGCAGGCCGTTACACTATAGACCTGAAAGAAGCCCGACTCCAGAGCTTTGGATTCACACTCTCCCCACGGGGGAGGCAGGTAGGTCAGCTAAGGGGAAAAGACAAGTAGTCGCTTAGTGAACCTTCCTGTTCAACTGCAAAATCATTACAACAAGATTTCAGATCAATTTGGCATTATCTGAAAAAGTTATTTCCTCCTTGCTTAACCACTAAATCAATGTGATCAACAATGTTTGAAAAGCTGAGTTCAATTTCCTCAATCAAAGTCAGGCTTTACTACTGCACAAACTAAGCATGAAGAAGTAGATTTAAGAGAATTTTTCTGACAGTATGAAGTGGGCAAAGAGCTCAAAATGCAACATATATCACAATAAGCAACAGTCAATACAAATAAGATATCAGACAACATATCTCAACAAAACAAAAGAGAACACCAAGATAACGTTGTGTGATGAACTGAAGCTGCTTTAGAACCTGGATAACTTTCCACAATTGGACGAATCCTGAAGGAGAATGTCTAACCATTAGTTTGTGATCTTTAACTCAAGAGAACGTGGGTTGTGCAGGACAACAACCACTCAAGGGCTCCAAAACACTCAAAACTGTAGCTTAGAAATCTGGCATTACCTTATGCAGGTCAGTGATTCAGTTTATTTATATAGTTACCAATTCACAGCATGTCATCTCAAGGCACTTTACAGAGACAATTCAACCAGATCAGATTTTTCTATCTAAGGAAAACCAGCTGATTGCATCGACTCATTAACTCTACAGCAATCCATCACACCAAGCATGCTTGCAGCAACAGTGGAGAGGAAAACTCTCTTATAACAGGAAGAAACCACCAGCAGAACCAGGCTCAATAGTGCTCAAACACCTTCCAATCTGGCTCATTTAAAACAATTCCACAAAAAATTGACCTATATTTTCTCCGCAGTAATGCAAAAAACTCATTAGCAGTTTTCGTTAGGAATCTTTCCAGTATAACCAGTTAATAGGATCAGCGACCATTTTTTTATTATATTTTTTATAATTCAAGACATTTTTATATTATCCTTATCTGTATTAGTCCATCAGTTTGGTGCATTGATTGGTTAAACACTTTCTGACAGTATTAATGAAAACAAAAAACAAATTAACGCTATAAGTATTAATGTATACTAAATATTATACTGGAGCTGCAATATATGAAAATAATGCTCTGTTTCTTTTAAAGAGAGCCCCCTGCAGAATTCCATTAGACACAAACAAACAGTCATAAAACCTCAGTCTTAATGGGATGTTGTATTTCCTAGGTCAGTATCCGGCAGTCCAGTTTGGTAAAAAAAAAAAAAAAAAAAACAACAGTTGCAGTCAGTTGAAAAGCTTAAGTCAACGGAGGCAGATGATTTTGGCGTTGATGGCCGGCTTGATTTCTCATTTCATTCACCCGTCTAGTTCTGTCTTGTTTCTCATCACCTACTTATCTGATCCACCTGTTCCTGCCTCTATTCAAACTCATTGGTGTCAGCCACCAGTGCCAGGTTATTCTGGAGACTTTGGTGTAGAGAGTTTTCGGGCTACTATAGTGTTCTGTTTGCCTGACCCTGACCTGTTTCTGTATTCTGACTTTCTAGCCCAGCCCCATCTGATCTATTTGCCTGACCTGTCTTCAGACTCCTGTTGGATTCTTCTGTGGACTGAACCCAGATCTGCCTCTTGACTTTACCCTGTGGATTATCCTGCTTCTTTCGTCTGCTCGGAACTGATCTCCTGTCAGTGTTGCAGCCTTCTAGGTCCCTGCATCTGGAACTCTCTGGCCGCGCCCGCTGCGTCTTGTCAGCGGACCGGCTGGAATAATCCTTGTTCTTGGGGCATGGACTGAACTCTCAAACCAGGTTAGTGACTTGTGCGTTCATTATCATCCTCCGTCAGATTATTGTGGTCCTTAACCTGTATTTCTCTCCTAGGCATTCCTGTAGCATTCCGCTGCCTCTGCATATCCCGCTTGTAAAAATAAACGCTTTAAAGTTATTTCCCTGTCTGTCTAGCCTGAATTCTGGGTCCTACTTTCCGACCCTTGACAGGTGAACACAGAATTATAACAAACAGAAACTATAATGGACTTTGAGAAGACCAACTCTTTTGTTCTTACATCTATTTGACAATGCAGAATTTAAGAAGATATTTGGAAAATGTGTAAAGTATCAGAAACCATGGTGCATTTGAGCAAAAGAACAGACATGTAGGAATTTGATGGAAATGCTGAAATCCCAAAAAATTACTAATAGTATAAACAAAATGAGAAAAGCAGCAGTGTCCCAAGGTTCCAATTTCATAATATGCAACGATTTGTGTAAATTGAGATACAGCCAGTCTGTATTGGGCAAGTAAAATACCATGTCATCAGTCGATACTGTAAATGGGATTATTTATGATAGCTCCAGGAAAGAAACTCTTAACAGGTTGGCTGTCAGACCTTTCAGATGTTTTTTCGGGATATTAGAGAGTTAAGAAACAGGGTTTTACAATTTAGTTTAATCCAAATGTATAACCTGCAACAGAGTGTTGAGCCAATAAGGAAGGAACTTATTTTCATGTCTTACCTTGATAGGGTGGATTTTATATTACGTTTGATTAAACATGATCAACTGTGCACACCTTAATGGCTTTCAAGAAGCTGGAAAAAGAAGTTAAAGAAATAACCTAACAGACAAAAAAAAAACAGTCAGGAGCTTTGTGAAGTACAAACTGTCAGTAATACTATTAGCTCTCTAAAACTAAATCTGTAGTCCTCGAATTCCAACTATTACCTGGAAGCAGAAAAGTCCAAGAACCAAGTTGACACAGCAGAGAACAATTCAAGAGTAAGCCAGAGTCTGTCAAAAAAATCCCTCAACAGACAGTGGGGAAAGCACATACAAATGCTCCTGTGGTTGTAAAGGCTGGGACAACAGATGAGAAAAGAGGGACACTGAGCTGAGCAGCATGGAGCCCAATCTGCTACAACACAGGCACCGAGGTCCAACCCTGCTCTGTATCCATCACCCTCTGTTCCCATCTTCACTCGCTGTCATCTCATTGGATCCCAAGTGAGTCAGTTAGCTCTGCCAAAAGATCTTTTTGTTGGGAAGGGTGGAACAAATTGAGCATTTTGCCAGATTTAGCTTGGCCCGACTCTGTTTGTTTGTAATGACAGAATTTGAAGCCTAGGCTTCCTTTCCAGGTGATCTTGTTTCTCTGATGGGAGATATTATTTTAGCACCACAAGAGTGGAACACTAAAGTCCAGACTAATCCAATCACAATTCATGTGGCTAGAGGCCTTCAGTCATTTAGATGCAGCTTGTTTCTTATAGTAATTAAATATCCTTCTTCAAAGCTAAAAGCAAGACCAAACCACATACTGACATTCAACAGCTATTATTAGGTCAGACACTTAAGAAATTTGCTCTTTGGCAATCCTTAACCTTTACAATCACCTTCATATCTTACCTAATGTTCCCTCCTGGCCTAATCAGTCAGATATAGATGATCTGAGATCTGATTAATTCTCTGTAATCAGATAATCTAAGGTGCTCAATATCACTTTCACTGTGTTTAGACCTGTGGACCTGATTGTGGCGTTATCTAATAAAAACCAAGGCCTGTTGGCAACTGAATGTGTTATCAATCATTGCTCTATTCCCCTGTTATACCAGTGGAAGACTTTAATTAGGCCATACAGCTCTGCCAACACGGGATGTTGCTAAAAAGTGGATAACAGCATGAGTTACAATGAGGTCATCCCATTAGTGCTGCCTGGGTGAGATGAAATGCAAATTCTGGACAATGGGTTCGAGCAAAACCACCCTTATGTGTTATTGTTGTATTTGTGAGCACAGCGCTAACCAGCCCTGAGTGTCCCTGGAAAATAAAGAGGTTTAGTTCATGTAAAAAATGACTTCCATTGCTACAGGAACATTATGCCCTTTCAGTTTCATTTAAAAACCCACAGCACATTTTCAATCCATAGAGCCTAAATTTAAAATGGCTGTGTGAGGGCTCTTCTCTCTGTGTAGGACCGGAGTTTCATGCTGGAGGCTCACTTGATTAAAGCTACTTTGATGTAGGTCTAATTCTGTTAAATCTGTTAATTTAATCTCTTTGTTAAACTTTTTTTTTAAAGGCGGACTGACTGCTATCTTTTTCAAAGATTCAATAATCACTATTTAATTCAAAGATGTGCCACAAGACCATTTTTCAGATTTTTGCCCTTGATATGTTCTCGATCATCAGTCAAGATTTGTTGTAGAGATTAATTTCAAAGACACTCAGGTTGAAGGTAGAGGACAAAGGTGCAAACTTCCAGAAGCATGTTGTTTACCAGACATCTGATCTAAAGTGTGGCTCTGCATTAATTAACAGGAGCGTGATTTGCCTTCATGCAGGCTTTTAAAGAAAGGCAGGATTTTCACAGGAGGCTACAGAGAATGGCTTGTCTACGCCCTGTCAGTCACAGAACAGGGCTGAAAGACAAAGAGAGACCCTGAGAGGCTCATTACCCAAAAGGCCTGCCCACTGTTGGACATGTCTGCTCTCAAACTGTTTATCACTTCAACACACTGAGCTCTGATGTTGGAAGGTCACATTACAGCTGCATTGAAGAAATGTCGAAAAATGTAGCTGCTGAAATATCACACTTATTCTCAGGAAGGCTTAGTCATTCAGTTTAGCTTGACTGACTTTAAAGGACAAGGGTGAAATGTCTATGTCCTTTTTCTGATTGGCACTTTGTGAGGTTTGCATTTTGTGTGTGAGGGGGCGCTACTGGGACTAGACTGGACTGGGACATCATGGCAAAGATTACAAAATGAGCCTGATATTTTAGTCCAGGTTGATAAAACAAAATGACATAATTGCTGAAAATCTCTGGTCTGTACTGTACATCCCTGATGTTATTTTCTAGTTTCACAATTTGCTCTTTTGGATTGTTGATGGAGGTCTCTGTAGTACAGAGAATTAATGTTCAAAAATGACACCTTAAGATGATTTAAGCTTTCTGACATGGTGTGTTTTCCTATTAGAGGTAGCCATTAGAAGACAGACACACTGTAGTTATACATTACAGAGAAGGAAACAACAGTCATGGCACTTTGACATTCAAACATAAGCCAACTGATACTAATACCCCTTTTCCATTATATCCTTATCTACATGGGCCCAGTCTGCTCAACACTGTTTGATTCATTATCTATTTAGTACCATGTTAATGGGGCAGAATTGTTAATAGCAAGGCAGAGCCACAGTCTGACCTGATGTGATTTGTAGAGAACAAACATCTCTTTAGACTGCTGCTTGGTTTAAGAGTCTGTTTGGATGTTAACTTAGGGCCTGATCTTTTAAAGGTTTGCTTGTATAAAAACAATTCAAACTTGCTACCATGTGGAAAGCTCATTTACAAAGCAGGTACAAAACAATTTGCATGTGTAAAAGAAGTAGAACAGCTGGTGCAAACTTTTTATGCGTCTTCTTATATGTAGACACATTAAAATAATATTCATAATGTTTATCATTATTATTATTACCTCCCACTGCATAGGACAGATATTCTTGTCTGAACAAATATTTGAAGTTGTGTCAACCCTATTTTTTCTACAATTCCTCTAGGTAACCTTAACTCTGCCAAAGATGATTCATCAGCTTTTTAAAGAAAACATTTTTTGCGGGTTTAACCAAACGATGATGCCAACTGGTTGGCAGATGCGCAAAGTGTATTAAAAACAGTAAAACCAACATTTACTTTGTAATTGTTTCAAAGTGGTTATAGGAAAAGCTATATAATACAACTCCAAACTTGGTGGAAATGTTCAGAAAGACTTAGGTTTAACAAAATGTTACCAACCAAAACTACCAGAAAGACAGAAAAAAGAACAGGTATGACTGGGATTGTCATTATCGATCTAAGTTAATTATTTATCGGAATGTCTTTGTGGTTTCACCCCAAAAATACAGATTAGTGTAAAGCAGACATGTTCACAAGTCATTTTTTGCAAGTCCAAGTCAAGTCTCAAGTCTTGAGAGCTCAAGTCCAAGTCAAGTCTCAAGTCTTGAGAGCTCAAGTCCAAGTCAAGTCTCAAGTCTTGAGAAGGCCTGCCGCAATAATCAATTAATCGCACAAAAAATTCTAATCCCTTGATTCATTTAAAAAAGTGCAATAATTTTCATGCTTGCTTGTTTCTCCTTGTGTTTTCATCTCCGTCACTGAGACGGTATAGCTTAAAGGTCGCTATTATATCTATGGAATTATCATTATCTTGAACTGCTAAATGAAAAATACAATTAAAAAAGCACACGCAAAATTTTTTCCAGATAAATTTTGCATTTTCTTACAGTATTTACCTGACATTTGTGGTTACAACTTTTTCTAGTTTTAGCAGTAAATGTCTGCTCTTTTATTGAAAATGAGGACTGTGGAAAAAAAAAACAATCACAATCCTGCCGTCCATGTACTGTTGCATCAGTGACCTCAGTGTGTTGCACAGGGAAAAATATGGTTTATGGTTTTCTTTCATTTTAATGTTAGTTTTATGCTTTGTATGTTTGGAGAAGCAGATATGATTTGTTTTTCTTTGTATTTTCTTCTTGAGCTTTGCATGTTTTGATGTTTCTTTTTTATATGATTGTTTTCCTTTATTTTAGACTTTTGAATTTTTCCTGCATGTTGGGTATTTTTGGTTTGTTTTTCACTTGTGACAATCCATGCGCACTGGACTGAAGTAGTTGTCTGAGGAGGCGGAGTGCATTAATTGCGCTGCGTAATTGCTGCGCTCAGGTGTGAGCAAGGGCTGATTAAAGCCGACATAAAAGGAAAGGAGAAGGAGAACGGAATCTGCAGGTGACAGGCATATATCTTCCGACGGGGTTTTGGCGCGTGGATGCTGGATGCGCGTGGATGCTGGCGTTCTCCTTGCTTCTCTTTTTAGCTGGATCGGTCTGGAAAGGGGTTTGGCACGCCAGGGAGTGGAACAGTGCTGGAGGGCCGCAGAGTCAGCTGTGGATCAGCCAGTGGGTGCTCCAGGCCGATCACTCGCACCAGAAGCAGCATAACGAGCGGAGCCCAACTTCCAGCCTCTGATTTTTAAGGAAAACTCTTGATTTTTAGGTTTTATCAGGAGAAGAAAAGGACTGTTTTATTATGCCACTTTTGCTGTGGCTTTTTGTATAAATAAAACACTTGAACTTGAGTGCTTCACGGTTTGGGTCTTTGAGTTTTTTTTTTTTTTTTTTACCTCTTCTGTGTGCGGTTAAGGCGAGCGGCGATCAGTCAAGTTAGTAAAACAAAAAACACTAAGTGTTTTTACACTGGAATAAAATATTGTTCACAAGTCGGAAATCACGAGTCTCAGTCGAGTCTGAAGTCCTTAAAATGCAAGTCTAAGTCGAGTCTGAAGTCATTAAATATGCGACTTAAGTGCGACTCGAGTACGAGTCACAAACTCGAGTCCCCATCTCTGGTGTAAAGGTATAGTGGAGGATTTTCTCAATTCTTTAAAAAGACCCACACTCTCCATTAAAAAAAAAATGTAGATGCACATCTGTGTATCCACCTCCGAGAGGGAACACCTATTAAACAAATGCAAGAGCATACATAAGCCCATTTCTCCTTGTGTACGCTCTGTTTAAAAGTTGCTGTTTGCAGACTCAGCACCGGTAAGTGAAAATGGGGATGAGCACATAGGATGGCCTCACCTAAACATATCACCAGAATGATTGACAGTTTGCATGACCACTCATTTACCTTTACTGTAAATACATTCTTCAGAATAATGATCAGGTATCCAAAGCTTAGAGCGTGCAATATGCGTCTCATTTTCAAGGTAAACATTCTGAAGCAGCAGTATGTCTGCTCAATTCAAATTTGAAATCAATGAGTAATCATTAAACCTTGGCAGCTGTGATGGCTTTAATTTGCATATGCAGTCCATATAAGCTTTAAACAGAAAGATGCTGAAAGTGCTTCCTATAACTTAATGTATTCCTTTCACTTAATATATTCAGCTATATTTAGTTTCTGTATGGGGTTTCTCTAATGATGGATTCCCTTGCTTTTAAGTCTTCCCTTAACCATTAGTGTGAAAAAGCCATATTCCTTTCTATACTTTAGCATAATCTAATTTTAAAATCCTGAGCTTAGAACTGACTAATTAGTGAATATGACCCCTCATAAAACATATGTGAACACCTTGCACTAAAAGCCTTTTGCAATCCTTCTCAGAGCAGTAAATTTGGCTATCCTCTCTACATCATTGCACAGCCATTAATAAAAATTCAGTTTAAACATGAGATGTCATAAGAACACACACAAACAGGAAAGATGCTGGTCTTTACTTAGTTTCATTGTGGCATCAAAGATAATCTGAAAACAATCATTTGATCCAACCCATCTGGATGGGACACCATCTACAGTGACTCTCCACCTGCTCCCCAGCCTGCTGAGACAAAAACTTTGGTGTTGCCAAGGGCCCCTTCTGCAGCAGCCAGAAAACATTCATTTTTTTCTAATTCATTTGGCAAAAACGTTTTGAACATTTTGTCTTTCAGTTTTTACTCAATTTCTTCTGTTTGATATGAGGATTAAAATTAGAAATTGCCAATGATATGAAATAATTTTTGTGTGAAAAGGAATTAAAAACTATTCTATGTGTTTTTTGTGAAATAATTTATGTCCACATATTTAGTCCAAACAACTTAAAGGGACACTATGCAACATTTTTCAGTTAATTAATGTGTTCCATAACGTTATGGATGACTAAATGAGTCATTTCAGGTTGAACAAAGGTATTCTCGGCCGCCCTGGTGGTCTGTGGGGGAAATACTGCACTTGCAACTGCAGGAGCACCGACCCGCACCCACAGGCTCAGAAGTCTCCTGAGAGTCAGTCTTGCTTTACGGCGAGAACTGCTACACCCCCCAGTTAAAAGCATTCTCGTTGCTAGCACAGTGGCAATCTTTGTGCAGTTATGCTACGTTCACGCAGCAAAAGCAGCAAAATCGCATCTGCTGCTTCATTTTTGCTGCTTGTACCAGTTAGTACTGACGCGCGGCTGAAGCAGCTTTGCTGCTCTGGCTGCAAAAGTGTGTCTGAGGCGCGTTGGGCGGAGCTTCACTATCCTTTCTCTGCCTTGCAGCTATATTTGCTGTGATCAGTGGGAATAAAGTAGTTTTAATATGTGTTTAAGTGAGAAAATACACATGAAAACGTAATCAGTGCAGTCAGTTCATTCAGATTATTATCCTGCCTTCAATATTTTTTCTGTCGGAGCCGCTCAGACCCCCACATACCAGGGATGCGCCGACAGTATGGATCCCTTCATCAGCAGCGGTTCACCGAAGCAGCTGGTAGGTGTTTTTCATCTAAATAATCCAAACTGCATATTCTGCCGGCAGATTTCTGCCTTTTAAGTTAATTTAGGCGTCAATAAACTTTTTAAGAGCAGTGATCATCAGCGCTGTGTCTCTCTCCCTGTCTCTCACCCGACGCGCTGCTGCAGCCGCTCAGTATGGCTTGCCATAGCTCAGACATGCAGCGCCTGCAGCTCAAAACGCGCCGCGGGACCTTTGCATGTAAACTCGCTGCTTCTGTCGCTCCAGCTACATCCAGTGTGAACGCAGCGTTAGTCATTCGCTGCTAAGCTCAAAACAACCGCGCCTGGCTTGACGGAGAAACCAGGAGAACAGCTGAGCATATTTACGACAGTGCACTTTTACTTTCGCCCTCTGGAGGGAGCCTCACTGGAAAATCAACACTGGTTGCATAGTGTACCTTTAAGCCATGTTGCCACGTGGAGGGTATTAGAACAATTTTTTTTCCATAAATATGTTCAAACACTTTCCAGTAACATTTTTGAAAAACCTGCATACATTAAAATCAAATAGTCTGTGTAATGTGTAAAATCCTTTATTGTCCCACAATGGGGAAATTCACTCTCTGCTGTGGGGACAATCGCAGAAAATGATAGAAATGTTCTTTATATTCCTATAGAGGAAGCTGAGGTGCGCAACAGTAAAGCAAATTGGCAAATGAAAGCATGCAGTTGCATACATAAAACAGAAAAAGGTATGAATAACAAAATTAAACATATCTGGTTGGATTTTTTTCACAAACAAAAAATGTCTATATTGTTTCAAGAGTTTTAAATAGATAAATACAAATAGCAGCTAAATTTGGTTTGGTTTGGCTAAAATTTGTTTATCAGATTAACAAAGCTCTACAGGGCAATAAATTGGTACTTTGTTTCTCAGACTTAAATTACATTTGGACTTGTTTTTTTTTTATTATTTCAGTTTCTTTTAGGAACTGAATTTAGACCGTTTTAACACTTTATATGCAAAATAAATTAGATAGTAACACTGAATGTTTATGTACAGCAAAAACAGTTCTGAGTTCGTCAAACTTCACTTTACAGTCCCCGCTGTATACAATGATTGAGGGATTTAGGGGGCAGGGCGAACATTCGAGCACAGTAAGCTTTTATGAGCTATGAGAACAGCAACTTTTAAACAAAGCGTTGCCAAAGAAAAATGGGCTCATGCATGCTTTCGCAAGGGTTTAATAGGCATTCCCTCTTGGGAGCAGGTCTGGGTTGTGCATGTGGATTTTTATTTTTTTTTTTAAGTGAAGAGGACTGGTCTTTAAAAAAAAATGCGAAAATCCTCTACAGCATCTTTATGATACAATCATAATAAAAGCAGATGGTAAAGCAAAGCAGTTAAGAGTTGAATCTAACATGATGTTGTTTGTATTCTAACGTAAGATTAAATTTAGAAAATTCAGATCTGAAAGAGCTCATTTCCTTAACTGTTTTCCTATGGAGCTAATTTACCATTACCTTCTCTATCTTAGTAAGCATTAATGAATTGGTGGTTCTGCTTTCCTTTTGTGTATCTGTCTTCTCTTCATGCTTTGATTAAATTGGATCTCTAAATTACCTTTGCAGTGAATTGGCTCTGTAGAATTATAATAATTTGAAAGACTAATCTGAAAGACTAGCTTTAGTAATTATATTTAAACATTTAGGTCTATTAAGAAAGATGGTTATCAGGGTAATAAACAACCATCAAACATTGCCTTTAAAGGTCTGACAAAAAAGCATGTGGCCATCAATATATCACTGGGTACGAACAGCAATACACTTTCTGCCAACTACAGTTAACAAAAAGGGGATTTATAAAAAAGAGAAAAAAGCTCAATGGGCACAAATTCACCAAATATATTTTTAGGGCAATTGTGATTTTTTAATTTGCATTTTTGTTATTATTTGTCTGGGAAGATTCAAAGCTGCGATTTGAGAACAAGTATGAAAAACATGCTTTAAAAGTGACACAGACACAGCGATTTTGGACTGCATAGTTAACAATAACTAGTATACAAAGTCCACAGGGTCAGATACTTACAGCACAAAGAGGTAGGAGAATGTTGACAGGTCATAAATAGGATTTTAGGAATTTTTAGACTGTTGTCCTGTGAATTTATGAAGGAGGACAAGATTCCGGACAACATGGATAAGATGAAGAACACTCAAGACTGTCAAAGTTATTACAGGCAGATGAGGAAAATACGGGCATAAAGGAAAGCTTGGTGAACAAAATAAATTAATCTAAAAAAAACAAAACCTTTGAAGTGTTTGCGGAAAGGAAAGTTCAGTAAAGTACATAGTTTTGGCTGGTTTTACCATCATTAAAACATGTTTCTGAAAGAGCAAGTTATAGAGATAATGCATCTGACTTGCTTCAGCTTCAGCTTTGTTCTGTGGTTAGTTTGCACATTTATCACCAAACACATTGATCTTTTACAAAAATTTAAACAAATGAACACGGAACATTATAGCATCTGATAAATGTACCAAGGAAGAAATGCACTTATTCTACTACTTATAACTTGGCAGATTTGTTTAATTTTAAAGCAATTTGCTAAAGGAAGTGGTGATGTTCCCATAAAAACATAATCACGTTTGCTTGTTACTAACTTCAATGTTGTGAGCTATGAGAATTTAGAATCACTAAATCATCTGGGGGCTTATGCATAAAAGAATGAATAGCTTTACTACTGTACTACACTTGTTACTACACAACTTTGTCTTATACATCTTAACTTGCAGGAAATCAAACCCAGTCAGAAGAACCGCTTGAACATCCAGTGCCCGCACAGAAATTAACATGTAAAGTATGAGACATAGCCAGGGGGCTCCCTAATGCGTGTCAAAATAACCATATTAACAATGCTGTCAGGGCATCACAGAGAGACACTCCTCAAGGACATCTGTTACAGCCAACTAAAAACTTAAAAATCATACCCACAACAGACTTACAGTAAGACACCTGTTAAATATAGTCTATCCCCCCCATTTTTTTCTAAAATGTTTAAAGTTGAAAAGGAGTGGTCTAGATGCAGCAAAGAGTTCATTTATTGCATAATGGTGATCATTGTAATGTTTAACAAATCAATATTAAGATGCGAATATGACCCCATCAATACATAAGCAAATGAATTAAGCTACACTTGATGTTTAAAACAATTACAGTACTTTGCCCTAACATAAATGAATAAAAAAATAAAATATAATGAAGCCAGCTTTTACTCACTGAGTCCCTTTCCAGTCTGCTCTAAATGACCCTATTATTTAGAATGGTTACAAATATTATATTATATTATTTATAAAGAAGTCTTAAGTTGAGCCAGCCAACAAGCCAATCGTGAGGCACCTTTATGCATCACAAATATGTGCAAAGCTTTGTAATCATAACGCTTTCCATTTAAAAAACTAAAATTGAAGCCATTTAAGAGCAGTTATAGCTTTAGAAAACAGCTTCTCAATTCAAACTATTTAAATTATGCTACTGGAAGTTCATATTTTTAGGAACGTATTCAGGATATGTTATATATCGGACCTATACGGGTGTGGCTGTCATGGACTGCCTGGGGTAAATGTGAAAAACCAAAACTGTAAATCAGCACATTTGAAAAAACAGTTTCATAGAGGAGTAGTTAGATCTTGAACATGCACAGACCCAATGTTCCTTATTGTACCTCTTTGCGGCAGACATTTTAAACCATTTAAAAAAAACTACCCATCAACATGTTCTCCGGTAGTCCCAAGGCTACCATACTTGCACAATTATGCAAACCTTTCTGCAGCAAAAATCCCATCTTATTTGGAATTTATATACTGATTTTCCTGTTAGAATGAAAGTGCACCTTTCAGAAGCTGCTCAGATAATGCACATTTCCATACTGTACCTAAACTGAGGAATATTTACAGTTTACATTTGACTGAGGTTGTTTCCATTAATTCTTTAGGTGGTTTACGGTATTGCGGATGAGGATAAAAGTGATTCAGTGTCATTGTTTAGGTTTAAATCATAAAAACTAATCTTAAAAAGCATCAAATTTCATGGTCCTTTAGTTACATTTAAATGAACAGAGTTACCTTTAATTCATTGGGTTAATAAGTGGGTAACTCCAGTTTTCCGTGATACATTGCACTGCAGGTTTTTTTTTGTTTTCTGTGAAAACATCTTTATACACAAAGCCCCTGGACTTTGCCACACTTGTTAAAGACATACTTTTAGATTTACCTTGTCTAGAACCTGACCATGATAATAGTTTCAAATATAATTCTATTCTATTTTTTTGTTCTGAATTTGCAGAAATAAACCCAACAAAATTTGCTGATTTTGAACTTCACAATAGAATAGAGTAGAATAGTCAGCTTTATTATCAATTTCTGCAATACATACAGGACATATTGTGGAATTGAAACTCCAGCACTCTCAGACACTGACAACACAAGTAGCAGCTAAAAAAAAGGGAAGAAAAAAAAGAGAGAAAACATAAAAAATAAGAGAAAATTCTAGACATTTACTGAAAGTGCATTTAGCCAGAAGGTGCATGAGTGCACAGTAGTCCTTGGGAAGGTGTCCGTTTGGTGGAGGGGAATCAGGGCAGGTTAAGTGTGTGCAAATGAGTGAGTATGTGTGAATGTGCGTGGGAGGTTTAGGTTCAGTGAGGGAGGGCAGCTGGAGGGATTAGGGGCAAAATAGGAAGGGATGTGGCTATACTGACAGCCTGGTGGAAGAAGCTGTCCCTCAGTCAACTGGTCATGGCCCCAAGACTGCGGATAAGGCTGAAGAGGCCGTGTGATGGGTTGTAGGGATCACCCACAATGCGGATGCCTAAATCCCTACATACAGTAGAGGTTTCAAACAACATGATCAAGAACGCCTTAGTTAATAGGAATGATCTGGTTTCAAGTATCTGCTTTAAGCCAATGTTTTTTAGAGAAAAAAAAAACTTTTCCTTAGTTCTAAATGTTGCAAACCCTCAAAAATTGACAGCGTCTTAAAGAATATGATGGTGATGCAATGTAAGTGAATAACAAAAAAAAAAAGGAACAAAGACTGAAATTGTTAGGTTAATGTTTGATGGTGAACTATTTACCTTCCTTTTAAATATTTAGGAAAGCTCTCTGGCCTATAAAATTTCCATTACATGTCTTGCTTAGAATTACTCAGGTGAGATTTTACCTCCTTAGCCTATTTTGAGCTGCAGTTTTAGGGTATTGTCACTCTTATGAGAATTCGTTGCAGCTGACAGGACAGCCCTGCCCTCTCCCATAAATATTTACACCCTCATTTTATACACCTAAAAATGCCTGTAAATAGATGCACAATGGTACATCCGTACATATTGGATCCCAAGTCATTACCAGGAGTGGAAGCACAGCCTCCTGCACAGCCAGCAATAATGCAACATATTTCTGCCCATGACCTGGAGTCACCACTGGCACCTGTTTCTGCTCTCCTGTTGCACCATGTTGCACCAGATACCATGTCGATCAGCATGCATCTTCTCCTTCGCATGCACAGCCACTGTGCTTTGCATTTCGAAATGTACTCTGCATTTAGAACAAAGAGTATTTTCAAGGTAAATTACTCTCAAAGGGTCACCTTGATTTTATGGCCTAGACCAAGACCAGGAAGAGGGAACAGGAATATACTTATTTGAATGAGCTTTGCCATCCAAAGTGCTTTGTAGTTTGCATGGTGAGGAGATAGCCTTCAGCTCTTTCACAAGGATTAGATTTTGTGTATCAGAGTCTTTCAACTCATTAGAGCTTCAGATAAGTTAGGTTAGGTTAAAAACTATGACTCTCTGTGTTCTGATTCACCTGGTCCTACACAAGAGTTTTAAATTAGTCCAGTTTTATTATTTTTTTATATAAGATAAACACATTTGATAGAGGGTTGGTGGACTTTATTTCAATGTAGTTCATTAATTTTTTTTTTTTTAAATAAAGGGACAGTGCATATTAAAACAATGTTGATATGCCACAATTATAAAATTAATTCAAAAAGAGAATGAGAACCAAATAATAAAACTAGATAGAAGATCAAAACAATAAAATAGTACAGAAACCGTTTAGACATAACATCCTGTAAAAATTCAAAAAATATCCACTGGACTTGGTTTTTAAGATTTGAAGACGTTTCGCCACCTCTCCAGGAAGTGGATATTTTTTGAATTTTTACTGGATGACTATGACCTGGATGACTGAGAACCTTCATCAGCATATTGCACTCCATTTTGGGAAAGACACCCTCGGAATAACGCGTGAGTATGAGAAATTGCTTAGGAAACTTGCAGATTATAGGAATCATCTACGTTTCAGATATTACAGGCTAACGATGGAACTAACGACCCATTCATCGGTTACCATTGCATGTTTCCAAGCGATACAAGGCGTTGTCTATATAAGACTCAAACTCACTGCGGATCCAGACATTTGAATTGAGAAAGCTTCCTGGAGAGGTGGCGAAACGTCTTCAAATCTTAAAAACCAAGTCCAGTGGATATTTTTTGAATTTTTACGGGATGACTATGACCTGGATGACTGAGAACCTTCATCAGCATTTAGACATAACACTATAACAGGCAAAATACTAAAGTCATACAACACAGACAATAACAAAAATAACTCTTCTTGCTCTGTGGCCTCTGAGTTTTTCCCACTCATGGATTCATTTCACCTAAAGCAACACATTTATGGCTCAGTGGGCCTATAGAAATTGGTTGGTCCCTATGAGGATAGTGTATGTATGAGGGGTGTAAAAATGAGTGTCTGCTCATGTGTGTCATTTCATTGAGTGGCTGTATATGTCTATGAAGGTGTAAGTGTGGGATTGTGTGAATGCGACTGTGGACTGTGGGTGCTTGTGAACATGACTCTGTCTACTTGTCAGGTTGACTGCTTGCCCCTAGATGGTTCTCTTTATTTGAGCAGCTCTGCAGCTGCAGCTCTGTGGGGCCTCAGCACCATAGTCTCTGAGGTTGGGCCCCTCTGGCCTCAGGTCCTGGGGCACCCCTTTACCATTTTCAGGTGGGTGTGGCCGTTCCCATGTCTGCCCCTTCTTTGTCCCTGTAGTCTGGGTTCCTTTATATATCTGGGGCTCTCTTCACCTCTAAGTCCAGCCTAGGCTTTGCAGGGCAAGTCTTGGACCACTCAAACCTGCTAATGGTCATTCTCCTTGTAAACCCCATTATACACAGGCATACTCTATCACAGGTCTTTGGTTCTAGGTGTCCATGCATACAGGGGGGAAGCCAAACTTTCTAATGTGATCAATTATGACCTACAGCGCACATAAAATGGAAAAATAGCATAAAAAAACCATGTTATTCGTGACGGTAGCTACCTGCAGTCGACAAGTAAGGTAAAGCTGAAAAAAAGTAACTATATGACTTCCTTGTAAATTGTGCCTAAAATTATCTGCTGCTCTTCTTCCTCTTCAGAAAAATCCAATCAAGAGCATGATAAGTCTATCTTCACATCTCTTTCCCTCATATTTTTTCTTGTCTCTAGTTTCCAATGATACCAGCCATGGTTGGATGGAGGACCAATCCACTAAAGGCTATTGAAACACTTAAGAGTCAACAATTTCCAAATGGTGTATTCAAAAAACAATTGGTGGCATGTTTTTAGAAATGTTAAAGCCTATTTTAGAGAAAAAAAAAAATCCATTATTCGTCCTCTTCTTGTAGCTCCAGAGCTGGACATGGCATGCAGGCCTCTCTCCCTGACCTATTGCTCTGATCTTCTCCTGTCTCTTCTCCAGAGTGGGGCCCGACCCAGCTACTTCTCTGAAGAACGTAGTCGACCCATGGATGCCATGCTGCCATTTGACTTTCCATAATGAATAAAACACCATGACTTGCTTAGTCCGCCATGCTGATTTGAAACCTGCACCAGGAACTCATTCTATTTGATGACTGGGTGAAGTCACAAGAGTGGAACTTTGTCCCTCAACATGCAAATTTCTGGTACTATGTAATAGGAGTGACAGCACACATGTGGTGACTTTTTCTCTAGAATTAGTTCTATGTAACGCACCATCAGCATGAAATAGGCTGTAGCCAAAGGAACTGCGACAGGCTTTGTGATACTTCCGCCATGCCAGTGGGTGGCCTGTTAGTGTTGCCATACAGGTAAAGCAGGTAGAAAACAAAAGAGGAAATGAGATGAAAACACTGCACAAAAGAGAGGAAAAAAAGAGGTGTTTCTGTGGACTAATGAAAGAGAGCAACAAGGGATCCTGATGAAGATGCTCAGGGGGGCAGGTTCAAACATATAGACTCTGAGAGCTGATGTTATATGTCTGTTTTGCAGCAACTTCATAGTCATGAAAATTTGGTTTTATACACTAAAACACAACTTAGTCTGGATAGTGAATTAAATAGAGTGCCTTCCAAACAGCGATGCTTGGATGGTTTTTAGAGGCAATATAAATTAAAATGGAAGTACAGGGACACACAGGGAAAGGGAATTTAGCAAATTTCACCTTTGAAGTTTTTGTAGTTACCTTATAATTATACTAAATGGAGAAGACTTGGTGAGGTAAAAATAAAAAGATTCATCTGGAGAGAAGGAAGTGTAACTTTAAATGTAAACAAAAGACAATCTAGAAAAAACACTGAAAAACCACCATCTGAAGTGAAACTTTGTCAGAGGAAGAACAATCAAAATGAACATATCTGTTGGCCCTCCAGCCTTTAAGACTAAATTTGTTTGGTGGAATAAAGTTTAGTGTGACTGAGTAAAGCTCAGGCTGGACTGAGAGCAATTCTACCATAAAGGTCAAAGCTGGAAACAAAAGGGAGAAGTTCATCAGTCATCTGCCAACAGTCACTATAGGAGAGGAAAGATATCAACTGAAGGCCTCAAGGCAGCACAAAAAAAGCATTCTCAATCACACATAAACATTGATGCACAGAATCTCATTATGTCTGTTATGGCAGGTTATTCATCACATTATCTCTAAGGCATAAGCCCAATGCGTGGATAGGAGGTGGAGACACGATAATAATAGGGAACTTACCCTTTGTTCCTGAGTTGCCACAAAGGTCTGGAAGCCAGGGGCCACGCCAAAGCCTAGTTCATGAACAAAAGGAGGCTCCGCCTGACTGTGGATTTGCACCCGCACGCCTGCCTCAAAGGCTGTGTCCTCTGCAAAGAAAGATGGAGAAATTTCAATAATTTGGAGAAATGACAACATCATTCAAAAATGAACTCAGCAAAACCGTTAAAATGAAAATGCATCCAAATCTGAATATTATTTTGGAAACAACCATTTAGCAATACATTCTCGGGTTTCTGCCTCAAAGCCTCAGGTTTTTAATATTGTCTGAGAGATAGGGAATATAAAACGCACACTCAGGCATCCTGTTTGAGCGACATCAGACACACGTAGAGCATAAGGCTTGGTTGCGGTCCTCGGATGAAAAAGCGTTTATGCTTCCACTCTGAGCACTCCAACACACAGAGTGGTAAGGACCAAAAGAGCCACAACATTTTCAGACAAAGAAGGAGTTGTGCTTGCAGAAATCAATATTGACCTAGCAGTCAGTTGTGAATGTAGTGACATTCAATCAAGGCTTTTCCCCATCAGCTGATCAGCCTGACACCTTAGGGTGCTCTTTGACCAGGACATGGGAGTCTCTGAGCATGACCAGACTGCTCAAATCGATGGAGCGCAAACACAGACGGACAAATGTATCAACCCTTCGTGATACATGCGTCAATCAAACATCTGCAGCGACTGACATGGCATGATAAAAAAACGGTTTCATATCGAGGAATCAGGAAATAGATTGAAAAAGGGCGTTTCTGAGGTTCAGAGAACAGAACAGGAAAATAGATCAGCATGTGAGAATACATTTTACTTACTGTATATTTAGGCGACATAAATCTTTATATATTTACATTATAAGAACATGGCTTGCTCAGAGGAATATCAACCAAGTCCCTTTCATATAACTTATTAGATTAAAAGATCATGTTAAAGGTCAGGTTGGAATTAAGTTTACAATACTCTGCAAATAATTATTTAAGCTACTGTAATGTTCGCTTAAACTATTAAAACACTGCAACATCTGAATCTATTACAGCTTCACAAGAAAATACTATTCACATTTGCAATCTCAATTTCAATGATGCTCTCATTAGATAATGATTCTTGTGACTGAGATGCTGAAGCTCACAGGGTGGTAAGCTAATCACAATCTCACATACCCATCACAACAATATATGTTGTAATCTGTCCATGTGGTAATAATCCTGTAGAGTCCCACTTCATCTCTTAGAACTTCATATTTTAATTGTTGCTAAAATATATTCTTTTTCGAAGAGGACTCCTCTTATTATGAGACACCATTACAGCATCTAAACATGTGTTCACTATCTGGCCTAAAGTTTAGGAGTCACAATCAACACATATTGCTGGTGTTTGCTGTAAATTATAACTATAATTCACAGTAATTATATAATCTTCTCAAAATGAAGAGTTTCAACAGGTAAAGAATAACAAATTTGTGTAACTACTATATACTGTATATATATCTATATAGATATATATTGTAATTATCACTTTTCAAAACATAAATACAAAAAAATAAATAAGGAAAACTGAGCCAGTATTAATCAAACTTCAGTAGAGTAGAAAAACTTTGATTATTGCTTGTGCACACTGACATAAACAAACAAATATTTTTGTATAGTGACCCCGAAAAAAATTGTCTCATCAACAAATCCTCCTTAAACAATGATAGCCTGTGTTGCGGAAAATGCTTCCACTGTATGTGATGATTGCTCAGTAAGTGGTGTGTGTGTGTGCTGATGGTGGCAGCCGTCCCCCTGTTCGAAAGGGGGCGCTGCAGGCAGGAGGGAAAACGGGGAAGGCGGTTGGAATGTGAGAGAGTGAGTGTAGCGGACGACCGGAGCAGCAGTTAGGAAAAAGTCTGTGCAGTTTTATGTTAGTTGGCGCTATTAAAAGTTAACTTCCAGCCACTTTCGTGCCAACGTGTGGTTCATGTGCAAGGCGTAGAAGGCGTTAACCCCGGAGTAAGTCTTTCACTTCGGCCCTGGAGAAAGGAACTCCCCTGTGTCTCCCGACCACGGTCAGAAGACTGAGCAGGAACGGTTAACACTGGCGACCACGAAGGGACTTCCCCGCCTTGCTGGACGAGTGGTGAGCTTTGAGTAAGAGAGATAGTAGCGGCTAGCAATAAAGCTAAGGGACTGCGTTGGCCCGTTGCTGAGCAACCGTAAGATGGATGCCGCCGCCGGTCACTCCCGCGAAAACTATGGGCCCGAAACGGGTTATTCCAACCCGTTTATGACATTGGATATGTCTTCCGAGGGTGCAGAGTGTAGAAAGGCTACTGAAGATGTGGCGGTGGGGAAATGTGGACATTATAATCCTTTTCGGTGCGACGAACGCTGTTTCGGCTCGTACGCCAAAGGAGGAGATATGTTTGCACCGCGCTACGGCCCCACTCAACCACAGGTTAGCTCTACAAATACATTTGTTGCTACGGAATGTCAAGGTTATGCCCATGGGGAGAATGCAGATGACGGGGCGCGTTACTACCAAGCCCCCACGTTTCAAATGAAAGATAATTATGCTGATACCAACCCTTTCGTTTCTGCTCACGTTCGAAGCTTTGCACACAGCACGCCTGCCCCACTTAACCCTGCGGCAGTTTCCGCCGTGCAAAGCACCCCTAGATTGGATGGAACTATAAACGACAGGCAAACCCCCGCACGGCCACAGCCCAGATTAAAAGTTAATAAAACCCGTTTCATGTCGCCGCAGCCATTATCCGACAGTGAGGAGGATGAAGATCCTAGGGAGAGGGTCCCCATATTACGTCCGGGTCAATACGACGGCACCACACCATGGAAAGAATTTTTGCACCGGTTTGAGAGCTGCGCCGAAGCGAATCACTGGTCCGAAAAAACGATGACAGTGCAGCTGAAATTCTGTCTGGTTGGCGCAGCGGGGGCCATAGTCCACAGAAATCCCCGCTCTTCCAGGTGGGACTACCGCCGCCTGGTGGACGAATTGGAAACTGCATATGGCCCATCTTCTGACCACGCTGCAGCGGTCGCAGTAGAATTAAGGCAGCGGGTACGAAAACATGGGGAGGCCCTCAATGCATTTAGAGATGATATTTATGGGAAAGTGGCGGTGGCTTATGGTGACAGGGCAGAAGTTGAACAGGACTCTATCGCTGTCGAAGTTTTCACAAACGGTCTGGGTGATGCAGAACTAGTCCAGAAACTGTTAGAGCAACGACCAGCCACACTCGCTCGTGCATATGAAATAGCCCATGCTCATGAAACCACAAAAAGGGCAGCAGCTTATGTCACCAGTGCCATGCAGCCAGGAGCCCGCAGCATGGTTGAACGACGACCCAGAACTGCTGTGGTCAGAACTAATGACGAACCTGAAAGAGTTGTCAAAACTACTCCTGTAATCAGTTCTACACCAAATCGGTTAGCCGCACACACGCCCTCGGCCTTTAATAACCGCAAGAATCCTTCAAAGGGGAAAGTCCGCTGCCATAACTGTCAAGGTTGGGGTCATATCCAGAGGCAGTGCCCCTCCCCCCACAAGATCACCAAAGATTTGGCATCGAGCAGCTCCCCCTGTGACACTCAAGGACCCGCTGTGTTCCACCTGAAAGGCCAAAGCCAAGAAATGAGTATCCACATGCAAATCTATGAAATGGAGGTGTGTGCTGTGTTGGACAGTGGGGCACGGAGGAATGTGCTGCCGTTTCGCTACTATAATTCCATCCACTCTGACATGAGACCTCAGTTGTATCCATCCACTGTTGAGACTTTAGTTGGAGTGGGACCTGTAGATGTGCCAGTACTGGGTGAGGCCCAGATCCCTGTCTGCATCAACAACCGTCAAGTGGATGTGGATTTTCTTGTAGCAGAGATAGCAGGGTTAGAAGTGCTGCTTGGTCATCCCTTCCTCGCACAAGCTGAAGCCCGACTAGATTTCGGCAGACACCGCATCATCCTGTTTGGTGAGGAAGTGTCCTACTACCAATCTGAATCTAACCTGAAGTCGCATGCAGTAAAAATATCAAGAACTGTGGTGGTGGAACCAGGAGAGGAGTATGTTGTGAGGGGCAGCGTGCACCTAAGTGGGGCACCCCGCAGCGACATGATACTTAGCCCTACTAAAGGTTTTGTTGAGAAGCACAAAGTACTCCTCGCTAGAGTCTTAGTTCATCCCCAGATGTCCAAAACGGTTCCTCTTCGCCTTTTTAATCCTGGCAATAAGGCTGTGACCATTAAAGAAGGATCCCTGGCTGGTCTCCTCCAGCCCGCTGAAGCCCTACAGCCTCACTGTGCCCCACCGGCTACAGACTCGCCAGTCACCTTTCCGGTGGTTCCTCGGCATCTGGAGGAGCTCTATGCTCAGAGCTCTAAAAACCTCAATGATGGGGAATGCTTTCAACTTAAACAGTTGCTTTCTACCTATGGACAGGTGTTCTCTATGGGGCCTGCTGACCTGGGCCGGACCAACGTCGTCCAGCACGATATTGTACTTCGCCCGGGTGCCCCGATCAAACAACCTCCACGCAAAATGACGAAAGAGAAGCAACAATACGCCGACCAGCAGATACACGACAGCCTGCAGAACGGTTTTGCCCGACGCAGCCACAGCAGCTGGGCCTCGCCCATAGTTATGGTACGTAAGAAGGATGGGACATATCGGCTCTGCATTGATTACAGGGCCCTCAATGAGCGAACCATACCAGATGCATATCCCTTGCCCCGCATCCAGGATACACTGGATACGTTGTCTACGGCCAGATGGTTCAGCACACTGGACCTTACTTCAGGTTACTGGCAGGTGGAGCTGAGGCCAAGAGCACGCAAAGCAACTGCATTCTGCGCCAGGACGGGTCTTTTCGAGTGGAATGTCATGCCGTTTGGGTTATGCAACGCCCCGGCGACGTTCCAACGGCTGATGGACCGCGTCTTAGCTGGCATGCAGTGGGAGACCTGTTTGGTCTACTTGGACGACATCATCGTACTGGCAAAGAATGTGTCAGAGATGCTGCAGCGGCTTGGCGAGGTGTTTTGCAGACTCCAACAAGCTAACCTGAAACTAAAACCTGCCAAATGCTGCCTTTTCCGCCAGGAGGTGGCCTACCTAGGTCACATAGTGTCTGAACGTGGTGTAGCTACAGACCCCAGCAAGATCAAGAAGGTCCAAATGTGGCCCACACCATCATCCATTCAGGAGGTCCGACGTTTCATCGGCTTGGCCTCGTATTATCGCCGTTTTGTGAAAGACTTTGCATCCATTGCTGAACCCCTTCACAACCTAACTAGGAAAAATGCTCGTTTCCAGTGGCAGGCTGAGCACCAGGCTGCTTTCGACGAGTTAAAGAGTCTCCTCATCTCAGCCCCCATTCTCGGTTATCCCCTGGACTGCGGTGAAATGGTACTCGACACTGATGCAAGTGACACCGGCATCGGTGCTGTACTATCGCAAAAGCAGGAGGGTGTGGAACGAGTATTGGCTTATGGCAGTCGCAAGTTGGCAAAGTGTGAACAGAACTACTGCACAACAAGACGTGAGCTCCTGGCTATAGTAGAGTTCACATCCCATTTCCGTCAGTATCTCCTTGGCCGGCCGTTTAAAGTGCGTACGGACCACAGCAGTCTGCGCTGGCTGACCAAAATGAGAGAGCCAGAAGGACAGTTGGCTCGATGGCTTGAGAAGCTGGCTGAATACGACTTTGAGATTATCCATCGTCCGGGTCGACAGCACACTAATGCCGACAGCCTCTCCAGGAGACCCTGTCGCCAGTCCTGCCCGTGTAAAGTGCAGGACCCCTCAACACCACCCAAAACCATTAACCATCGGGCTGTACAGTGCGAGTTGAACTCTGACACCAACTCCCTGTTGCTGAGTTCGGAGGAGGACCAACCTTTCACCACGGAGGTGTGTCCAGTGGGGGTAAGTCAAAGCACCCTTATAACAGATACAGACATTTTAGACATAAAAAACATTTCCACTGATACAGATGGAATGCATCATGATGACAAAACTGATAGATGCACTGTGAAAATGACTGAGAAAATATATGTGGCTAAGACTTTTGACACTGCTTCTTTGTTTCATGGCTGGACTATGGGGGAGTTGAGCCAGGCCCAGGACGCTGATGTGCACATTGCACCCATACGCAGCTGGATGAAGGCCAGCGATGAACGCCCCCCGTGGTCTGTTGTCTCGCCATGCAGCCCAGCCACTAAGACATACTGGACTCAATGGAAACGACTCTACTTCAGAGATGGCGTCCTGGTCCGCAGGTTCTATTGCCTTGATGACACTCAATTCTACCCACAAATTGTGCTGCCACGTAAGTTACAAACGGACGTGATGAGACAGATGCATGAGGGGCCAGTGGGTGGACACTTTGGTGTGGAGCGAACTCTGGCCAGATTAAGAACCCGATATTACTGGTACCATATGAGGGAGGATGTTGCTCTTTGGTGTAAAACCTGTACCAGCTGTGCATCCAGGGCTCGCCCTCAGAAGACACCGCAAGCTCCCATGGGAACAGTCCAGGTAGGGGCTCCTATGGAACGCATTGCACTGGACATTATGGGTCCACTAAATGAGACTGAGCGTGGGAACCGCTATGTGCTTGTGATACAAGATTACTTCACAAAGTGGACTGAAGCGTTTCCTATTCCAAACGAGCGGGCTGTGACCGTTGCAGGTATCGTGGCTAGTGAGTGGGTGTGCCGCTATGGAATCCCTCAAGCGCTACACAGTGATCAGGGGCGCAATTTCGAGTCCGAGGTGTTTCAGGGGATGTGCCGTTTGTTTGGGATAGAAAAGACTCACACCACACCATTTAGGCCGCAGTCGGATGGTCAGGTCGAGCGTTTCAACGCCACCCTCCAAAAGATCCTGGCTACTACCGCAGCATGCTGTCACTGGGATTGGGACCTGATGATTCCTTATGCTATAATGGCATATCGGTCGACCAAACATAGTGCTACAGGTTTCTCTCCAAACTTTATGATGTTCGGCAGGGAAGTAAGTGAACCGGTGGACCTCGTCGCAGGTTTGCCCCCTGATTCAGAACACCAGCCCATTGCGCCAGAGTACGTGCAGCAGATGCGGGAACGGTTAGAGTTGGCCCACCAAATCGCTAGAGAGGCCCTGGGAGACTCGGTCACACGTGCAAAGAGACAGTATGACAAAAACTGCTGTCACACACAGTATAAAGTTGGAGACCCGGTGTGGTATCTCATTAAAGGAACGCGTCATGTCAAAAATAAAGTCAAAAAGTTCCTACCATCATACGAAGGCCCATTCTTCGTCCTAGGCCAACTGGATGACCTAGTTTATCGGATACAGAAGAACCCAAGGTCCAAGGTGAAAGTCGTCCACCATGACCAACTAAAGCATTACCGCAGCCGGGAGCCTCTGGACAATGCATGGGTCCGGGACCGAAGTCAACACTGGGAACCTACTGAGGTTCCACCACCAACCTTGGAGGAGGATTCTGCGGACTGTGACCTGGATTTGCAGGGTTTGTTCTCTGATGCCACCAGTGGAGGTGCTGGCTGTTCTCTACTGCCTATCTCGGCTGCAAAAGATCCCAATCTGGGTGTGTTTGTCCCATCATCCCCTTCCCATGTCGACCATGAGGATGGTGGGGGTGTGGTGGGGTATTCATCTCCTTTGGGTCCACCGATTCGACGGTCTAGGCGCCGACGTAGAGCACCAGACCGGTTCGGCACTTGGATAGTTCCAAGTAGGGCAGAGGACTCAGTTTAAGGTTACAGGAGTTCGTTAAATCTGTCTAACAAGGCCACATGTGCCTGTTCTTTATTTTCTTTATATATTGTTACTGTTCAGTTGTTCGAACTGCGAAGAAAATTTAACAGAAGAGCAAATGGTCTATCTTGAAGGACACGTTTTGCTGTATGTTTTTATATATACCTGATGGAGTTTAGTTAGTGTCCTGCCCGGTCGTCATGAATGTCGCTGAGTAGTTTCTTTCCTTCCCTGTTGTATGTAAAACTAAATTTTACACATGAGGTACGCCTTGAAATTAGCTAATTATATCGCTTGGATATGTGTTTTGATGCTACACCTCGCCTATATGTATGAATGGTTGTCACAGTTGTCTCTTATTAGCGATAGAGATTGTGTATCGATTTTATGCATTGTAAAGCTGGAGTGGAATTATTGTTTAATTGCCATCCAGAGTGGGGGTAGTGTTGCGGAAAATGCTTCCACTGTATGTGATGATTGCTCAGTAAGTGGTGTGTGTGTGTGCTGATGGTGGCAGCCGTCCCCCTGTTCGAAAGGGGGCGCTGCAGGCAGGAGGGAAAACGGGGAAGGCGGTTGGAATGTGAGAGAGTGAGTGTAGCGGACGACCGGAGCAGCAGTTAGGAAGAAGTCTGTGCAGTTTTATGTTAGTTGGCGCTATTAAAAGTTAACTTCCAGCCACTTTCGTGCCAACGTGTGGTTCATGTGCAAGGCATAGAAGGCGTTAACCCCGGAGTAAGTCTTTCACTTCGGCCCTGGAGAAAGGAACTCCCCTGTGTCTCCCGACCACGGTCAGAAGACTGAGCAGGAACGGTTAACACCTGTTAAAGTTAGAAATTTCTTTGTTCATCTTCATTCAATGAAGATGGATGAAGAAATAAATGCAGCTGCAGCTGAACACTTGATCGTCCACGCTTCTTGATGCGTTTGGAGAGATGCTTCAAATTGGTTTGTCCTGACTGTGTCCACGTAAGATGACATTTGTCACTTTTAAAAAGAATGCAAGGAAAACAAACGTGCATTGGCCATTCCACAGCCTGTTAACAACGACTGGGACTGAAACCAAAACTCAGATTGCTTTATATTTCTTTTCAGTCTGCTCGCTGATGTTAAGGTTGGGCTTGTCTGGTCCCAACTCCTTGACCTGAATTTCCTCTGCCGTTGCCCTTCTTGCAAACAAGTAGATAAATAACGATCTCACTGAATCTGGTTGAAGCTGCTGCAGCTTAGTTGCCATCATTCCTCTGATTAACCAATCCTGCGTTAAACCTTAGGTCTTGCAGTATTTATTACTCACAGGGCAACGTTTTCAGCCCTCCAAGACCATTAAAGTCTGTAAAACTGATTGGTCATTTATTTATTACTCTGCCCTAGCAATGGTGCATGACTGGTTATTTAGCTGCATTACTTTGGCGCTCTGATGATCACCCCAAGACAGAAACCATATGTCTGTTGGTGAAAGGTCACTATCAATGAATGAATGTAGGTGGTAAAATGTAGATAGAATAATTCATATTGCATAAAGGCACAAACTCTACACAGTAAAACAGGTATTCATGACCGAATTTCTAAAAATATATTTTACATTTTCTCTGAATGGTGGTGCCCCATCGCCAGCACTGGGTAGAGGGAAGCCAGAGACCTGCAGCTAATGTTAGTCTCATTAACACTTATAAAAAAATAAAATAAAATATATAAAAAGAATGCTGACACCAGGACTGAAATTGCATTCATTAAGTTGAAGGTAGACACAATTCCTCTGCAGATTACATCTATTTATTTCATTTCAAATCAGGAATTCTTTGAAATGTGCTTCTCTCTGCACAGTGTAGAAAATACTTATCACATAGCGGAAGTGTTTTAAATTCTCCCAACTTCTTTATACCTTACTCCCAGAGTATTTACATTTTTGACTTAAGCTGCCTATTCTCTTCAATTTGAACCACTTAAATCTTGTTGAAAGAACAAACAAAGTTTATAACATGCCATACCGAAAATTCCCAGCTGTATCTGTTTTTCAATCCATCTATTAGATATGTAATCACATTTGTCTGTAGACCAGTACAATTTTTTGGATTTCCTGGTAAAAGAAATGGGGTAATAATGTGTATTTATGACACACTGTTGCTAAGAAACAGGGCATTTATACAAACCAAAGCATCTGTATGAATAAAAACATGGTCTATAGCTGGAGTTCATGGGGAAGGCAGAAGAAATAAACACAAAAAAATAATATATATATATATATATATATATATATATATATATATATATATATATATATACACTATATTGCCAAAAGTATTTGCTCACCTGCCTTGACTCACATATGAGCTTAAGTGACATCCCGTTCCTAATCCATAGGGTTCAATATGACGTCGGTCCACCCTTTGCAGCTAGAACAGCTTCAACTCTTCTGGGAAGGCTGTCCACAAGGTTTAGGAGTGTGTTTATGGGAATTTTTGACCATTCTTCCAGAAGCGCATTTGTGAGGTCGCACACTGATGTTGGACGAGAAGGCCTGGCTCTCAGTCTCCGCTCTAATTCATCCCAAAGGTGTTCTATCGGGTTGAGGTCAGGACTCTGTGCAGGCCAGTCAAGTTCATCCACACCAGACTCTGTCATCCATGTCTTTATGGACCTTGCTTTGTGCACTGGTGCACAGTCATGTTGGAAGAGGAAGGGGCCAGCTCCAAACTGTTCCCACAAAGTTGGGAGCATGGAATTGTCCAAAATGTCTTGGTATGCTGAAGCATTCAGAGTTCCTTTCACTGGAACTAAGGGGCCAAGCCCAGCTCCTGAAAAACAACCCCACACCATAATCCCCCCTCCACCAAACTTTACACTTGGCACAATGCAGTCAGACAAGTACCGTTCTCCTGGCAACCGCCAAACCCAGACCCGTCCATCAGATTGCCAGATGGAGAAGCGCGATTCGTCACTCCAGAGAACGCGTCTCCACTGCTCTAGAGTCCAGTGGCGGCGTGCTTTACACCACCGCATCCGACGCTTTGCATTGCACTTGGTGATGTATGGCTTGGATGCAGCTGCTCGACCATGGAAACCCATTCCATGAAGCTCTCTGCGCACTGTTCTTGAGCTAATCTGAAGGCCACATGAAGTTTGGAGGTCTGTAGTGATTGACTCTGCAGAAAGTTGGCGACCTCTTCGCACTATGCGCTTCAGCATCCGCTGACCCCGCTCCGTCAGTTTACGTGGCCTACCACTTCGTGGCTGAGTTGCTGTCGTTCCCAAACACTTCCATTTTCTTATAATACAGCTGACAGTTGACTGTGGAATATTTAGGAGCGAGGAAATTTCACGACTGGATTTGTTGCACAGGTGGCATCCTATCACAGTTCCACGCTGGAATTCACTGAGCTCCTGAGAGCGACCCATTCTTTCACAAATGTTTGTAAAAACAGTCTGCATGCCTAGGTGCTTGAATTTATACACCTGTGGCCATGGAAGTGATTGGAACACCTGATTCCAATAATTTGGATGGGTGAGCAAATACTTTTGGCAATATAGTGTATATATATTATATATATATATATATATATATGTATGTGTGTATTAAATGATTGAACAGTCAAAAAAAAATTTATCAAAAGTACTTCAAGACATTAGAAATGTATGACGCTTACAGATCTGTTGCAATGAAAGTGTGACAACTCAGGGTGCCTGTCTGTACTATAACAAGCAGACTTTACTCTTGAGTATGTGCAGGCTGGCAGAGTATATATCAATAACAGAGAATTAACTAGTTAATGCAAGCGTTATTGTTTCCAACCTGTTTGTTTCCAAAGAGGATTGAATAGATTTTTGTTAAACTCTGCAGTGATAAGGCAGTGAGAGCGACAAAGTTAAATAGTAAACAACAAGCTGTTAAGACAAATTGTTTGTGTATTTATTCTGCAGCAAACTAAAGATTAGACGTAATTTTAGACTACTAGTTTGCAGGTTACCATAGAGAATTTACAGCTTCTGGTACCTGAATTATTGCCATTTAGAATTAATATTCAGCCTTGAATAATCACATAATGTACCTATTAGGACTTATTATTAATGATGTGCGAGTCTGATTAACCCTGACAATACCTGCCTATTGCAAGTCAGAACTAATGTTTTCACAAGTAGTGTATCAAATTAGGACAGTTCCTCTGTCCAGATATAAAATTATCATCTTCATTATGTAGGTAACAAAGATTTGAGAATGAAATGGGGGGACCAAAAAGAGAGGATCATTCTTAGCAGTGAGTTCTCTGTGTTTTTATCTGGGTCACTGTAATATTTCGATATGGCCGGAGCGAGGAATATCCCCTCATTTACAAATGTGTGTGATGTAGTGATGGGATGATGATGTATACCCGGAGTTGTATAAAATACCTCTTTAACTGTGATACGAGGCCACTCCAATGAGATGAAAATCCGTTGTCATGTCTCATGGTTATTTAATACATATACATTATGAAATATTATTTAAAAAGTTGGTCCTGAGTGATCTCTTCTCCAGAAAAGAACCATAGAGAAAGCTTCAAATTGTAAACATGGAGATTTCCTTAACACAAGGGTTTTTAGCATATATACAAAAATTGATCAATTTTTGTATATATGTAAACAAAAAGTATTTTTACTTTTTAATGAAGTTAGAGCAGTACTCTTTCAAAGTTTTTTTTGTTTTTCATATATCAAAGATAACAGTTTCAGATGTATTCTAACTTTTATTTTATCACTCATTCTCCAGGACAAATGTGTGCAACCTTTAAAATCCAAAACGCAAATTTTACCCTGAGTCCAGCTAAATTGAAGTTGCTTTACATGTTACATGAACTTTTATTAAAACACAGTTTATTTTTTATTATATATCTGCTATAGGAGACCTGTTACCATTTTAAGCAACTGGTAGTTTTAGAAAAAGGAAAAACAAAACGTTTCATTAAGAGGATGCAAGGATTTTTATTTTGCAGAATATTATTGAAAAACAAAAAACATTTTTATTGTTCTTTTAAACTCATTCTATTGTAAACATTCATTTAAAATATTCTTAAGAAAACCATTTTCTAAGAATGGCACTTTGCCACTAATATGAGCCATTGTAGATGGTCTAATGAGCCACTTGTGGCTCTGGCTGTGGAACCGCCGGTCGAAGACCTTTTCTCTAGGAGATTTCCTGGTTTGGTATAAGACATAAAATAGTAGCAACCATGACCTTTAATGTCATGTTAAGTATTTGCATCTTTCACTCTTTGAGGATTTTAGAAAAGTATTAACCTCAAAAGTTTATCATCTTTCTCTTAATGAAGAATTCAAAGATCTGCTTTATAAGGGAGAGTCAATAGGTTCTTAAATAGAAAATGAAATTGCTTGAAATGATTGCTCATTCACTTATGATAAATGAAGCAACTAGGAATATTATTGTGTTGCTTTAAAACAACAAGACTGTTTTGATATATATTTTTAAATGAAAACCAAGACCTTTAAAATAAACAGTTATTTAAAGCCTTTAAATCCTGTTTTAGGATCTCAAAAATGCTTTAATTGACTGGAAATGTAACTGTGAAGCCGTCCAAAAGAAGGCACAAAGCAAAGTGTACTTCATAAGGAAGCTTAGGTCCTTCAGCAAGATGCTGCAGGTCTGCTATCAGTCTGGTGTGGGGAGTGTGATCTGTTCTGCCATCATCTGCTGGGGTAAAAGTATCAGAGCAAATAAATTAACTGAGCTGACTTTTGGTCACAGAGTTCTTGGTACTCCTCTGAACCTCTTGGGAAGATTTCACAGAAAAATAATTCTTCATAAAATTAAATGGAAGGTGGCATTTCTATTCAGAAGACTTTCAACAACAGGGTCTTTAGTTAAAGGCTTCTCCACAGCAGGTGCAATACAGTGTGCTAGCAAAGATATTTAATAGTTGATAAGCCAGAAAAAAAAATACAATGGACTATTTGTCACATATACTCTTTTTGTGAAGTATGAAAACAAAATAAAAGGAAATCATTACTTTTTTCTTGTCTCAGGGGCTGTTTATAAACTATTAGAAAGATAAAAGTCAGGGGCAGTTTCGTAAATTTAAAGCAGTGCTTGTGGAATTTAATAAAAGGACAATCTGAATTAAAGGCAGAAAAAGCATGTTACTAAAACTAGCATGATCAAATATTAAGACATCCTTTATGTTAGCTGAATCAAGAGTTATTTAAATATATTTTAACAGCTTTAATTAAAAGATTTTCAGTTATTTGAACAGTTATAATTAACCAGATTATAATCCTGATTAGGATTATTCTTACTTTATTGATAATAAAGAACCTTACAGTTTATTCTTCAAAAGATTCAACCAGGAAAAATAAAGAACATTAAGTAAATAGGACTTGATATTTTACAGAGTGATACCCAGGCACATGAAATGTTGCTTTTTTTTTATTTATGCAGAACTCTCTTTGAAAATGTTGTAAAGTGTGTGTTAAAGTTTGCAGTGTTTGCTTTGTGATCCATTCGTGGTGTCTGCAGGGAATCATGAGTAATGATGTTTACTACATCTGAAACAGGCTTAAATCAGCTTCACAGGCTGCTCCATAGATCTCTGATTAGACAGACAGACTTGATCAGTTTGTGCACTTATTTCACTCAGAATGACTCGGATAAGTGTAGTGTGGGGGCATGTGTGTGTGTATGCCTACAAAAACTATGTTTTACAATATTGTCAGCCTTATAATGAAACATATTCTTATTTAATAAGAGTCTCATTCACGGAACCATCTTATTTCACAATAACTTAAGAGCTGTTAGTGTTTATATATATATATATATATATATATATATATATATATATATATATATATATATATATATATATATATATAAATATACATACTGCTCAAATAAATAAAGGGAACACTCAAATAACACATCCTGGATCTGAAAAAATTAAATACTCTCATTCAATCGAATTGTTCAGTACAAGGTTGAATGTGCTGACAACAAACTCACTTAAAACTCATCAATGGAAATTCAATTTATTAAGAATGGACCACCGCACACCATAACTGACCCACTGCCAAACTGGTCATACTGAAGGATGTTGCAGCCAGCAGATCACATCCCAAGAGTGTCTGCAGACTCTGTCACATGTGTCACATGAGCTCAGTGTGAACCCCGTTTCATCTGTGATATATATATATATATATATATATATATATATATATATATATATATATATATATATATATATATATATATATATATATATATATATATACATATATATATACATATATATATATATATATATATATATATATATATATATATATATATATAAACTGTTTTCTCACCCCTCGTGGGGTGGTATGTGTCATCCTCAAGCTCGGGTCCTCTACCAGAGGCCTGGGAGTTTGAGGGTTCTGCGCAGTATCTTAGCTGTTCCTAGGACTGCGCTCTTCTGGACAGAGACCTCTGATGTTTTACCTGGAATCTGCTAGCCACTCTCCCAGTTTGGGGGTCACAGCCCCCAGTGCTCCAATTACCACTGGCACCACTGCTGCTCTTACTTTCCACATCTTTTCTAGCTCCTCCTTCAGTCCTTGGTATTTCTCAAGCTTCTCGTGTTCTTTCTTCTTGATGTTGCTGTCGCTTGGGATTGCCACATCTATCACTACTGCCTTCTTCTGCTGTTTGTCGATCAACACGATGTCTGGTTGGTTAGCCATCACCTGTTTGTCAGTCTGGATCTTGAAGTCCCATAGGATCTTAGCTCGGTCATTCTCAGCTACCTTAGGAGGTGTCTTCCATTTTGACCTTGGGACTTCCAGCCCATACTCATGGCAGATGTTCCTGTACCCTATGACAGCTACCTGGTTGTGGCGTTCCTTGTATGCACTTCCTGCCTGCAATTTACACCCCGCTGTTATGTGCTGTATTATTTCAGAGGCATCTTTGCACAGTCTGCATCAGGGGTCCTGCCTGGTGTGGTAGACCCTGGCCTCTATTGATCTTGTACTGAGTATATATATATATATATATATATATATATATATATATATATATATATATATATATATATATATATATATATATATATATATATATATATATATATATATATATATATTATTTTTAGACATTGCAGGCCAATGTCCATGCTGCTATTTATTTTAAACTTTGGTGAAGGAAGATGCAGTTTGGCTCTGTTGCACCAGCCTCCAGGAGTGGCAAACCTCTACAGAACACTCCCATAGGGACATATGATCCTGTCCTCCATCGTGCCTGGGGACAAGACAGCTGCTATATTCTTGTCCATCCTTCTTGCCATGAATCTCTCTCTCACAAGAGGTTAACACTAAAGAGACACCATGAATGGAAGGCCACACAAGTCACGGACCAGAGTCTGTAGACTTATCAAAGGCTAATTGGACCTCTCAGAACAGGCCATTCTGCAGCATTTCTGCAGCTTACTGAAAACTTTAAGATAAAAAAGACTGGAGGCATAGAGGATCACAGAGGAAAGGACATTTCCTCTCTTGACTTTCAGGTCTGACGTGAGGTTGTGGAACAATGGAAACAACTCAGCCTACTCTGACAGAGATCACCGAGGTTGCAGATCTGGCAAGTTTAAAGCTAAACAATTTCTTTTTTTGATGATTTTTGATTGTGTCATGTACTTACTGCCTTTATTTTAATATGATGATGGAAATGCTTCCGTAGGTTCTGACGTACCAATTATTTACCTTACTTGACTGATCCCTGTAAGCACTGCAAGCATTAGAATCCAACTTTTCTCTGGGTTTCTCTGGATGGTATTAAATCATTGCTAATACAAGCTGATATGACAAAGGATGCAAATCAAAACTTGCCAAGTTACAACACATTTATCAAAGCATCACTCAATAGCTGAGCTAGCTTCCTAATATTTTACATTTATTAAAGCATAGCATAATGTATGAACACTTTACCCTTTAGATCACCTTGTTAATGTGCTTAAATGTATGGAAAAATGTCTAATTTGCATGTTCTGTATTTTTCCTTACTTTTTTAGGGTTTGCTCAAAATTCACTCTACATTGGGATGGAAACAACGATTATAGACCAAGAGTTATTCAATTAAACATATTTGCCCCCGCAAATACGCTGTACCAGACTGTCATGGTGAAGAGACAGCTGAGCAAAAGGGGAAAGCTCACGATTTACCGGTTGGTCTACATTCCCAACCTAATCAATGGTCATGAAATCTGGATCATGACCAAAAGAATGAGTTCCCAGCATCTGGAATGAGCTTTGTCCTCAGGTAGCTGGGCACTCCCTAAGAGCTCAGTCATTTGGGAGAGGCTCGGAGTAGAGCCACTTCTCCTCCACAGTGATAGGTGTCAGCTGAGGTGGCTCTGGTATCTTTTCTGGCTGCCCCCTAGGCGGAGATGTTCCATGCACATCCCACTGTGAGGAGGCCAGGAGATGACTCAGGACACACTGGAGGGACTACTGTGAAAGGAACTCACTGGCGGGTTCTCAGAACCAAGTGAGAGAAATGCGACAGGGTCTATTTCTCTCAGCTGGCCTGGGAGCACTTTAGGCTTCTCCCAGCAGAGCTGGATAAGGTGTGTGTGGAAAGGGAAGTCTGTGAATCTCTGCTGAGACTGCTGCCCCCGGCACACAGTCAAGGATGAAGCAGAAGATGACGAGTGCAAGTATTTTTATTTCATCAGTATCAAAATGGAAAATCAACGTTTTCTGTCTCAAAAAATCAACAACACTTGTTTCTTTGGTGCATTTGTTTTAACTTAAGTACAGTAATTTCATATTTGTCTGATTTAGCTGCGCTAGCAATGTACCTGCTGTATTTTTGTCTTTTATGTTAAGCATTTGATTAATTATATTGTCCAGTTTGCATAAGATGTACACATGAGTTTGTATGTACTCTAGACCATGAAGAAAATTGGATTCAAATTGGATAAATAATTTTGGTATGACCTATAGGAAAACAGGAAATCAATGTCAGTGTCTGTGTCAAATTAGCTTATGAAGTTTATTACAAACAACAGCAGTTGACCAAAGTGCTTGACCAACAAGCAGTCAGCAAAGGACAATGAAAAAGAGAACAGTTCTTTAAAGACATCTGTCCTCTATGCAGTGCAGACATGTAAAAAATAAGGTATTCCAGTCTTTTGGCAGACACAGCAAGTGTCCTATCCCCTCTGCATTTTACCTTTGATATTGTAACATCAAGGTGAACCTGGCTCATTGACCAGAGTGCTCTGAAAGGGGTGTGGATGTTGAGGAGATCATGTAGACAGGATAGGCTTAGACCAGTTTTTGTTTAAAAGTGAGCAATATCTTTTATAGAAATGTTATGATTTTCCAAATTAGGTTTACTCAGTCCTTTTTTCATTTAGGTTATGAAAACATAACCTCTGATTTTAAATACAGACAAACAGCTTGATAAAAGTGTCACTGCAGATATGCTCGCTAGATGACAGACATTTTGGCCTAAATTTCATCAATGAAAAAGCTTTGCTTCCTGAAGATATGAATTGAAAACTAAAGAAGAATGAGCTCCCGAGACAATCTTCTAGTTTTAAGGTACAACTGGAAATCAGTCAGAGATTAACGTCTAGCAACAGCTTCAAAAGGGATGTCGGAAGAGTTTGGTCTGTGGTATGAAAGGCTGGTGTAAAGCTGAAGGGTATTGAAACAACAGTATTCCCTATGTCTATAGTTAGAAGAATATCAATAACAAATTGATTAAATACCACTTTCTCCAAATCTTTGGAGAAAAAAAAATGCAGTTTGAATATCAGTCTGTGGTCGAAGTTAACAGCTTGGTCAAGGTTTCCTTTTTCACAAGAGTCTAACAGGTGGTATGAAGTTATTAGAAATAGAGCCAGAGGATAGAGACTAGATAACGGCAAGTAGGCGAGACCCAGAGCGATAGTCTGAGTTTTGACAGCCGATCTTGCGGCCTGGACACAAACACTTTGCTCTGTGGTCACTGAGTGCCCTCTCTTCCTTTTGTTAACGATATTAGTGGAGGATTTCACAAATTTTTGAAAAGACTTGAAAAAATGCACATGTCCAACCCTGTACCAGAGAGAGAACGCGTATTAAAAGCCTGCAAAAGCATGCACAAGCCCATTTCTCCTTGTGCATGCTCTGTTTAAAAGTTTATGTTTACATCGCTCAAACAACCTCACTTCCCAAAACAAGATTTGCAATTTTTCCACTATGTCAGACTCACTGCTGGTAAGTGAAAATGGGAATAAGCATGTAGGTTGGCCTTACATAGACATGTCACCATAATGATTGACAATTAGAATGACCACTTATTTTGATGATGCACCTGTAAAAAGAACATCCCTCCACTATACGTTTAAACAAACCAACAAAAAAGGACAACAACTGAGGTCTGTTGCTGTTGGTTTTTAACACTGCTGTGCAAAAACAGTCTTAGCAGTCTTTAAATTCTTTACTACCCTTTGGCACATTGGAGAGAGGTTGTTTAATATTTCCATAGAGTGGAAAAAGTTTGTCCTTTTTCTTTGTCTGTCTAAGAGTTAGTCTTTATAAACCTGCTCCCTCACTTTAGCTTACAGTTGTGAGTTTGTTCTGGTGCGTTGAGACAGAATGCATTCTGGGTGTCAAGGCATCTGATTTACGTGCAAGTTTACAGGGGAGGCATCAAGCAGAGTCGAGAGGTCATGTCTGAACATTGGGAGCTGGAAGACTATTTTCATGAGCTAAAAACTAATTTTCCAACTCATCTTGAGTTCAACAACAGAACCAAGCAGCTCAACAACTGGATGCATCAAGCATCCAGAGCATCGAACCATCAAGGGATTTTGACCTGAGCTTGACCCAAGATCCAATTTGTGGCGTTAAAGCAATTTTACGCCCAGAACACGTTCAACATGAGTACGCCATTAGAAACAAGTCTGGGAAAATGTGTTAAAATGCTCTAATGTTAAAGGCTTTATAACAAACACTATGTGCAGAAAAACTGCTGTTTTTTATGATGTCTAATATCACATTGTGCACTATCAAAAGATGGCCTGATAAAAAAGTATCGCTGGTTTTTGACACATACTTAAGCTATAAAACAAAACACCAAATAAGGATATTCAACTTCTCCAATTTTTGGCTTAGAACAAAATGCATAAGAATAAAAAAGTCAATATGAAATCCTGGGGTAAATTTAACTCAGAGACCAACCAGCCCACATATTGACTCTTCAAGTGCTCCTGCTCCAGCCTATGGGTGCAGCTCCTAACCCTCACTCCTGCCAATCAACATTCAAGATTTTGCATTTAATGCTTCAGAACAAGAGACGCTCTTGCTTTCCATCCAAACAGCATCATTCCTCTGTCCCTTTTCATCTTCATCTTAGTGCACTCCTCATGGCTAACTTAATTCCCCAACCTTTGTTCGACTCCAAGGGGAAATACTACTCTATACTAGACCTACCTCTCATTCTATCAACTGTTGATTTGGTTGGAATGTTTAATAACTGTTTTATTTGAGGCCCAGTTTCACAATAAATATATAAATCACAATAAAAAAAATATTATATCCAAGTAAATTGGTAAACTGTTCTATAAGGCCCCTTTCACTCTTTGGCAGACATCGGATGATGACAAATTGCAGAGGTAAAGTTCAACCCAGAACTGAAACAAATATCACAAAGGCATAAGCAATAAAAAAAAAAAAAGAAGCAGATTCAGTGCTGTTTCCAGCTGTTTGGGGAGGCCTAAAAAAATACAGCATTCTGACCACAAACCACAGCATTTGTGTATGTATTTCAACAAATGTATTTGTTAACTGATTTTCACCATACTGTTTAAAACTAAGTGCATGAAAGGAAATTGTCTTTGCTAATGTGTTTACCTGCTATGAGTAATTAATATTGGAACAGTCAAATTCAATAAACTGGAGTATAAATTAAATGTCAGTTTAATTATGCAGCTTAATTCCTTAAGGAAAACATATTATAGACATTTCACTTAGACTGATGTCTCTATGTATGTTTATTATGATTAAAATATCAGACCAATTAAAAACAAAAATTGTTCTGGGAAACGTTTAATACCTTCTTAAAGGTCGTTATATAAGGAACTTTAATCTGACAAACAAGCCCCACTAAAATATAAATTTGAAATGAATTTGAATATATTTGGGAATTTAAAGGGGTCCTGTATTAGAGTTCTTAATTTAAATACCAGTAAAGTAGGTCACTCTGATTACATTAAATGCTTCCCTGAATAGCAGCAGCATCCTGCTGGTGCAAAATCAGTTATTTTTTATGCTTTGTTTTTGCTTAATTTGATAGTAAATAAAGTCCTTCCGTCTATATTACAATGACACCACCAGTTGAAAGGAAGAAGATAAGTACAACAACCAGTGTGAAATAGTGCCCATAACGATTGATTCTAAGAGGTGGAAGACTCAAATAGCACTAACAGTATTAAATGAATGTTAAAGGCATTGCTGCAAAGTTGATTGATGCATGGAATCAGTAGAACTTTGAGTTGCTGCAGATGAAGTTGACCTTTGACCATGCTGAGTTGTCGCTCTTTGCCGTGAGGCACAGCAAAGGCGGATCTATTAAATCAATATTTTCTTACCTTTAGAAATCTAAGTCCCTGTGATGGTAATCTAGGAGTTTCTCAAGCTGCTTTCTGACTAAAAATTGCAGGTTAACCGAGGTTTTTCAAACATTGGTATACAAGCTAACAATCAGCATTTGGCTGTCTTCCCACTGGAAAAAAAAAAAAGCTGTGTCCTTGCAGATGCATGTCTGCAGGTGACACCATCATGCTGGGTGAGCATTGATTATGTCACAAGGGTCACAGAAATCAAGAAAGTAGACAATGGAGAGAAATGTGTAAAGAAACCAAGTCATCATAAGCATGCTTTACCGTTTCGCTCTTTTGCCCCTAAAAATCCCTCTCACGAGTGCTACTCCATGTTTATCAAATGTAAACAGGGCTGTTTCAGCTTATTAGATCAGAAGGGACTAGCACAGTGTGCTGATGTCTGTACGTTGCGTTCAATGGATGTTACGTAATCCTCTTTTTTTAGGATTTTACAGCACTGATGGCAAATTTTTTTATACAGTGAGATAACACTGAGGGGTTAAGAGGGGGGACATTTGGCAAAGGACCACAGGTCAGATTTAAACCCAGTTCGGCCACATCGAGAACAAAGGCCTTTGTACATGGGTTGCGCTAACCATTGCGCCACCAAAGCATGCTCATTGTCTCATAATTTTGCGAGTCAACCTAGCTCTGGTGTTCCCATAGCATGTCGATCAGAGCTGAGGCGATTTTAACGCGGGTCGCTTGCTGAGTCATTTGACCCAGGTAGACACATGTCAGTGAGCTGTTCCCAATGCCTCTAAAATGAGATTGTTCCCTGGTTTTTCAACCAGTGTGAAAGGGGTATAAGAGAATTGAGAGTCTACTTCTCTGGCCGTAAAACCAGACTTGCAACTTCTATGGAGATGATCTGATGGCAGCCTTAGGGTTAGACATACAGCTTCACATCACTTCAATATAAGGTTGTTAGCTTCAACACGTTGAGGACTAAGGCATCCTAACATGGATTTGAACCACTGGGGCACGCTAACATTAGGTTTGTTTCAATTGAACACTAAATCCAAGCAAAGAGTTTGATCAGTAACGCATTGAGGAAAGTGTTCAGTGTCCATGTAACAAAGCAGCTTTTGCTCTCACCTCTCAATACTGCTCGCAGACTATAACGAAAACTGACGAGCTAAACATGGGTCTTTGATGGTGAGAACTTGACAATGGGTGTCAATTTTCGTTGACAAGATGAGAGTAAATAAAAATGTTAGCGGGTGGGCGGTCAGATGTTTAAAATACATCATTGTGCTGTATTCTTCTAAGCAGTATCAGATGTGCAACTGCGTGCGGTTTGGTTATGCCGCCCACCACCTGGGGTGCAGAGGAGCACATTCTGCATAATCACAGATGGATCATGGCAGCAGCGGCAAGGATGAAAATAATTCGGAATGGTCCAGCACTGGGCGCTAAAATCTGACAAACTCTGCTCTACCAGCTGTGCTGAACAGAAATTAGTTTTGTTTGTAGCTCTGACTGTGCTTTACAGTGATGTTATGCTCTCAGCAGTATGGGTATTCCTGATTTCGCTATTTAATATACTATATGTGGCTGATCATCCTCTGACAAGTGTAAAAAAAATCCTTTTTTTCCAACTATCACGATTTTATTTCTTCCAGCTCAGAAAAGGTGATGCTACCAAACAAGATCCCTAAATTATATCCAAAGAAAATGTTTCATTGCATACTATTTTTGTATAAAGACCTAGATGAAAAGGTACATAGATCGTTGAACATTTATCTCTCAGTTCTTTTTTCTATTTATTGAAATATGATGTGAATGTTTCCTTGTAATTGTCATTAAAACATTTTCTCAGTTTCCTTTAAATATTTCAACATTTTATTTAGCATATTCATTAAATTTAGGTCTGCACTGTCATGGCATTACAAGGTAATTATATAGGTTATCTCTGTATAAAACAAATACAAAGAGAATTGAAGAAATAAAGCCAAAATTGCAAACGTAGAAAGAATGTTTTTTTTGTTATTTGCTTTTCTGGAGTAATGAAGATTTTATTGATCTGTGTGTAATGCATAATTCATAGCAGATCAAGAAATGATTGCTTTGGGATAGCAACCTTGTAGGTCTAAAACCATACCTTTATTGTACATTTTGTTAGCTTGTCTGTCTGCTATATTAACCAATATGATGTGTTGAATTAGATCTTCTTTTTCCTTAAATTTTGTGAGACATTTTTATATAAAGTAGGGCATCAATTCATAAAAAAAAGTTTAGTTTTGAATTCTGTAACTCAAAGTTTGCTGCCAATGACAATCATGAACTACACAGCAACAATCTAGCTGTCAGTCTGCTAAAGAATCTGGTTGTCATTCGAAATTGTAAAAATTAGCTGTTTTTTTGCAACATAAAACTGACTAAAGCTAGACTAAAACCTTTTTGAGTTTTAGTCGACTAAAACTATCACATATCGTAATGACTAAAATGTGAATAAAACTAATAGTAGTTTTCGTCCTGATGGCTAAAACTAAGACTAAATCTAAGATGGCTGTCAAAAACAACATTACCGGTAATTGCTTGAGTTGTTAGACCACAAAGATAAGTTGAAGAGTTGTGATGTAGGTTCCGGTATGAATGGAAGCATTAAGAGTAATACAAAGACTGTTTGCTTGTCTGTGAATGATGGACAAAAACAAGTGCGGTAGGAGGGAAGATTGGGTAGTGTCTGGACATTTAAACAGAGACCTTTAGGAGAAGAAACTCATTCCTGGAGCCTAATGAGACAGTGTTCTGCATGCTGTTCAGGTGGTGGTTGAGCTTTAACATACTACAAGAAATTAACTTTGAGAAGTCCAAATGTAATAACAAACAAGACATGCAAAAACCAAAAGGAACATTGATAAAGTTTAAATGCCAGCATATTTGTTAGTTAAGTTAGAAAACACAAATGTCCATCTGCTGGCCTGCTTAATGCTCCTCTTAGTGGTCCATTGGTATTGCTGTAATTCACTAAGTTTCAAAACAGACGGAGTGTAGGACACAGATGTGTCATCTAATCAAAAACATTAACCAACGGCTAAAAGAGTAAAAGAGTATATTGAATATTTAAGCTTCAAGCTGAATGGAGGGGATTGATGTGCCACAGTTGATATTCCAATCTACATAAATAATTAGTCTCAATAATTCCCCCAGATAATCACACAATCTATCAAAATCTGTCTCTAGGACAATATTTCTTTTTCCCCAGTGAGATTTTGTTTTTGTAATAGATACAAAATAATTCACACATAATTAAGGATCATATTTATTATCAATCTCGCTAATGTCTGTTTCTAAATAATTATATTACTGGAAAAAAGCAAGATAGATTAAAAGCAATTTACTCTGCGTTTCTACAGGTTATACAAAAAACTTCTGAAACGGACACAGAATTTTAAACATATTGGAGTTGATTAAAAAAATAGCATCTATAAAATGCTTCCTCATTTCTTTTTGGATTGAGGGTTTTGTTGCCTGAATTATCCTAATGTAAATATATATATTCATAATTAGAAAGGGAAAAGTTTGCTAAATAATGAAAACTAATGGAAGTAACGTTTTTGTACCACATGGAGTTGCAGTGAATTGAACCATAACATCAAGGTTAAAATAGAGAGATGGTCTACTATTGATGAGATGAGGTTGTGTAACTTTTTCAGTCTGTCTCAGCTTCCAATTAACTGCAGTTCTGCCTGTTCGGGGATCACTTTGAAAGGGCATGTGGTGTTAGCCTTCTCTAGCCATAGATTTTAGGATGCACAGAGGCTTTCTGTATTTGTTTTCAAACCATGTTATACCCCAGTAGAATATCACTATGCTAAAGATTTTCCAGATCTGGAGAAAAACAAACTGCAGAATTCTTACAAATAAGACACATTGAATTATGCAAAACAAAAATAAGTAACTATTGCAACCACATCTCAAGGTAGTGATCAGGCCTCAAATCTGAGTTAGTTTGGCTACTTTCCTGTGATTCTCATTCTTGTTCAGGACTCCAAGTCCGAGTTTCTAAGAAGGCAGTGCATTCAGGAAAGGAGTCACTATGAAACGCTCATAAAGCAATCGAAAGAAGATTATGGAAATCAGTAGCCATGTTTTGCTATTGTGTGAATGAGAACAATAGAAAATCTATAATCTTTTTTTTCCTGAAGTTGTTGTTTTTTTAATACTTGTCATTGTTATCATTTTCTATCATTGGGCAAGCAAAGAATCCTTTTAAATTAAAAAGGATTCCTTAATTGTAGAAGCTCATACTCAATGTTTCAAGAAGATATTCATTCTAATGATCTGGAAATAATTGTTTGTTGTTGCTATTTTTTCTTTGGCTTTTCTTTTATTCTACCAGGTCTTAAGCTTTTTTTTAATGGACCTGGTGTCATATGGGAACACAAATAATCTTAGTCATTTTTGTTTTAACATGTGGCTCTCCTGAACACATTAACAAGCCTGCCTTTAAAAATATTTGATAAAGCTTGTTATTTAAGTGTTTCTATGATTGAGGTTTTTACTATATATGAAAATTAGATTCCATAGTTCTCTTCGAATGTGTTTGATAAACTCCCAAATTTTAGACTTCCTTTTTAAAGCTGTCTTGATTAAAAATCTCTAGGCTTTTCAAAGTCTGTCTTTGTTCTTTTGCAGATTTAATTCTTTTTAACGTTGTTTTTGTTATGAGAGGCAGAAATGTTGAGTAAAAACATTTACATACTCAGGCCAGGCTTGAGTATTAGATATCGAGTATGTGTGGAGATAAAGACAGAAAAATAAATCTGGTCATTTCCTTAACTGCCCTTTTTTTATTGAAACTCTCTGTAATTAAAAAGACGTCTGACCAAAAGTCCCACTCTCCTCGATGACAGATATTTTTGTAGCTTAAGTAAAGCTTTAATTGTTATTATTAAAAAAAATCCAATGCACATTTGACCAATCATAAAAATAAGATTTTATCATCTATAATTGTTTTTTTTTAAACAAATACAAACAGTTCTGCCAATTTTTCTATAGTAGAGGCGTTTTTGAATAGCCCTGTATATATTGCCCATACTAATTTGTTGCATTAGTAAAGATTGATTGATTGACTTTATTGATCTTGCAGTGGACAAAAATTATACCGGGTTATTGCACAGGGTATTTACACTGGTATTTATATGGATGTATATTTAAAAGCCTGACAGTTTTTTAAATATTACTTTTTAAATAAATTCAGATACAATTGTACAATTTTTGGCATATTGCTTATATATTATATATATATTTATTTTCAGCTATGAAAAAGTTATCTCAAATAAATTTCCCTTAACTTCAGAAGCCAACTTCTTCATCTTTCAAACAATTAGAGATGATTTTACTGGGCAAAACAAATAGAAACAAAGAGAAAACAATGTTTCACATTTTAAAACACCTTTGATCATTAATTATTGTAATTTGGAACCGGAAAATCAGTCATCCTTCCAATTGTTGAAAGATATTTTTTTTATCTACTTTGGAACTGAAAGAGATGATTGTTGAGTGTGATGAGTTTTACAAGCCCTGGCCCTAATCTGAGATATATATAAATAATAAAAACAATAACAAACACTGTTAGAAGTGTATTGAATAAGAAGTCTGGAAATGTATGCATTTTGACTTAATTTTCATGTTTTATTTGTTTTCTAAGTATCCACCTTTGCATCAATTGGCTCTCAAAAAACTAAAAAGATAATGTCTTTTCATAATATTGTTATATTAGGTCATATTTCTGAAATAAAAAACACCCAAAGATTACTACGAAATACTCCTGTGAAACAAAAAAGTTGAAAAACATTTCACAGTTTAATTTTCTTTATACTAAACAGAAAACCTCTGAGATAAACTGCACGTAGATGAGTTTTGGCAGTGGACTGATAGGAGTAGTGACGGCTTGTGACCACAACAAAAGCGGGTCTAGAAAAAGAGAAAAGTTCATCTAGCTTGGGGATGAGTGAAAGGATGACCGTCTCAAATATGGATGAATCTAAAGTGCAAGATCTACAATTTAATAAAATGAAGAAAAGTCAAAGTAACAAAACAAAATAAAACTTCTTCACATTCAGAAATACTGGACAGTTTGGATTTTCACCAGTGTTATATTGGTGCACTGTATAAACAACTAATAAAAAAAAACAAGTTATATAAGCAATTCATTAAAACAAAGCATCTGTTTTTAGTTTCTTTGCAACCAAACTGTCCCTATAATGAAAGAAAGTTTTAAGAGTTATCATTAATGGCAATCAGAAAAAAGAAAACACTGGAACTGTTTAAAACTAAACTTTTGGGTCATCCTAATTGTTATAGCTAAAACTATAAGGCTAACTATAATACAGTAGGAGATTTGTTAACTCTTTTAAACTAAAAGTTTTCAGAGTCAAGCGTGTAATTGGGCATACCTGTGTCCCCCCAGACTGGCAGGTACTCGTCCTGCTGGATGTCCAGCATGATCTCCAGGCCGTTTCCTGTCCCTCCTTTCATGGTGGTGCGTAGTGTCTTCCCTTCCTCTGCGGCATTGAACATGTAGCACTTCCCATACCTTGTAAATACCTAAGAAGAGCATGAAATGAACCATGAGAATTTGTTTTAAAGATGTAGTATGTTGACACAAAACTGTTTTAAAGATCTGTACAATTAAAGCTTAACCAACCAAAAGCAGGATATATATTTTGTCCAACTATTTCTTATAATAAATGAAGACTTACAACCTTTCTAATGTGACTGGGACATATTTGACAGTCTGAATCCAGTCTATCCAAATATCATTTTATTTAATTTCACAATAGACTTGAGTAGCTCATGGAACTAAGGAGCAGTCAGAAGGTAAACACTTAAAGAGTGACTTGTCCATCCTGGTACCAGAAAATATTCATCATACACCTTCCTGTGAATGTTTGCAACACCACATCAGAGCTGTGTTGGAGTACATGTGAGTGGATGCTTGTTTTTTTTTCCTCTAAAGTATTTTTACCACCGTTTCACCACAAGCAACCAAATGACTCAGAGGAATCTATGAATAATATATTTGGTTAAAACTGCACAGGGATGGAGAGTATAATTTTGTGTTAGTGGGGAGATGTGTGCGTTCTGCACAAGCAAAAATAATAAGAGTGTATTTATGTCCCTTAAGCTCATGAATATTAATCACCAGATGAAACATCACTCTTAGTGCTACTGACCAAATACCATGGAAAGTGATGTTATAAATAAATTCATTCAAAGGAGTGATTCTATAGCATATGATACAATCAAAGAAGCAATATTATTAAATCCAACTCCTGCAGTAAAAACTATGGTTACAACCTCAATTGGTTCTAAATACCTTAAAAAAAGAAAAACAGAACTTTGAGGACAAAAAGCAGTTCTTGAAGAGATACTGACCAACGATTGAAACAAAATTGTGAATTTTCATTGTCCCGAGAAAAATACATCAAAATAAAGAAGTAATGGTTTACAATATTAATAGAAAACAGGTTGATAATGATTAGGTGGCTCTAAAGCTGACAATAAGCATAATTACTGCATCTTCAAATAATCTGTTTTCCAAACACAATAATTCATTTGTTAGATGTTGGTTTAACTTTTATAAAACAAGTAATTAGCCTTCATGATTGCTCTCAAATGGGGTTTGAGCAAAAAATTAAGAAGAATTTCAAAATGTAAAGCTTGTTGGTTTATAATCTATTAAAGCACAGAGCCATTACCATTTCTTAACCTCTTTGTCTGCTGTGCTTTGAGATAGTCATTTCATGCTCTTCCTCCATAAATGGTTTTACAGACATGACTGATCTGGTAGCGGTTCCCGTGCCGCCACTGAGGTACAGCGTGTCTCTGGAATGTGAAGAGCCACATTAGAGGTTCATTCACCTCTGAAAAACAGACATGCTCATGACAGATACGCCTTTGCACAGAATAAATGACACACCACAAGTTTTTGGAGCTTTGAGATAGGGGTAAGAGGGTGGATAATATGTATTCACTCTGCAGCCATTACTCATCCAAGAGGGTTTTTTAGCAGCTTTTTGGAAGGAAAATAGAAAGTGAAAGCATTATACTGGTATTGGTTTATGGAAAAGGTGTTTGTTTGTCAATTTCATTTGCTAAATTACTTTGACTCCTTTTCAGGGTTTTTAAATGGTTCCTCAGATACATTTCATTAACACAGCTGTTCCGGTCTACCTGAAGGTGAAGTTTCATAATTGACTTGCACTGCAAATTGGTCAAAGCCTGTACTATTGAAAGTAATTACCCAGCAGTCATTTTCTCCTCTGCTACACATTTGTATGAGCATGTGAACAAAGCCCAGATTGCCTCAATAACATCTTCGCTTCATATCTACTTCATATGGCAGAGAATTGCTTTTCATGGTGCCCTGGAGTCCAATTTTTCAAATTTCTACTGTTAACTGATGAAACATGACAAGCATGGGCAAGGGACTGGCCATCATCTTGCTAGACCTTAACCAGGTCAGCAACTTGGGGATAATGGAGCTAATAAGACCGTGCTCTTACTTGAGGAGAAAATGATGCCAATTCAAGTAAAGCTATCAGATAGGAGAATGTTTTCAAGTAGGTCTACAGTGAAACAATAAAAACTTTCTTCCAGGATGCAAGCCTGGCATGAAAAGCTCCAATAAATCAGATACCAATCACAAAAGTATGAAATTACAATGTATAGTGAAAATAAGCTGCATTATATTATTATTTTTTTTGCTGCAACTTTGTTCTAAACTCCTGGATGCAATTCAATGCATTATTTAAGTCATGAAGCCACCTGTGTTCATACACGCCTCTCTGTCTATGCAACGCGTTGAGAACACAGAGGGAATCCAGTCCTCCCTCCACTCTGTCTGTGCTACATTAGTGAACATATACCTGGATCCACTATTTATGCTCTCCAGAGTAATCTGGCATGTCTGTTTCATTTTTGAAATGTCAGACTCTTTAGCCGCATATATCACATTTCCTTCCCTCCTGTTCAAACCAGACATCAGAACACCAGTAACGAGCAAGCAGGCACACAAATAACTTGACTCCCAATTAAAATTCCTCTTGACCAAGAAAAACATGTCTCATTAGCATTCACAGCTGCATGTGCAAATGTCTGGAGGAGCGGGTGCAAACATAGCATGACCTCGCCTGTTTGCCATATTGTGTCTCCTACAGAGGAGAAGTCAAAGATGACATGGCTATTGGTGTATGTTGCCGTCATGATGAAAGGTCAGTTGTTACCACCAACCGCCCACAAATTAGATGCTAAAACATGCCCCTGGGTAGAACAGAGACCACCAAACACTGCATATAGAATATTGACTTGCAGTTTTAACTTATGACTTGAAAAAGTCAAGGGAGGCTTAAGGAGGGTTTTGTCAAAACAATTTTTAAAGATAAATTTAAAAAAGCCAATTATTTACTGAACATAGAGGAGAACTAGTCATAATGAAATAACTGTTCAAAATACAAATGAAATCTGCTTATAGAGGTCACGGATATAGTTATCAACCGCTTATAGTGTTCAAACTGGCTCTGGACCAACTTGATCACTATAAGCAGATTCCACTGTACATATTTTCCAGCCACATATCACAGTGCTATAAAAAGCCATTGTCCCTTAGTCTTAAATTTTTCATTTGAACTAAATTCATATCAAAGAACAATATTCAATGCAAAAAGAAATATTCAGATGGAAGTTAAATTTCTCAGGATTAAAAAGAAGTGGCACTGTTTAAGAAGTAACTTCTCCAAAAGCTTAAAGGTAGTAATGAGCAACATACTTTCAACATTATGCAAGAGAGTTTTCCTCATTCTCCACTACAAAAAAGTATCTTACTTATTCTGGGTGTTTTGCAGGGAGGGATTATATAAAAAGGAAATTGGTGAATAGCACATTTAAAATTGAGGAGAATAAATAGCAAGTACGTTTTAACAGTTCTCATAAGCTATTTTGTGCAATCTGGCCTTATTGTTCAGCAAATCAATAGCCATTATGTGAGAGTCCAACTCTTTTTTTTGTAACAAAAGCAAAAAGAAATAAAGCTTGAGGCCTGAAACAGGGAGGATACTTCTTCTGGAAGGTTTAATTGGAAAGAAGAAAGGAGATGACGTTTATGGAAAAGATCTCGGAGGTGCAAGGCGAGCATTTTTCTCCACTGTGTGGCAGCAGTAAAAGTAGTTGTACCGCTCAGGGGATAAATAATTCAGACGGCTGCTGTGTTAGTGCCAGGGTTGGCCCTGAACATGATAAAGGAGGGGATTTTAGGCACACGCACTCACACACACACAGCTACCTCAATCATCATTACAGTTTTATACATGCCACTCCACTACCTGTAAGCCTGACTTACATCACGTGCAACTTAAACACCCCTGCATCCACATTTATCAGATTAAACAAATTCTGTCATTTATGAGACATGTTCTGAGTTTTATGGAACATATTTATCATTGCAGCCTAATGTAATTTAACCCCCGTGCTCTGTAATATTTTATATCACAAGGCAGCACCTTAGTGAGTCAGAGCAGCGATAGGACTCAAAGGATTGCAGATGGTGCTCCCTGCTATCTATTTATGGTTTAGAGGAGAAGGGACAAGGGTGCAATGAACGTACAAAGAGAGCTAGAGAGATATAGAAGCCAGTGTAGGAAAGTAATCTGGGCTCAAAGGACATATAAAATACTGTATTTTAAATAATTAGGCCAATAGCTTTAGCTAATCCCTCCAGAACAGCTTGAATTATGTTAAGTTACAACCCATAATCTGTAATGTCCTTTAAAATATGCCTGATTTGATTTAAATATATAAAATAAAATATAGATTCAATACACGCATAATAACCAATCCATTAGAACACTGTTTAAAATCCAAGTATGTCAGGAAATAAATGTAGATAATAATTCTAGACTTTAATTACAAACATAGTGGTTTATTTCAGACATTTTTTTTCTTACCTTAATTATCATAACATCTAGAGAAAGCTGAAAACAACAGTTGGAAGCTATTACAATGTTTTGAACATTAAATAAATTACTATTTGGCCCAAAACCCAGGGGTCTTTGACCTGCAGTTTCAGAGCTACATGCGTTTCTGAGACTTCAGCTCCTCTGCAGTAGCTCTCTGCAATAAAACTATCACATGAAAAGGTATTTTCATGTGATAGTTTAGAGATTGTAACTGAGTTTTCTCCGAATTTACATTAAAGAATGTTCGGGTATCATTTTTTAAATCACCATATAAAGTGCAAGATTTATTTTTTTGCCATAAAACTTAAGATTTTTTTTCCTTTCTCAATACATAAAAAAATGAACAAAGTTATATGAGTGTCCTTAAGTTCGCTGTATTTTTTGTAAGGCAAAAAGTATCAAGAATCTTAGAAGCTCCAGAAAAGTTCTTTTTAATAAACATAACTTTTAAGCCTTTAAAATACCTTTTACTAGATCTGATGTTCCTCTGAACCTCAAAACGAGTACCATAAAATGACAACTTTGAGTGACCAAATTAGTCACAGGGAAGTGTGGCTGGATGGGTGGAAGGACTGTTGACATGCCCCTCTTATTAGTTTGTTCCTCAATATCAGGCTGATATAAACATGTGAGCTAATGCAGGAGCCTCCAATTGTTCATGACCCAAAGGTCTCATAGATTTTCACTTTCCAGATTCAATATGATAGACTGTTTGTGTTAAACTAAGGATACAAATCACCAAAAAATATTTTTAAGCCAATGTCTTAGAGCAATGCATCAGTTAAAACAAGCCATTTGCCTGTTAATACACCTCTCCTCCAAATCAAATTAGCTCTCAAGGACCAACTTTCATCATTTCTTGTCATTCTCATCATAACGTTACCAGCAGAGGAGTGTTAACAGGAGAGCAGCAGAGGACAAGGGGACAGACGGGATCAGTGGAGAATGCTGCAGTGCAATCCATCATCATATACAGATGCACATGGCTTAACAATATGCAAAGGCCATCCTATCAACCTTAAAGAGAAAGAGCAATATTTAAACAACAGCTATGTTCCAACTCTTCCACAAAATGGATAGAAATCTGTGTGGCTCTGGAGTTCTGATTAAGTTTAAAATGCCTGGTGGGAAATAAAAGAAAAACCCAATAAATTAAATTAAAGCCACAGCTATTAGAAAAAAAAAAAGAAGTGCAAAGCTTAATGGTTTTGAGGGGAAGCTCAGGAAGCTGAAGTTTTTTTTTTTTTTGTCACAATGAACCAAGTATGAACTTCAATACCAGAGATTGCAGATATACTCTGTGATTCGATTATATGACGCTGAGCAGGAATGCTTCATAATAAAATTATTTATTTTATAACCAATGAAGAAAAGACTTGTAAAGACATCTCCCTTGACCTTAAAATGCATCCTCTTTTTTAATGAGGCCAGACCCAAAAACTAATTGCATTTACAGTCTGTTGTTTTTTTGACAGCCATCTTAGATTTAGTATTAGTTTTAGTCTTCAGCAAGAAAACCATTTTTAGTTTTAATTAAGTTTTAGTCACATTTTAGTCATTACGAGATGATAGTTTTAATAGCACTTCATAGAACAGCTAACCTTTACTATTTCAAATAACAACCAGATTGTTTACCAGACTGACAGCTGTTGCCTAGATACTACAGTTGCTGGAGATACAATGCTGCTGTGCAGGTCATCATTGCTGTTGGACAGAAAACGTTGATTTATAGAATTCAAATAAAATTTTTGATGAATTAATGCCCTTTAAGTGTCACACAAGTTTTCCTCCTGCCTACAATGAACAAACCAAGGACACGTTTAACCTTCCAACACTTTTCTTTAGGGACGCTGTCATTAAATCAGTGACTCTGCATCATCGTCCGTGTTGAAGGCATGCTGAACACCCGCCTACATTACAGCTGCTCAGCCAATCGGCTTCATGTATGAATATCTCACCTTCCTGCTACTGGTCCCTGCAGTAACAATATATCCCCCCCTGCAGAGAGAGTTAACTTAAGAAAAGTCAATAATTGCTAGCTAAAGGTAGATTACAAGTGATGCAACAGCATACAGCATGTAAAAAGGAATTAGATTTTGTTTTCAGTGGAAAATAAAAGCTTTGACTAATGCTGTTATCATGCAACACTGTTACTCCAAACTCTATTAGCAGTGTATTGTGCTACAACTATTAAATTACTATATTATGTTATTGTTTTAAAGCTGTGAATACAACAGATTTTGTGGTCTAACTCTGCAGTATAATTGTACTCAAGGGAGAAATTAAAACTCAAAATATGAAGAGACTTTCAGAGTTGAGAGCAGAATTTATAGTTAAACTGCTTTTACCCTCAATTTATTTAATATTGGTTTAATATTTTAATTGTTTAGGGCAATAGGGAAATGTTTTCTGGTGAAAATTTCATTTGAAAAATGAAGGCAGCTGGTCATCCATTTTACAAAACATTTCAAGGTAGAATGAAGGGTTTTTTGTTTAAGGCATGTTTTTGTGGTCTCAGTTTTGTGAAAGCACTGTTGCAGCTGGTGAGTTAGAGGTTAGACTGCCTCTTTTATGCTCCAGTTCTGCCAAGCAATTCAGTCAAAGCCCCAAATCAGCTGAGTTACATCAGGACCAGCCAGCTGTGAGATTTAAAAGCTTAAATAAGATTCAGAAATCATTTCAGATGACAAGCGCAAGAAGGTGAGATTTATCATTTACATTTGAAACAATTTCTCAGCTAACAAAATCTTTACACCGGGTTTATCCTGTGTTATGTTTTTCAAAAAGAATGGAATGTGAAGATTTTTAACACATATTTTATGCATAGTTCTGACATCAGTACTGCAACACATCTCCTGTTGACCAACACTCCTTAAAAGGAACCAAACCGGCCTGTAATTATTTAAAATTATTTCTCTCATTTGATCAACTTTGAAAAAAACTGAGAAAAGTGGAGAATTCAAAGACGATAGGAGCCTTAGTCTTATATTAGATCCTCTTAATACAAGCAAATAAAAAAAAGGTAAACCTTTTATTTTTATTGGTGCACAAGACTTGTTTGGCTCTTCACATTATACAAAATAACTGCTTCTGTCAGTTTTACAGGCAGGTTGAAATAAAGGCAAGAGTAATATTAATGGTAATGTGTCCCTAGTCTATACTTGCTCAGGCTATTGGCTTAAAAGATTGATGAGGCTATTAATATGCGTCTCATCTATTTCATAAAAAGAGAGAGCTTTAGTGCATCTTTCAGTTTGTTAAAAGCTTTGCTGCTTTTCCAAACTATTGAGAGCTATAAATCAAATCGAACTCTAAAAATAAGACTCTCCTTAATACCAAAGTAAGCCTTCTACAGTTGCTTATAAAAGTCAGCTTCAATCCCTTTGAAGACTGGATGCCTTTGCAGAAAGGAGAGAAACTCCTCATATACCGTAGTTTTAAAAGGTCTGCAACCATTTATTCCTCTTTTTATTAAAAGTAGGTAATCTACAGTCTAAGATGGGTTCAGATGCAGGAGAAAAGGGTACAAATATGAGGGAAGTTATTTCAGTCGGTGATCATGCACTTTCTGAATGATAACCCCACTACCCGGCTTCCATTAAGTCACACTTCTTTAATGCAAGAGTTATAATCTTTTAAATATTAAAATGACATGTTCTGTTTCATGCCCGGCCTACCACCACCACGATGTGCCAATCACACCAGTATGTGGTGGTGTTCAAATATAGCTATAGACTACATGCTGTCACCCTGCTCTCATCAATCACCTCACACACTCACAGCCAGTGCTCCTTTTCTTTTTTCTTTTTTATATTTTACCTCCCAATGATGGCCAACGGGGATACTTTCTCACCTGTCACAATCTGCCTGTCTGTTCGACAGCTGATGGAGAGTAGAGTAATTGGACAGGGGTGAGGGATTAATAGCAGCACCTCATCACCTACTGGAAACCAACCTATCTGACTGGATAACATGTCTTCTCTTACTCACAGTGGGGCATGAGAGGATTTTAGCTCTGCATGGCTCCAAACACTTAGACTACCAGTGGAAAATGTGCATGAGAAAAAATATCACAAGAAGCACTTTATTGTTAAAAGCAAAGGATTTCTCATGGTCTGTGACCTTACTTCACATCAATTGCTTTTCGGGCTGACAGTATTGATGCATATAAGACCTTGAAGCTTCCCAATGAGATCAATACCAGCAGAGAGGTGATTATCTACAGTATCCAACAGAACTTTCAATTAGATTAGAAATGATGTGTTGTAGGAAATCTGTAAAGATGGAAGCCTTAGTTACCATCTGTGTTCATATTGAGCTTACAGTCAGTGATTCACCATCATTTATTACAAACAGGACAAGTTTCACTTGAATTACTGAAATATATTGACTGATTGAGGATGTTCCTATTTATTTAAATGCACCTGTGAAATCATCTTCAACTAAGAGGAAATTTAAGGGTATTTAAAATCGGCAGTGATGAGAATGATTTTAAATAAAAATGATTCTTACAGCTTATTCTTGTCTACAAATCTTCTCGTAATTAGTGGCACAGGTGTTCACAATTTGCTCTTTAGTTACATTTTATGAAAGGAAAAATGTGTTAACTGGTCACCATGGCCACCAGTGATCTTGGTTTTTACTTCTTTAAAGCTGAAGTCTGTAAGTTTTTAAAAATCACTTTTTTGTCATATTGGCTAAAACTGTCCCTATGCCCAGACAGCAGTACATGTGATATGTAACCTGTGAAAAAAACTGCTTCAATTGGTCCCGCATACTGCCTGTATTTCAATCTGGAAAGAATAATTCGGGACGAGTCAAAACAACCAATCACAGCCAGAGGAGCGTCTTCACATCATTTACAGCACCACTGAGCATTTGTGATTGTTAACGGTTGTTAAGAAGCTGGGGGGGTTAAAGAAGAAAGAAAGGCCCAAGATTAGGGATGTCCTGAGAGAACATTTTCATTCCGATACAATGCCAATGTTGCATCTTTAAGGAATTGGCCAATACCGATATTGACCTGATACAATATTAGTATGAATCATAAAGAAAGAAAGAAAGCTTGATCAAGTAGTATTTCTAAAAAAAAAAAAAAAAAAAAAAAAAAAAAGGGAAATAAAGTTAACGACAACAATTATTAAAACATCTGACAAATTATTAAATGAGTTATGGAAACAGAAGCCAAGTGTCTCTATCAGCATGAAAATATAAGAGATTTTTGACACTGTCTAATAAAATCCAATATTACTGTAGTTTTTTGGCCGATATCGGAACGATATCCATTATCAATATTGGATTGGGACATCCCTACTCAAGATTCAATTTAAAAACAATTCAGTTAAAAAATACTTTATCAATAATGTAAGGAAAATTAACTATAGATTATATAGATGCAATGATCCCAACAATATGAACAGTTTTGAGTTTTTTTTGTTGTTTTAATATGAATAAAACAACAAAAAATTTCTAAGGGTAGCAAGACCAGAATGTGAACAATTACTACTTTATAATATATCTGGGGGAAAAGGCATAGGTTTGATTTCAACTTTGGTAGGGACACTATAGGTCTGATTTCATTGGTCCTATGCAAAAATATGCATGCTCGTTTTTTTATGCTTGACGTGAAAATCAGGGGGTATTTCGTTTAAAGAGAAAAGCAGCACTTCTTGCTACATTTATACAAAATTTATAAGCACTACACACACTAGATGCTGTTTATCAATGACTGAAGCTTAACTGGCTCTGATGAACGAGGAATAAGACTATTTTCAACTTTGAGAAGATTTGCATTTGAAATTGCCAACAACTAAGACAGTAGTTAAATCTGTGCCTATTTAACATAATATATTCTAAATATGTCTGCCATATGTGGATTTATATTTTTTATTTTTTTTTTAAGATATACAGTAGTATTGTGCAAGTTGTACATCTAGGCTATACTGTAGTTACTTTGTTTAACCCTTTTCATGTATTTTATTTAGGGCTGAAACAATTCATCGGATTAATCAATTATTGAAATAATGTCAACAAATTTAGTGATTGATTAATAATTAACTGGAGTATAGAGGCTCTAAAACATGTCTTAAGCTCACAAAGCGACCCACTTAGAGCAGGAATTATACCAAAATTGTAAAAAAAAATAAACATTTTGCATTTTAGATAAAACATGTTTTCGTCTGTCAATATTCTCCATCCAGAACTCCTTTACTGCTACAACAATGCTGTATTGTAAATTGTAAACATGTTCTTCAAATGCAATTGTTGGTAGGGACAAGAAGGTTGGTCCAAAATTTTGGTAGGGACATGTTACTATGGTCCTTATGCAAACCTACTCTCATTTCTGAGGGGGGAAGAGTTTGAAAAGTTTCTTTTTGAATTACTCTCAGTTCAATTTCTTACTTTTGCTTCATCATGGAAACATATTGCATCCAAACCGAGACCTTTACTGCCTCTGAAGTGGCACTATCTCTAATCCTCGTGGCTCTTGCAGACATATTTTTGACATTTTCATTTAATGGAGACCCAGATGTGGTGCTGAGGTATTTTTTTGAGCTAAAATGGGCAGCTTTAGACTTTGATTTATACCGACAGGCAGATTGAATCAATGAATAAATAATATATAGAGCATATAAAAATGATGGACGTAATGCCAGCCCCTTTCAAATTTCAAACCAGTGAATTCTAAGTGTAGCAGTTTATATAAAACATAGCTTCATTTTTCTGCTGATCCATAACCTCAGAAAATACTTTCATAATTGCCTTAATTACAGGTTTCATATTCAGTTTAAACAGAGCAAGATCATAATCTGTTTTACTTCTATATATATGATTAAAGCCACGTACAAATTCCAGCATAATTGGGCTGTGATTGAGAAGATCCCTCTCAAATGTGAGAGCTCTTGTTTCTATGGTTACTGCTGTTATGAAGAAACAAACTATTCAGTTGTAAAGTGCAATATGTGAAATGGTGCATCTTCATGCAATCCATACAGGTGAAGAGCTATATAAATAAAAAGTAAATAGTGTAGAAGATTTAATTTTGAGAACATAGCAGGCAGTCTTTGTCAAAAAGTTTTGTGCTGACTTTATATTGAATGGAATAGAACTTCCCTTAATGTCCCACAACTAAGAAATTGTGGTGTTACAGCAGCAAAAGCTTATAGTAAAGGTGGTCACACAAATGTGGACCTTAGAAAATGTATAAAAATAACAGAATAGTGAAGAGTTTAAAAACATAATAATTGGATGGCGTCTTCATTGTGAACATAACGTCAGTTGCACAGGAAAGGTTATCCATGGCAGAAGTCTACATGATAAAGATGAAGGGTTTATAGTCACCAGGCTGGACTGACTGAAAATACAACACAGGAATCTATTCTGACTTTGAAGGTGGAGACCTGCTGTTTCAAATGATTCTTTCATAGCTTTCCCTCAATCTGTGGACCTGCTATTTTTCAGTGGTGTGAAAAGTACATATATTATGTCACTTAAGTAGAAGTATAGATACTGCAGTTTAAAAACACTCTGGTAAAAGTATCAACTTGACCTCTTTAAGTAAAAGTGAAAAAGTATGTGCTCCAAAAACTACTTAGAGTATAAAAGTATAAAGTAACCCATAAAAAACAGCCAGATGCCATTATATGAATTGAAAGCTCAATTTTTCAACTATTTCAAAAAAATTCTTTGAGATAGGGCAAAGAGGGAGGTCTTGTTGGTCTCCGTCTCCCGATACACTCTCACCTGTGTCCGACCTTTCAGACATTTCAACATCTTTTTCTGAATCCAACATTGTAGCATGTCAGACAATTAACGTTTGCTGTTTGAAGAACACCTGCTTGCTTCTGATGATTTCCTTTAGCTAACCAATGAGTGTTTGAGTTATGTGACTCATCCAATTATACTGGTTGTCACTACATGTGGATGGCGGCAATAATCTGCATTAGATGGCGCACATGATGTGAAATATATATTTACAAACATTAAAGCAGGGGTAACCAATTACAAATCAGTGGGGTCCGAATAAAGAAAATCATCAACCAGTAAACATTTTTAATGATCTGTTACTTTAAACAAAATGTAACACTGAAATAAAAGGAGGTATTTATGCGTCCATGTTATACATTGAATTTTTAAATAAAAAAAAAAAAAAAGAAAGTTTTTCCATTTTAAAATCTAAAGTGTTTTTTGAACTAGAAAACAACAATAATTTTGTTTGGTATATACTGTACACAATTTCCTGATTCACATATTTTATCAAACACCTGAACTGACTTTTTTTTTTTTTTGTATGGCTTAATGAGAGCAGTGGGCTTTATGCTGCCCTGCGAGGCTTGAAACCTGGATTTGAATGGAGAAAAAGCCATTCTCAAGCACATATCAAGGTGCTCTTTAGCCAGGTAAAGATAACATACCAAACAGGAAAAAGAATGACAAGAAGATCAAATTTGTCGAATTAAAATATAGTAACAACAGATCGGTAATTACAAATTAGAGCATGATCCTTATATATTTCAAAAACTAACAGCGTTCATTAAAAAGATTGGATGAAAACCATTGGTACTTCAACAGACCAGGAAGCAGATTTCTCATCTCCACCAGAAACCGCACATATGCTGGATGCTGATGGGGATTTTTTAATATGTCATATTAAATTAAGTGTTCGTTTCTGCATGTTTTGCTGCTACAAATTTAATGATAGTATCGGCATGCTCTCCTAAAGCTCAGAGGAAGTCGGAGCGCAGCAATACGGGAGGAACAGCGGAGGATGTTGGCTTTGCTTTGTGCTGGAGGTTTGAAGCCCGCCGGGCTGGAGCGGAGATGGAGGATGTGGGATTTCCGATATAATTTATATCAACATATATAAAACATAAAAAAAATCCTAAAAAAAAAAAAAAATTGTCAGATAAAACTACATTTCTTGTGAACAGTGAGCATGTCTATACCCATCAATAGATGCAGCAAGAAGTCTTGAACTGAACATTTCCTGAACATTACAGAAACCTTACTTTAGGAGCTCCATCAGGCCTGTTTACTTCTTATACAGTACATACATACATACATGCATGCATGCATGTATGTATGCAGGAATATGTATGCATGCATACATACATAACCCTGCATACATCCATTACAAAATCAATGTCATTATTTCAAAAATGTATTATTTGAGTTAAATTTCTCAATTTATTTTACTTGCAGCTGATGTTTTTCTGTATTTAATGTAAGGGTAGGTAAACTTTCGTGCACAATTTCAAGTATGCTTGTGTTTGTTTTACTCCACCTACAGACACACACAAAAACTCTTTCTAGTGTTTTTCACCGAGTGATTTTGAATTTCATGGTCCCTCGTAAATAATAAGTGTAAGTTCTGAGACTGAAAAAAAAAATAAGATAATATCAAGTCATACTTTTTATGCAATCAGTCTAATTAACTATGGGATGTCACAATGCATTTGGGGAACTGGTAATTTGATTACAGGATGGAATGCCTCTGTTCCTTATATCGGACAAAAAAGTGTTTTTATACATATCTGATTAAGAAACATTGGAAAGCACAATACTGATTTATGTCTACTACTATACAAATGATTTATAATATAATAATACTTATTTTTTATGACAATCAAGATTTGCTAATGTTATGGCTGTAAAATATGATGTAATTGTACCTATAATACATTTTTTATAGACCATTTTCTAATAATTTTGGTGAAATGTTGAAGAATCTGTGTTTTTACTAATTTCCTCCTTTTTTAAAATCACATTCATATAGAGATGTTTAAAACACCTGCAATATTTTTCATAGGGATTTCTTTACTTTTCTAAACATGTATCTAAAAATGTCAAAGAATAGGTGAAGGCATTTGTTTCAGTTTGACAAATGATATATCTGCAGTTTTTTTTACCTTGTCCTCTAGAAAATGAAGAATAACCTCAGACAACACTGAGACATACATAACATTGCAGCTTTCGGCTGAGCACTGAGAGAAAAAAAATCATATCTGCTGTGAGACAGAGCTGCTGATCCATGAAACTAAGACAGACCAAAATGAACTAACTCTAATCCCAAAATGTTTCTGTTTTTACTGTAAAACTCTCACAGAATCCCTTCTTTTTGCCTAAGTAATGAAGAAAAGAGATGTTCTAGAGTTGTGGTGCTTTCTGGCAGATGGAAAAGAAGAAAAAGCCATCTGGCAAAGAGAATGGTACATTTCTGCAATGGAGATTGTTGGGCTATTGTTTGGAACATATTAACTTTTAAAAAATGCCAAGAGTGGGAGGATTCCCTCACACACAGGATTATGTTAAACGCCAGCCATTCTGTGACGCTATAATTGCCACAACAGTGGCAAAAATAATAATCGTCTGCCTGCCAAAACCTACTATTTGCATGTTAACTGAGAATTTGGGTGTTTCTTCATAGCCTCTTCATCAGCAAGTGCATTAACATGAATAGAGGGGTGCCCTGAACAATAAGTGATGCTGACAAGCAGGCATATTTTCTTTCAGGTCTAACATGATTAGAACTCACTGAACCACATTAAAACTGTTCCCTCTGATTGCATTAACATTTTCACACAGACTCAAAGGTAGTATTCTCTCTAAAAGATGATTCAATCAGCTTCACCTCACATTTGTTAGAGTTATTGTTCCAGAGTGCATCTGATATTTTAGAGGATTTTTGTAGCTAAAATGGCAAAAATCTGACTGATTTCTATGTACATTCTCAGGGACAGAGGCTCATCAAACATACAGCAGATGTTCTACAGGAGGACATCTTTTAAGTCTTTGGGAAGTGTGAATCCATACCTGCTTCTTACACACATGCTCTGATTGCCAATTTCTCACATTCAATCATATCTCAACCCTGAAGATGTCAGGAAACCTGTTGTGTGCTTTCATTAACAAACATCCAGTCTTATAGCACATTTACAAACAAGCAGGACTTGTCTCAGTACATCAGTCGTGCCTTCAGTTTTAGAGTTTTTCCTTCAAAAGTCATTGAATGATCATCATGAGCAGTTCTACGAGTGATGAAGTTAAAAGCAACTCATCTAACTGTTTTAGCTTGTTTTCAGTCACTCAGATCCATACTGTTTGCTATGCTTAAAATTCATAATGCATAAGGATAGAACGATTCCACAAAGTAGAGAAGAAATGTTTTCTTTTTCCAACATAAATAATATCTCAGGGGCAGCTTTTTTTTTTCTTTTTTCTTTTTTGATAGAAGAGAAATAAGTTTGATTTTACTCTTATTTTCAGAATCCATAAATCAATGCACTCCTTTAGTCTTCCAGGTTTATTTGATAACACAAATTTCACATTTAACACTTTTCAAATGATCAACGCTCTGCCCGCAACACAAAACTCTCTCTGGCTTTAGCTAGATTAAAAAATGTCAAATCCTTCAAAGTTTAAACCTTTTTGTGATTTTGCTTGGTGATGGGGCTCTGGTGAAATGACTGGTCCAGCAGCTTGACATGATCCTTGATAAGGATGTTACAGCTCTTGCTAGAATCCTACAGATAAAGGCCAGCACTAAACGTTAAGAGAAACCACTGCTGCACAAATACTGTAGAATGTATTTCTAAATCAGTTTGAAAATATCTGTGCAGCCAAAGGTCTAAAGTGATCACAGAATGCAATAACTTCACAATTTAATAACAGAGGAGATCAAAAGATGGTCACCTCAAGAAGAAAATATCTTATGAAAGAAACCAGAATAAAATAACTAGACTAGTCTGACAGAAATGCCACAGCATTTTCTTAATACAAGTGTTTTGTGGAGTTGTAAAGGTTAAAGATGACGACCTGCAGCTAAATTACATATTTTACGTCTGTAAAAACATAAATCTGAGAAAGCAATAAATAATAACATTGCTAACCAAAAAAAGAATGGCTGATAAGGAATGTAGCTGGATGGTTTCAGATGTGAGTTAGCTATTTGAATGACTTCTATAAATGTTTTCTTTTTTTACATTAAATTTAAACTACTTCCACCAAAATAAGGCAAAAAAAAAAAAAAACTAAAACCCTCTTCTAAATGAAGGATTTCAGTAAATTATTTTAAGTTTGACAGATTAAATTTGATGTGTGATAGAAGGAGCAATGCACAACATAAACAAAATGCTATAAACAAAAATGCATTAAAAAAATTACATATTTCAACTGCTTTTCAGAGTTTTCCCCCTTTATCCCACACTCCCCCTCTCAATTCTATATTTTTTATAATATGAAATAACCTCTCTTGCTTTTGGCTAAAATTAGTTGCTTTTAAAGTGTTTAAAAAGTTCATAATATTTTATGATTATTATGATGGAAAAATTTGTCTTAAGTAGTGTTGTGCTTGTCAATTATGTCAATGATTAAAACATTTCCTTGAAAAGCTTTTTTTCATGCAGATAAAGACACGGTTACTAGATACACATGGCTCTTAGAGGACTACAGTACAACTTGGAGAGATGTGTGTGAGTTTTCGTTATCTCGAATCTTGAATAAGACACGAAAATGTTGATAACTCGTCAAACAAAATAAATGACATCTCTGTCCCGTGCTTATTAGGCCCTGCCCTCAACCACCTTAGAGCGGCCCATGCATGTTGATCAATGAAATATTATTTATCTAAAGGAAAATCAAATGAGTTGTAAAGTCAGATGCGGTTGATGTGGCTCGATTTGATCAGTGACCTTTGCTTTATATTTGCAGAGCCAGATATGAATAGTTCTTATACAATAATTCATTGATTTGTGAATAGTGCTGTGTTTTAGAGTATTTGTCAACCAAGTTTACAAATTATGCTAAGTTATAAGGAGTCAGTAAGTAAATACTGAAGGATGCAAGACCTACATAAATGAAGAAGGATGGGGAGGGGGAGATAATTACCTAAAAAAAAAAAGTTTTCATCGATGAAAGCTTTTGCAAATAAAATGATCCAATTCTGCCTAAAACTACAAAGCATTTTCATCCAGAAAATGAAGACTAAAACCTTGGAGGCTGTTTAATTCTAAACCTCCCCTTTAAAAAACACAGAGTCCTCCACTCTGCAATCAATAACAACATTTTATTTCCCTACAGATTAGTGAAATTCTACAGCGTTAAGACAAAAAGCTGATTTACAGGATTGACACCTTCACACGGTTATTTTGATCTTAGTGAAAGGTCCCCATGGGTTCCAAAAAACATTCCTACTTATGATGCGTTAATTGTTTTTGGCTACCTTTCCAAATGTGGAAATTTCTAGTATTTAATCTAAACTTTAGGTTTCATCTAAAGAATTGGACTCACATTGACAGCTAGCATGTTTGAAATTCAAGGAGAAGCAAACCTTTAGAAATATAGTCAACAAAGGGAAACAGAAAAATTCACATTGACAGAAATCTTGGCTTGCCTGAATTTGCTTTCCTATTTTACAACATTACCACTCATTCATGCTATTACAGTAAGTGTATGCTAATTTTAGACTGTAAATACAGGTGTAAAGTGCAATGTTGTGGAAAGAGAAATGTGTTCGGCGCTGAACTTTGACTCAAACTCTACTTTCACCATGTTAGTCATATCAAAATGGAGCCTTCTGTCTGTTAGGTTGGTGCCTACTTCACATCACTGTGATTTAGGTATGAAATAAAGTGTCTTTATTTAAAAACTGTACAATTGGATAATCTCACCTGATAAAACTGCAGTTTGACCACAGCATTACGTAGAATATTCTAGAATCAGAGAGAGGAAACACAGGGAGCAAAAGTCTAATTGAGGAGCCATCAGCTGAAGTGAATACAGGTGATATTGCATTTCTATTATGTCAAAAGTCAAAATTATGAGACATCTCCCTCCATTTCTGTCTCCATTACAGAAGCCCTTCCAGTGAAAACTCAGTTTCCTGTAAATTTGTGGTTGAAACCAAGGTAATGTGTATGTTGTCTCATTCAGCTGCACGTAATAGGATAAAGCAATGGGAAACGGAAGAACAGCAAAACCAGGAATCACCAGGAACAGATGTGCCTAAGATATAGGAGGACATTTCCGTTATTTTTTTAATATTCAAAGGAATAGGGTGTGTGGGCGGAGGGACACAACCGTGTGAAAGCTGATTAAATTACTGCCACCAGTCTGGATGCATTGTGTGTATGAGTATGCCTGTGTAGAGCACCCAGCCACTTATAAATAAGCACAGTGTACTTGAAGTAAGAGCCTCTCTTCAAAGTATCCCATTAAGAGATTTTTAGCCATCTAGTGCAGAACTGCTATGCTAATATTTGTGTCCAGAAAAGCCTGCACATTTGGTGCAAATCAGGTATCCGTTGGTGGAATCTTACAGGTATTTGAGATTATTTAAATAGATAAAGAAAATAAAAAGCAACGGATTTAATGGACAGATTTACAGACATGACAACATACATTTAAAGACATATTCTTACATTGTTTAATACTAAGAATAAATAGTTTCTGTATCTACCTTTGGATTGTTTAAATTTGGCTGTGCTTTACATCACAGATTTATTTTTTCATGGAATAAAATAAGTATTTTAATCACCCTGCATCCTCTTTTTCAAAGGTCTGCATTTCAGTCAGTTCAGATGTCATAAAAGCCATGAATTACAACTGAAAACACATAACTGCTTCAAACAGCAACGGCACAAAAGAGGAACATTTTGGACATACATTCCAAAAACTACTGTATATGCTGACTCTTGTTGCACAGATAAGAAAAGGCTTGGATACACTGTAATACTGGAGCATATGCTATAATTCCAATGTAAAGTATATAGATAATAGTGAGCAAAAGGCAAATCTAATCAGGGTAGATAAGGCCAGGCTATATGACTAGAATAATGAGGTGTGTAACAATGTGCTTGGAAAGGATTCTATGTGTGGTGAACAAGCAGCTGTGTCTTAAGAGTGCTATGCATTGTTAACCTCGCCTATAGAAATGATGCACAGTTGAAATGAGGTTACACTATATCAGACTTGAAGATAACGTGAAGGAGCCTTGTTTCCATTAAATTAATGTAACTTGAAAGTGTCTCTGGAGAAAGGAAGGTCAGGGGCTTCCCTTCCAGACCTGTTACTGAAAAACAATGGCTAAACCAGGGCAGTTTTCCACTTTTTGTTAACATTTTACTCTTGGTTACTACTGTACTATGCTGTAAAACATATTTTATTGGGGTTAGATTTAATTTACTTTTTCTAGTTAACATTTTTGAACCCAAATAAACACATTTTTATGTGTTAACTGAAAATGAAAAAATAAGTTAAAGGAATAGTACACCCAAAACATGATTAGCCTTCATTTTCTACTCACCTCCATGCTGAACAACACTCTGGAGTACTTTTTTGATATCTCAAATGCATCTGGAGATCTGGGAGGCTTCTTGCTGTCTGCTGACATTCAAATAATGGAGGTCCATGGCGCCCGAGACAGAAAGGTCCATAAAAGTCCACAAAAACGTGTCAATATTCCTCCATACTGCTCGTCCAATGTAATCCAAGTGTCCTGAGTGGGTAGCATCCAGAATTTACTCGAAACGAAGTAATTTAGAATGTTTTTAGAGCATAAACAGTAGTGTATAGGATTTCCTAATAGCGCCCCCATGCGCGCTCACGATTCTACGGAAGCCGGCAGACCAAACCGGAAGGAAGTGCGCATTCAGCGTCTGGTCTGCCGATAATGCAAGCGTAGAAGAAGAAATGTGCTGTTTACCTGTGCAAAGAAAGAAACAACGAAAGAAAAATGTCTGAGGACTTCAGTGTTGAGGAAGGGCATGAGTTCTTTGCCGAGCTGAATGCGCTGGTTTGGTCTGCCGGCTTCCGTAGAATCGTGAGCGCGCATGGGGGCGCTATTAGGAAATCCTATACACTACTGTTTAGGCTCTAAAACGTTCTAAATGACTTCGTTTCGAGTAAATTCTGGATGCTACCCACTCAGGACACTTGGATTACATTGGACGAGCAGTATGGAGGAATATTGACAACTTTTTGTGGACTTTTGTGGACCTTTCTGTCTCGGGCGCCATAGACCTCCATTATTTGAATGTCAGCAGACAGCAAGAAGTCTCCCAGATCTCCAGATGCATTTGAGATATCAAAAAAGTACTCCAGAGTGTTGTTCAGCATGGAGGTGAGTAGAAAATGAAGGCTAATCATGTTTTGGGTGTACTATTCCTTTAAGCTGGTTGTATCCTATATTACTTATACTTTGTGGTGTTCAAAAACCCATTTGTTTTTATTCCATCAGTCAATGTCATTTACCGTAAACTATTTCAATTACCAGGTCGAGATAGAGACTTTTCAGCCAGTTCGGAGTCTCCTCTGCCAAAGCACAGTTTTTGGAAGGACATATCCAGAGAGATAATTAAATGTAGGGCTTTAAGGCTGCTACAGCTGCCTCAATCTGCCCAGAGCAATGTAGAAAGAAAACTATTAAAACTTTCTCCAGCATGTGATTTATGGTGCTGTGCTGCAACAATCACTGAAAAAGTGCTTCATCAGTTATCAAAGAGTAAAACAGCATGTTTATCTGCTTGTGGTTCCCTTAAAGCAACACATCAGAGCATAATCTTGCTCTGTAGAGCCAATACACTAGATAAAATGTACAGTCAGTCGCTCAATACCAGCCATTTTTTTCCATCAGCAATTCGAGACAAAAGAGAGAGAAAAAAAAAAAAACAGTCTTCAGCCTCCTCTGTTTTCTGTAATAATTCCCCAAATACAACAAACACAAAATAATTCAGAGGTATTATTCCCCTGACTTCCACCTTTAGCACAGACGGCCACAACAAATGTCAAGCTTTCAATCATGAGCTACTAGCCTTCCCGCAGCCAAAGGTGCCAGACATATTTCACCTTAAAACATTAATGAAAAGCAGAAATCAAGGAGGGGAACCTCTGTCACCTTCACCACATTGTCTCCCTTAAATAAAGCAGTCATCATGCAACATTACCTCACTTAAATACCAAGGACAAACGGCTGAATTTAAAAAATAAACCTCCACGTCCTCCTACACACAATTATTGATTCTGGTTCTTTTCCTGCTTTCAGAATCTGACTTAATGGCCAGCCTCACACCACTGCAGCAAAAAGGCAGAGGGCTTTGCTCCAAAAAAACAATGCTCAGAGGTAGAGAGAAGGTCCATCTGTTCATGTACAAGTCCATCTGTTCCCCCGATTCACCCTTTCCATCTACATAATCATCTACACTGAACTTCTTCAACAATTGGCTAACTGGGTTTCAAAATAGGCATTTTCAAGTAAAGGATTAAGCAGATGGATCCTGAATAATGGGGCACTAAGGTAAACATTTAACAAAAAACAATACATTTTGTGGTTATAAAATCCTATTAGCTCAAACGTTGAGCCTCTGGGTGTTGATAAAAATTTTAATACAGCTATTATTCTTTAATTTTACTTCCAAAAGAATAAGCTTCAAGGTCTGAAGGTGAAAATTGTTCCTTCACTTGAAGGAATCTGATACAGATACACAAGATAAACCCAACATGGCCATCCTATGGTGCTTTGGTGCAACCACGCTTTCTTTGAAATTAAAGAATTATAAATTCTTGAAAGATTTAGTTATGGAAGCTACATTTTTTTCCCCTCCAAACAGCTGCTTTCTAACAACCAGTGGTGTGGATCTCTGACTCCTCATGGAGCTCTGCTAAGAAGCTAAAATGGGCTGCAAATCCAACATTACAACTCAAAAATATACAATTAAATTAAGTCGGTGAAAATATGCGCTCAATTTGTGGTATTTGATTGGATTATTGTCCAAAAGGAAGTTTATCTCAGGTACTGTAAAAGCGCTGGCTACCTTTAAAATCAGAAAACATTCACAACTGCACCCCCTACAAACAGAACAGTATTGAGTTCAACAATTATAAAATCAATAAAACAAACACAATAAAACTGTTAAAATCCTACATACCGTAACCTCTACCTCTGCAATCACATCTTTATGTTTCACTAATGTTAGGGCTTAGACTGAGAGTGGGACAAATTAGTTTTTATATCGATTTAATCTGCATGGAGGAACTCGCAGGCGCCAACCTAAAGGACAAAGCTGTTACTCTGCATGAAGGATGTGAACGTGGCCTGAAATGACTTTCGGGCCTGCCTGATTGTTGTTTCCATGTAGACGGTTTAAATTGAGGGATGATTCTTGACTCCCATTAACTTCATCTCTCTTCATATAAACAGAGTGAGTTCAGCCTTTATTTGGACAGATAGATTGTCAGACCAGGCTAAGATGCTACAGCAGATTAGGCTCTCTATTACACAGCGGTGGGCCGAGTAATAATCAGTAGTACTTAAATAAAAGTATTGATATTCATAGTCAAATCTTACTCAACTGCAATTAAAAGTTACTTCAAGCTGAAGTATTGAAGTACTCACTGTTGAAAATGCTTAAGAATTCAAAAGTACATGCTTTTTAAAGTACTTAAGTTTTCCAAAATATATCAGTAAATTTCTAGATAATGTTCTTAGCCATTTTAAAGAACCTTGTAACTTTCAGAAACCACCTGATGTTATGATGCATAGAACCACCTGCTACAAATTCTACACCAGGAGGAAAGAACTTCAGCATAAAAGTGGAAATTCAGCATAAAAGTGTCTAACAAAATGACAGATATTTTGATAATTATTTCTCATTAAAAAAAAACCTCACATTTTCACTATGGAATAGAGTTTTAGGGTTGAATCTATTACCAAAAAGAAACTACAACTCTCATTTAAGAACTCATCCTACTTAACAACTTGGCCACATAGCATCCACTAATGCCTTAATAAAATTATAAACTACAAATAGTACCTGCCATGAGTTTCTTACATTTGTGGAACTTCATGCAAATCTCTAAAGCAGTTCTAAGGGCTGCTATCTTTCCTTCTGAAATTGCATTTCAAGAAAGAAAAACAGCAACAGCAGATTAAAAAAGCTAAGCAAAGCCAAAAGTAACAATTAACTATCAGCTTCCTCGAAATGTGGAGGAGGTAAAGGTATAAGTACTCCCCCATAAAATGTTTTGTGTAAAGTAAAGATACTAAAAAAAGTACTCATAGGTATAGTAGACAATGTTTTTTCAGGGTGGATCATCTAAATAAATGGTCCTCCTAGTTGTCAATCATTCCGGTGATATGTTTATGTAAGGGCATCCTACCTGCTCGTACCCATATTCACTTACTGGTGGTGGGTCTGACATAGTGGAAACATTGCAAATCTTTTGGAAAGTAAGCTTATGTGAAAGATGCAAACAGCAACTTTTAAATAGAGCATGCACAAGGACAATGGGCGAGCATGCTTTCGCATGCACTGAATAGGTGTTCCCTCTTGGGAGCGGGTACAAGGTTGTGCATGTGCATTTTTTTCAAGTGGAGAGGGTGGGTCTTTTGAAAAATTAGGGAAAATCCTCCACTATACCTTTAAGTACAGTAACCAAGTACATGTACTTTGTTACTTTCCACTACTGCTAATATGGCATGATCAAGCTCCACGTTCTGACAAAAACCAAAAGCCCTCAGCCTACAAAGGAAGCAAAGCCTATACCGGTGCAATCAAGCTGAGTAGTTCATCCAATTTTATTCTTGCACATCATTAAAATTTGTCTAACTTTCAAAGTTGGATATATGTAACATTTTGTGATAGCAGTAGCAAATATAAATCTTGCAAAAGAACATGCGTAAAAATGTTAAAAATCAACCAATCAAGAGTTCAAGATAAAGACTTTAACTTTTCTGCTCACTTATCATAAAAATCGACATACATGGTGAAAAAAGGATCTAATCTTAGGTAAATGTTAGAGGAAAGCCAAACCTCAGTGTCAAACCAGAAAAGGATCATTATTTAATGATAAAAAAAAGAAGAATGTCCAACAAAGATAAAATGACTCCCTTTAAAAAACAGCCATGAATCATTAGTTCTCCTGAAATCTGTAGCAGGATCATTTTTTTCACAGTTATGTAATGACTAAATACCATATGGACACCATTACTTTTTACATGATCCTGGAGCAGAATTTGCATGATAAGCAACATATCTGCCCTCTACTGAGCCTTTATCAACATCAGCAGGTGTGCCACTGGCTTCCCTCTGAGCAGAATTCATTACCGTTCTGCAAAGCCCAAGTAAAGCAAGAAAAATGGTTTCTGGTAACATTTAACGGGACAAGTTTCCACAGGAGGAAATAACAATAAAACAAATGAATAAATAAATAACCTGGCAGCTACAGTTTGCTCTTAAGATGCACAATGTTACCCCCTGCATGTAGGAGCAGCATAAGCACAGTGTGAGGAATAATGATCTTTACCAGAGAAAAGAAATGATTAATGATCCTCCCACCACTGACACACACACTGTACAGAGCACGTATTTGGTTGAACAACATTTAAGAGCTACACGCAGATGCGTGGGCTGTGGGTTACGTGGGAATCCTATGCCTGGATTTTAAAAATTGTATTGTGAGAAAATGTTATTTGTCTGAGATGACAGCTGAAAAAAGCGACTCCTGACATGAAAAGTGAAAAGCAGCCTAAAAACATGATTTTGGATGAGACAATGTTAGATTTCATTCATAATATAGACACTTCAATAAGCAGATAGGAATAGGGAATAAATCATAAGCTAACTATATGGAATAAATCCACTATTCTTATTCTAAATTTGCAAAATCTGTAGCAGGATTTTTAGATAAGGTTAACTCATTACTTATTTCTTGTATTTTATCTAATTTCTTCATTCCTTCTTGGGCTTAATCTCACAGTCCTAACATCACTCATTAAAATGGCCCTCATTTAGGAAGCAAAACTCTGCTGTGACAGCACCTACACTGTGTTTCACATTAATCATTTTATCTCTGTGACGCTGGCTCATAGGTAACCCCAATTACCTGATTGTCAGTGAAAGAAAACATGTGTTGGCGTTGTCAAATATGATGTCTTGACACGACTGTAATGAGGCAGCTGAAGAAAAAAACGAGACCAACTTCACCCCTGGTACTGTCTCAAAAAAAGAAAAATTGCTTGATTTTGGGCTTTTTTTGGTTTTAGCCAGACTGTTTTGCAGCACAAATGCTGTCCATTTAACTTTATTTTAAGATTTGCTGGGATTTTCTGTAATTGGATTAAGTAAAACCAAACATGTGTTTTCATGACCTTTGAAACAACACATGAAAGCCTTTTTTTGACCTTTTGATGAAGAAAAATGCGTGACCAGAATACAGAATACCATCTTTCACATTCTTAAGTATTTTCTGGTCATATTCTTTTGGCTATATTTAAAGCTGAGACTTTAAATGTTATGCTCTGCAACCCTTGTTGTCACTCATGTTAAAATATTTAACTCCTTGCACTCTGTAAATGCGAACAATTATGAATTTTACAGCATGCTTTAATAATTTATTTAAATTGTATACCTAGGTGGAAACAGGTTGTTCTTTTCCAACACACAGGATTCAGAGTCGAGAGCTAAGCGCCATTAATAAAGAAAAAGAAAGGTAAATGCATTTGCCGCTGGCTATGTCGTCAGCTCCGAGTCGTTTTCTCACTTAGTGGCTGACTTTCGAAGGGAGAGTGCTTGATGAGGCATTTCTGCATGTGCAGGACAGCCAGTGTGTCCCATGGAGTCGCACCAGCATGGGATGGGCTGTGAAAGCTTTTTCAGAGGCTCTACTGTGATAACATGGGGAGAGGACGAGTTGTGAATTGTTTTATCCTACCTGATGGAAACCCCCTGGGAGGTGGAGTTGAAGTGAAAACCCAGACGTGATAAGTGGTAGTGATCCACTTTTTATATGAGACCAGTTGGAGTTTTCTTCAGTTTATCCAGTTATCACCATGTGGAACAACTTTGTTTCAACTTCTATGCAATGTCACTTCTGATTGCTGTAGTTATCTCACCACTACAGTACCTCTGTGGTGAAATGACTAAAGGGGAACTAACCTCGATGCAACAACCTCCACTAAAGTGTTTTGATTTTAGTTTTTTTTTAATGGGGATTATACAAACTAACCTTAATGACAAAAAGGTCATCTTCAGTTGTTTGGGGTAACCCTGAAATCCCACATACTCCGTCAGCGCTCCGCTCCGCTCCGCCCCGCTGCGCTCCAGACCACCTGCTCAAAGCAAAGCCTACAGCCGCCGCTGTGGTCCCGTCCGCTCCGCTCTGAGTTCCTTGGAGATCGTAGAGGGCATGCGTGAGATGAACCAGGGTTTCCGCGGATCATTAAAAATAATTACAATTCATTGATTTTTTCTTTAAATCAAGGCCTTAATTGGCACTCAAATTATTTAAATATGTTTATCGAAGTATTCATAATTCTTTAATAAAAATGCTTATAAAAACAATTTCGTCAGATATATTATATCGCTATTAATTTGCGTGGAACTGATCATAAAGCCGCATGTTCAGAAAGGAAGCTTGAGGTGGAGAAAAAGCTAGAGGATATATATATACGTATATGTGTGTGTGTGTGTGTGTGTGTGTGTGTGTGTGTGTGTTTACATACATACAGGAGTCATGGAACTCTATGAGGTGCCCCCAGGGACATAAATCAGAATTAACTTGCATATACACATATTAAATTACACTCTTCCATATAATATACTGAAAACCTCACACAAACACTAGTAAAAAGCTCTCACATAAACTAGTGAAAACATTGACCTCTTATGTAATCTACTCAAAAGCTCTCATACAAAGTAGTGAGAACTGTTCATATAAACTGGTGAAAAGCTTTACCTTTCATACACACTACTAGAAAGCTTTCATATACACTATTAGAACGCTCTCATATACACTATTAGAACGCTCTCATATACACTATTAGAAAGCTCTCATATACACTACTAGAATGCTCTCATATACACTATTAGAACGCTCTCATATACACTATTAGAAAGCTCTCATATACACTATTAGAACGCTCTCATATACACTATTAGAAAGCTCTCATATACACTATTAGAAAGCTCTCATATACACTATTAGAAAGCTCTCATATACACTATTAGAACGCTCTCATATACACTATTAGAACGCTCTCATATACACTATTAGAAAGCTCTCATATACACTATTAGAACGCTCTCATATACACTATTAGAAAGCTCTCATATACACTATTAGAAAGCTCTCATATACACTATTAGAACGCTCTTATATACACTATTAGAAAGCTCTCATATACACTACTAGAAAGCTCTCATATACACTATTAGAACGCTCTCATATACACTATTAGAACGCTCTCATATACACTATTAGTACGCTCTCATATACACTATTAGAACGCTCTCATATACACTATTAGAAAGCTCTCATATACACTATTAGAACGCTCTCATGCACACTATTAGAAAGCTAAAATATATGGTCCCCCTCCTTTAATTTAGGCAAACATTGCTCAAATATCACCGAATCCAGATGGTTTGTTGTTGATGAAGAGAGGAATAAACACAGTTTAAGATTTGCAGCTAAATTAATTTGTTTCTATATTATGGAACTGCTATCAGGCACTTCCCATCATCTTATATCAGTAATAAAAAATTATAAATACAAAATTGGTATTTGGTGACTTGACTTTTATTTCTGTCAGGCTGAAGTGAAAAAACTTGGAAAGAGACTGATTCTCTTGGCGTTTAAAATAACAACACAAAACAGCATAAGAAAACCGCATTTATCTTTTTTATTTTACAATTTTGTAAACAACAGCGGCTGATTAAACTAAATGTCTCACATTGTATAATTTTACGACTTTTTATTTAACCAAGAAATGATCCGAAAGGCCTGGGAAATGATCAGATCCGCTTATGTGGCTGCAATGCGCGGCGCGCTCCCGACACAGGTGGAACAGATTTTCACATGGGAACAGAATTTCGCACAACACCGGGAAAGGATCTCTGTTGAAGCAAAAACATAAAAAATAAAGTCGAGTAATGCCCATGCTTCTGCGAGTTGTTTAGCGGATAGCTGAGCATGAATCAATAATTTTATTTGATACAATTTCGGCCGGAGATAGCACAAAATGCACGGAGCTAGCCAGAATGACCTCCGTTTAAAACAACTTCCGGTGTAATGACGGTCCTTCCTGTTTCACTGAAACACCTTCCGTTTCAACTGAAACACCTTCCGTTTCAACTGAAATCCGCTAATAGCTTTTCAGTAGTGTGTATGAGAGCGTTCTAATAGTGTTTATGAGAGCATTCTAATAGTGTATATGAGAGCATTCTAATAGTGTTTATGAGAGCGTTCTAATAGTGTATATGAGAGCGTTCTAATAGTGTATATGAGAGCGTTCTAATAGTGTTTATGAGAGCGTTATAATAGTGTATATGAGAGCATTCTAATAGTGTTTATGAGAGCGTTCTAATAGTGTTTATGAGAGCGTTCTAATAGTGTATATGAGAGCATTCTAATAGTGTTTATGAGAGCATTCTAATAGTGTATATGAGAGCGTTCTAATAGTGTATATGAGAGCGTTCTAGTAGTGTATATGAGAGCGTTCTAATAGTGTATATGAGAGCTTTCTAATAGTGTATATGAGAGCTTTCTAATAGTGTATATGAGAGCGTTCTAGTAGTGTATATGAGAGCTTTTTAATAGTGTATATGAAAGCTTTCTAGTAGTGTGTATGAAAGGTAAAGCTTTTCACCAGTTTATATGAACAGTTCTCACTACTTTGTATGAGAGCTTTTGAGTAGATTATATAAGAGGTCAATGTTTTCACTAGTTTATGTGAGAGCTTTTTACTAGTGTTTGTGTGAGGTTTTCAGTATATTATATGGAAGAGTGTAATTTAATATGTGTATATGCAAGTTAATTCTGATTTATGTCCCTGGGGGCACCTCATAGAACTCTGCTTACAGCTCCTTCATATTTCATATACACTAATAGCTTGTGTACATGGTTCTTGTTGATGGCATTAAAATCATTTCAAATAGCATTAAAATAGCATTAAATTAGAGTCACTCATTCCTGTATGAACCCTGTGAGCGCTTAATTTAATATGACATATTAAAAAAATCCCACCATCATCCAGCATATGTTCAGTTTCTGCCCAAATATATATATATATATATATATATATATATATATATATATATATATATGTAGATTTTTGTAACGGGGATAAGGATAATTCAAAACTGCTTTTTTTGAATGAACTTGTTCACTACTCTCAAACTCAGCATCTCTTTTCATTCCTGTAATAAGAACTTTCTTTTGAATGGATTTGATTAAAGTTTAAGTCCCTCGGTATAAAATAAATATTTTGATGGAGATGAGAAATCTGCTTCCTGGTTGGTGAATAACCAATAGTTTGGATCCAATCATTTAAATAAACTGTGTTAGTTTTGTTGCTGCTATATTTTAATTTGACGAACCGGAATTTGTCAATGTTCTTTTTCCTGTTTGGTGCGATTGCAATTGCGGATCTTGACCTGGCCGGACCGGCAAAAAATAGCTCGGCTCCGTAATTTGTCGGTCACGGACGGAGAAGACGTACGTGGACGGAGACGTGCGGAGGAGTAGCGGTGGATGTGGAACAGCTCTCATTGATTTCCATGAAAGACAAGCGCTCCCCACAACGTACGTCAGCGGGGCGGAGCGGAGCGGAGCGCTGACGGAGTATGTGGAATCTGGGGGTAAGTCTTTCAGGAAAGGAAGGACGAAAAAAGTAAACCTCAAACTAAAACATTACTCACACAGGAATTTGTGTTGGTTAGCTCAGCCTGAAAGATAAATTAGTTGGGAACCTCTTGTATATCTAATTAGATTTTTTTTATTATTTTTATTTAAATCTAACAGGCTGTATCTGGTTAGCTATTATTTAGCTTAAAAAAAAAAAAAAAAACTGCAAGAAATCCAACAGATTATAACGACCAAAAATAGCATGACAAGCACGACACCAAAGACTCAACATAAATCCAGATAAACCTGCAGAGTCTTTTATTAGTTTGTCACCTCCACATCTGACATGTTTATCTCTCAGCCAACAAGCCCCACGGGGACACAATAAATTACAGCAGGTGCACTTATAAGCCAGTAAAACTATTTCTGTGACAGCTTACAAGACAACTTACACTCATAAGAGCAGCCAGAATTAACCGATTACAGATGCAGTGCATCGCAGAGGAGAAACTGGGTCTCCTTTCAGATACTGCATCTGACTTTGTGCATTTTATTTACTTCTAAATAATTCTAGTGCAAATGTGCTCCAAGTTTTCACCTCGTCTGCTTAGATAACACTCTATAAATATAGTGGGTTTGAAACGTTGTTTTTTTAATTGGCCAACTCTTTCTTAAAATGTTATCTTGTTCCAAACAATCAATTATTCCTGTAAGCTGATTAATTTGTGAGGAAAGGTTTCAAGTGTCCTTCTGAAGTGTGAGAGTGGAAAACTCAAATCTTTTCAATTAAATATTTCTGCCAAGGGATGACAAACCCTTATTTTGTTTAATTGCCTTTGTTTGCACCATGCTTCAGATTTGTAGGACGATTGGAGCCTCTAGTTTTACAACGTTTACTATTATAGATAATTGAATACAAATTCAGTAATTCTCCATATTTTGCATTTAGCCTTTAAATTCACTTTGAGTATTATTGTTTTTTTCCTTGTTTCTTTTTTCCTTCTGTTTTGGCCTTTTAAAATTATTTACCAACTTTTCTCATTAAGGTTTGAAACCCTTCCAGACTTTTTTAAGGCAGGATCAATCTCTAGTTGTCTCACCTGTCTCATTGTAAATCCACACCACTAATACTTGAACTCAGGCACTCGAAAGAGACGATAAATGATCCCACTGTGAGGCTTATATTCCAGCAACAGGATTTAAAATCACTCTACTGACAACTGTCTGTGCAGCAGCTGATAATTACTCATGCTGAAAGAAAGTAATTGGTGTATTAGGTTGTAGTAGCTGTAAACGGCAGTGATGATTTTCAGTCTGTATTCTGCTATTAAATCACATGTACAAATTTTAAAGTCCTCCAGAAAGTAGTTACTTATTATTTTATGATGAGAGAAAAGACTACATAAAAATTGGAGAGGGAAGCCATAAAAAAAACATACTCTGATCATCTGTAGATACTAAATTTCAGATGTGATGCAATTTCAAAGCAGTGCTTTATAGAGGTCATTGGCTGCCCCCAATATTTCTTAATTCATTCTTGCTAAGGAGTTTTTTTGTAATCTTTTAAAGTGGCAATTAGGAAAGCTATTCTATAGTTCATTTAAAGCAAAGCACATAAAAGGCACCAAAGTCAAATGATGAAAGATGAGCTTGACTGTGTAGATGTCTTGAGTTGGCCCTTCTCTCTATTTTTCTTCCAAAGAGCCAAACTTTTCCACAAAACTTTAGCCAAATAAAATTTGTTCTGCTCTTTTTTATTCAATACTTCTATAGGTCTTCTCGAGTTTTTAAAGTAGGACTCTAGCTGCTTTTTGTTTTTTAAATATTACACTTCATTTCCAATCTTAAAACAGTAATGTGTTTTTTCTTCAAGGCATTACCAGGATTTTTTCTTCCCATTTCAGGGTTCTGATTCTGGCTTTTCAATTACCAGTATCTGAATCACCCCCAAAAAAATATTAACTGATGAATGTTGTCAGCTATCTGTGTGTGATTTCAGATTACCCCTCTGTGAACATGTGTATGTATATTTTGTTATGTTAGTTATGGGTGCAAAATTCTAAAACATCTTTTTTTCTTAATCAACCTTATTTCCAGAAACTAAATGCTTTAATTTTATTGCAAAAGAGATTTCTAGACTACCAATCTCCAATGCAAATAGTTAATCGCTCATGAAGCAAAATCGTAAAGATATCAAATAAAAGATTAATGAATTGTATGTGTTGAATGGGACAATGTCATTGGTGCACTAACATCTTAGGATGGCTCGGGGGGTCGGGGGTCTCTGAATACAGTACCTAAAGCTGTAGTATTGGTATTTGTAGGACTTTGTTACTTTGTCATCGTAGCCATGACTGGGCTACAGCTAATCACACAAGATGTTTTTAGTAAGCTGAGAACAGGAAGCAGATGCTGCAAAACTCAAAGGCTCATCGAATTGGGCAATATCAATTGAAAGAATGCTGCATTGCTGAATGACTATATTGCAGCAATAAACAGCATTGAAGTATAGCCCAACGCTCTAGTGGTACTGGCACGCACACTGACATGGGGGATATTATATTTTCCTACTTTGGGTCAACACCACAGCAAACCTGTGTTCTTGTTGGTCTCCATCCCTTTGTACAGTAAGTCAGCCAAGTATTCTGCAACAACTAAACCATGATGTTATATAAAAATGGATCCCACACCCTTCTACAACCATTTTGAATCTAAGCTTCAATGAATTTTGGGAGTTGCAAAGGTCACCTTGTTATTTTCAAGTTGCACATACTGTAACAAATCAGCTGGTAAGTGAACATAACAGACAGAGATGTAGCATCAGCAAATGTCTATTCATAAAAGACTGATGGACACTAGCGGTGAAAACTTTGATTAGGACATCTGGAGACTTGATAAAGAACTGAAAGATTCTTAAAGACTTTTACAAAGTTAAGTAAAATGAGGCGGATGCAGGTGAACAGATAGTAGGAGCTGGCGATAAATAGCGGGGTAAGGATTGTGTCGTGGTAAATAATGAGCTTGGGGAGATTCTCATTTTCCCAGCCCTTCTTATGTTTGGAGAGGCCAGTCACCAACTGGGTTGCAGGCTAATTGACTTTTAATTAGTGTCTGATCTAACACACAAGCAGTCGTACAGTTTGCACACACCAGCACTGCTGTTTCAACACCAAGGTTATCACAAAACGTCTTTTAGATAAAAGCATCACCTATGCTGCGCACGTAACCAGGCTATTCTTGGGTATGGTGCACCTGCTATAATTGCAACAATCTGCTTAAACATTCATAGAGGGAAATTTTCCTGTAAAATTGTTTTTTAACAATGCATATTGTTTCCCCATAAATTTGAGAACAATCTTTTATGATCTTCAATAATTCTCACCTCCTCTTCAATTCAAATGGAGTAAAATAGCAGTGATAATACAGAGACAAGCACAAAATGAGCCTCCTATTTCTTCTTTAATGTGGTTTAGAATGTATTAAGACAATTCATGGATTTATAAATGTCATGGAAATAGTTATTTTGAAGTATTTGCTTGGATTTGAAACATCAACTTCGCTGAGAATTGCAGCAATATAAGCTAAGGAACATTTTATTAAAACTACCAATGAAAATGGAAATTCAATGCCTCTATTTGCAGATTTTTATGCTTATAGTCCTAGATTTACATATTCTGAATACTGCTGTTGTTTAATATGAATGTAATGTTGTTCTCAGAGCAGAATGTCAAAGAGACTATTGGGGTTTAGTATGTGGCTTTTAAAAATTTTCCCTCACATGTTGGTGGAATAACAACCATAGTCTATCAGTATGTGTTATTTTTGGTCATTATTAGATATCCCAGCAGGAGCACTACCCGAATGTTAGAAGAAAAATTTTCATCCTCAGTTTTCTGCCAAATTACACCCATCTAAGCAAATGTTTTTTTTCGATGAAAGTATATTTACATACAGGAATGATTTGATTTATACATATAAATATATAAATAATTCCTACTTTTAGCTGATACATCAGTTAGAGCTGTTGTCTCCAACCTTTCCTTATGACCACTGTCCTGCATGTTTTAAGAACTTCACTCCCTCCAAACACCTGACTTAAATAAATGCGAGATTAGCAGGTCCCTGCAGCCTGTGCTGACAGCTGTGAAGGGAGTGCAAACATTTGATGCAGGTGTGCTGAGCAGAGACACATAAAACATGCAGGACTGTGGGTCCCGGAGGGCTGAGTTAAAGGTAATTTTGGAAGAATTTTGATGGGCGACAGTGGTGTCAGACACAGGAGTTTTCTCTGTAAGGGTTGTGGGTTTGAGCGCTGGCTCCACCTTTCATTGTCTTTTTGTTCTTGGGCTAGATTCTTCACCAACATTGCCTATTAATGGTGGTCAGAGGGCCTGATGACTCATGAGGCATTGAACTGTTTGAGCAAATTTCTTCAACAAACAAAGTATTTCATGAAGTCTCATGTGAACATGTCACCACCTACTGTTGGAGTGCATAACTATAGTTAGCAGTATAAGCTGTGATGTTTACAATTGTTTTTCTTCTTGCTGTTTTTTTAATTTATTATTCATTGGAAATTGTTTATGACTGGTGTGCATAATAAAACATTTTTGTTATTCTTTGTGTGTAAAATTTGTAATTTAAATGTACACTTTTATCTGTCATCTTAGTGGCAGATACTGAAGGTGTGTCTGAAACTTGGACAGAGATAAGCAAAATGAAAGGTGTTAATCATTTTTATTCAAAAATACTAGCGTTTCCATAATTTTTGGTTTTAATCTGGTTGTAAGTTAGAAGCAACAAATCTTTTGGTTAAAATAACCAATCAAATAGAGCAGTGTTTTCACCCAATCTATATTAGGGGGGAAAAAAGGGAAAACCAAAACAAAATGGTCACGTTGACACAAATACTGATGAAGTAGTAATGCAACTTTAAAAGCCAAAGTTATCTGAGTTGAATTTGAGTTTGGTAAACCTCCTTCGTTAAACGGACCTCAGGTCTGAAACGAATAACCCTTGGATAGAAAGGCAAACTCCTACAGCAGACGCCACTATCACCGCTTACTTGTTCCAACTGAAACCAGTGGCTTGGTCAGTTTCTGATCATTATATTCTTTAAACTAACCAAAATAGTTTTAACCAACTAAACTGTTTGTTTTTCCAAGCAATCTATACTTCGAGCTATCCCTTTCTGTCCAACTGACCACAACTCTCCTACAAACTCACACATCTTGACTGAATTCTGAGGCTGTTTAAATGCCTGTTGAAGTTTGTGGGAGACCTGAACCACTTCCTGAAGCGGTCTCATGGTATGGCGGTGGAGAGTCTGCGGATGTCATCGATTTCGGCTGCTCTTCTACATGAAGCAACCATCGATATGCTCTTTTCAGAAATGGCCCCTCTTCTACTCGACACATACCTCAAAGCCTCTGCTCATTTTATAACATCACCATCAGTAAAGTGAATGGGTAAAGGACTGAATGTATTGTAAGTGCTTTGGTCAAATCTTCCGACCTGAAAAGCGCTATATAAGTACAGGCCATTTACCATTTAAAACAAATTTTTTAACATTTTTTAGAGATGTCATTGCAATTAAATTCACGAATGTCTATATTGAAGCCAGGATGAATAAGAAAAATCTGGAATAATGAGTATCAAAATAGCTCAAACATAAAGTACCACTCTAAAAACAAACATTTTTGTCAACCTCAGAGGCTTCATGGCATGGACATAATTTAAACTAGAATTGAAATAATTGCCCAATGTAATGTAAATTAAAAATGTAACCATCTATTCAGATTTAATTAGCTTAAACTAATTTATTCGAATAATGGAAAATGCTCTAGTTCACAACTTGGTTTCAGTTTTCATTCTACTAGTTATAAACTTATGAACAACATAAGCCATAATGCACATTTTTGCAGAATGCCAAGCCACTAAAATGTGCTCCACAAAACTGACTCCTTTTAGCTCTCTGATCATGCTAGTTTCTTTGCCTAACAAGATCAAAACAGACAGATCAAAACAAATAAATCTTTGCTTTAAAGAAGAAATAAATGTTTTTTACACAGTTTTTTTCATCCATGCAACCTTTTTTTTTTTTTTATCCATTTTGATTTTGAAGCTCAGACCACAGAGTGGAGAAGGTCCTGAGGCAGTTTCAGCGGAAAGAGGAGATATATCCTTTCAGGAAGGTTCTGGGACTCTTCCAAGCTCTTCTATAACTCAACAAACCAAAAAAAGAAATCCAGTGGGAGAGAACCACAAAACAATACATGTCAGTTGTCCAAATTCCTCCTGTCCAAGCTCCATTTGGTTACCAAAACGTCAAATCCATCATCGTTCAAAGAGATCTCATCCAGTTTCTGTTACTTAAATCTATAATTTAATATGATCAAAGGCTAAATTTAATGATCATATGCAATGATTTCTACTCTCTTATGTCTGGAATCTTGTTATTTCCATCATATTTCAAATTTTATTACCATAGCTTTGGTTTAGATTGTAGATGACATAATTTGAAGGATTCATTCTGCCCTCCTATAGAGCTCAAATATTTCCTGTCCTTGACGGGGCTCCTTGTAATGCTTTCAAAGAAAGCTTCCAGGCAAAAAGCCAGAGACTCTTTCAAGAAATTTCATGTCTTTTTCTTTCATTTAGGATGTCAAATTCTGAGTCATAACTCAAATTAATCTGGCATACTTCATGGCTGGAATGTAGAATGGCCTATAAAGCCAGCTTTTTTTTTTAATCCTTTATGAAAGAACAGTAACATTATGTGACTTCTAACTTAGAATATAATTCCTCAATTTGACATACAAACTTCCCCAGTTAAGACACAAAGATCTCTCTCTTTTAATAATGTTCTACAAAGTAGAAATAAATAATTAAACTGTTCCAACCGAGTTTCAGGTCAGTTTCTCTCTCATCAATCTGGGGTCCCCACGGTCAGCCTTGTCCTCTTCTCTTATTTCTACTTGAAGCAAAGAGAGAAGCGGTGGGCCTGAATAATAAGTTTTAATGTGATGATTGTCAAGGCATTTTCCCTTGGAGTGAAAGTGCCTGTCAACAGCAGATCAGCACCTCCGCCCTGAACTCAGAGGCCTGTCATGGCCGCCAAGGTCTGAGTTTGGCTTTAGGCAGACAGAGGATGAGACAGATATGAGCTGACAAGTGAGTGAAACTCAGCTGGGAGGATATCATACACATTTCTTTTTTAAATAAGCAGTTTTCTACTTTAAGTATGGAAAAAAGAAGATGTTTATGAGGAGTGCAATAATGTGTGCACACCAAGCTTCTGTTCCAGGAAGGTGTTAGCGCGGAAACAGGTGAATAATCAGAGCCAGATTATAATCTCTTTTGAAGTCAGAGTCGAGGGCCTAGTGGTCTCACACCGTGACTGTTGCACCCTGGGCAGCAGTGTCACTGACATTTAATTTTGACAGGCATGAAAGCCTGTTGGTGTGGAGGCTGATGATTCAGGCCAGCCATCATGACTCAGCAGCGATCTGTTGAGCTGCCACAGAAATCATGCAATCTCCTCTCGGATTGGCACCGTGTGCAGCAGGAACCTCCAAGCACAGCAAAACGAGGCCCAGCAGCGACATTAGAATTACTTTAACCATCAATAAATTAATGACCCTGTGCTCAGCTTCACACAACCGGGGTGAACATAAACTGGCTGCGTGAGTGGGTTTTAATGTAAAAAGCATCTCTGCTTCACTCTCGATCTGCACCCATAGAATGACTCCCATTACTAAAAAAGGTCATGATCCAACATATGACTTTTCACTGCAGTATAAAGGTCATCCATCCATCTAACATAACTTATGCCTGCTAGACCAGGTCAAAAGCAGGATGATTTATTTTAGGCAATAAAGCTGCAGAAAAACTTTTCTTTCATCTAGGAAGCAAGAGCTGACTGACTAACGGGCAGAGCGAGAAAGCATCCTGGTGGAATTTTGGCTAAAAGATGAGCAGCTACATTAGAGGATATTTAGCTCTTTGATTAAAAAGTCAAAGGCACCAGAGATTCCAGTTCTATGTGTGAAAATCAAGTATCGTCTGCAGTTTGCTCAGAGACACCATTCTGGAGAAAAATTATTTGAATCTGTGCTTTAAGATGGATTCGGGAGGCCTACTGAGAGGAAAAACAGAAAATTGTGATATGAATTATGCACTGTGATTTCATCATAAAGGTGAGGATAAGGGGAGTCAGGAGGAGGCTTTACCAAAGGCCATGTGACAATTTACAGAAAATTACTACCTTTATCATTGAGGCTGACATGTCTCAGATGGAGTAAAAGTAGAACACGATGCGTCTATTGTCAGAGAGAAGAACACAGAGTAGATGACTGACAGAAACACATCTTTCCTTTTGTTTTTCTTTCTCCAATTTATGCTTTGAAGAGTTTATCCAAGAAAAACCTCTAGATACTCTGAATTTGATAGCTATGATCTTCTTGGCCTCGCAACAACACCAAAAAAAGGTTTTGGTTGAAAATAAATGAATGAAATTTAATATGTTAATATTTTCTACTTTAAAATGCATTTTGCTTTGCAAAAGAGAAATAAAAACGTAAACAGTGATCAATGAGAAAAACAGATGATGACTTCAATTTCCGTATGTCGTATTAGCAATTATCATCCTATAAAACTAATTAGGAGAGTTCTTTTAAATGGCTGTAAGAAAATCTAGTGTGGTCCTTTTTAACAATGAAATCTAATTTATGCATGGAGAAAGCATTTCAGGCTGATCTAAGATCTTCTACATTTGATAATAATAGTAATAGATTTTATTCAAAAGAGTCTTAATTCACTGAAGGACTTATCTAGTGCAACACTATTTGTTGCCTTCATGATCTGTACTACATCTTTAAAGTTACCACTGATTGCTTTGATTAAAACTCTCCTTGTCTGGAGGTCAGTGTATGTTTAAAGCCATAACTTGTTTATCTCTTCCTTTTTAATGATAGATTCAACAGATTTCTTTGATATATTAAAATATTTTATGAACTAAAACTCTCTATAAACTTTATTCTAAACCTGTTTGCTGTAGTTTCTGGTCTTTATCGTGCAATTTAAAAACTAATGTTCCCTAATGAACTTCTGAGGCCATCAAGAAACCCAGGTTGAGTTATCATTTGCTTTCTACAGACTGTCAGTGGCTCTGGATTTTATTTATTTCTATTTAAACATTAATTGCAGCAAAAGTACACTATCCAACAACAAGCTTTAAATCTGTATATTTGTGTCCAAAAAGTTATATTTCCACTATAATAGGATCTGCTATTCCTGAAGCTTAGCTGAGGGCTAAGATGGAGGAACAGGTGAACTTCAAAATAAAAAAAGGGGGAAAACAGAAACTCAACAATCTCCTTGAGGAACAGAAATGTTACTGTTTATAAAAGTAGGGAGTAAAAAAGATGTCTGAAAATGCATGACTAAACTTGTGCAAACTCTGGAAATATTTCCTAATGCAACATGAAAAACTGGGTATCAGGCAACCATGGGTAAACACAGATAAACCTTAGCATGAGATGTCCTGCAGCCAACTTGGCAGCTGTGAAAAATAGCCTTCCTCTCAGAGAACCTGCTGCATAAGTTATTAAGTTAGCACAGCTTCTCCCACAACATCCAAACTTTTCATACGGGAAGACTGAAAAACATAATAGAAGAGAAGTCAAAAAAGATAAAAGGAGAAGCACTGCATGGCTATAAAACCCAATTAATTTTTAACACATAATTCTACGCTTACATTAAAACATGCCACCTGGTTCTTTAAGCAGCGAACAAAGATAGCTTTTGATTTTTCAGACAAACAGCTCTGGAAAGGCAAAAAGAGTAATGAGATATCAGATGAAGTAAAATACATTTTTTCACCAATAAACAGGCTAATATGCAACAACTGCAGCAAAAATCTTCAAATATAATAAGCTCATTTTGTCAGTTGATACACATATAAAAGGTAAATGCAAAAAAGCAATAAGTCTGAACCTAGAGTAAAGGGAGTCAACCTGAGGCTATTTGGGAGCCACACACCCATGTGTCCACATGTTTTCCTTCGCATAATCAGATGGATGGAGAGAGGCGCATCTAATGGATTCTGTGGTCTCATTTTGTCCCCCAGCCTGACATCTGTTCAGGTTATCCCTCAGCTTATTGCATTTCTGTTAAGGTTAACCCTTTGCAGTGTTAGTAAAGGCTTTATATATTTTCTGTTATTGCTGCAGGAGTCTGTAAATATGGTTTAATCCTCCAAAATCTGATAACTTGAGTGCAGATTCTTAACTCTCCCTTAACTTTTTTTTGTCCAACAGTAATATAATTGGTGTGCATACTGTTTTTAACAGTTCTTTTTAGGATAATTTATTTGTTCTCCTTATGTGTTTTGAGATACAAACTTCCTAAGCAATGGGTAGATGGGCTAGTTACATTTACTTTAATAACTTTTTGAAAAAAAAATACTTTTAGGATTAGATCTAATTTGCCATACTTTTACTTAAGTAATATTCTTGTGGGACTATCACTTCTCTTACTCAAGTAAAACTTCTTGTCTTTATCATTTCCTTACATATATGCAATACCTGCTGTTAAAATTGGAAAAATTAGTTTATGTTAGAAACAATTGAATTGGAAATGTAATATTTTTAATCATGTCAATTATTATTTAAACTTTATTTTATTAATTTTAAATACTAGAATTTGCACAATTCTCTGGCGGACCCCTGGAGGGTCACAAGGCTGTGATGGGATCCTTGATGTACTGTATATGGAGGGCCAAAATCTATCATTAGACACAAAAATGTGAACGAAATAAATATATGTATCATTTATTCATCTCAACATGGTTTGAATAATATATGGAATTTAATAACCAGTTAAAAAATAGAAATAATAATAATAATAATAATAATAATAGAAATGTCTAAAGTTATGAATTAGAATAGTTAAATGTAATTTAAGAAAATACTTGTATTTAAAAATGAGTTTCTCCTCTATATATGCATGAATAAATATGAAACAGTTGAGTGAACATTTATTTTCAGGGGTTCACCAGTCTGTGGCATTGTTATTTTTGAGATCAAAGGCTGAAATGTTAGGTACTGTAATCACTGGTCCATCCACATAATATTATCATTAAATAATGTGGTATAATAATTACCAGTTGGGCATAAGTACCAGCCATTTTAAGTACTTTTTTTACTCTTCAGTTATGTCTTGGAAGACATATTTCTACTTTAGTTAAATATAAAAAATAATCTGTATTTATTTGTAAAAATATGTCACAGTTGGTCCTGCATAACTTTAAGGATGAAACAGAGTAAGCAAGTGATTCATTAAACTTATACTTTCACTTACAAAAAACACAAATAACAATCCTCTTTTTAACAAATCTTATAAAGGAACTTCAACGACTAAATAAAGGCCATCATCTGTTCCAAGGTTTTAATTGATTATGTAATACAGTTCAAACAAAACCAGTTGTATTAATGTTTGTGCAGGTAGGACGTCATTAAAGCAGTAAATTAAAGGCCCTCAGTACTTTTAGGCCTTCAGCGCTGTTTAGTATTTTAGTAGTCAGCCCAATAACTTCAGATGACAGTTTGAACGGCAGCACTGTGCACACAGTTGGGAGGCAGCGTGGTCCCTCTTGTTACAGCAAAACTGTTAGTGTGGTGCCCCGCTGCCCGGGGCTACTGTCAGCTCTGTCACAACCTCCTCTGCTGTCCTCTTCACTTTCTGCTGCACCTCTCTTCTCATGTCTTTGTTTTGAAAGATTAAAATATGAAGGTTTGCCGGAGCACTTAAGATGTGACATTTGGCAAAGCAAAATAGTCCTCATGCCAAGACAACAGGAGAAGAAGAAAAGCTTCAGTAGCTGAGAGCAGCTTAGCATAAGAGTTTACTCAGCAAGCATCAGGGCAAGGCCGTATGTAAATGACCTAATCTGTAAAATCACTTGTGCACTGATACAAAACAGGTGGCTGAGAAAGCAGAAGAAATGTAAATATTAAGCATGAAAGTCTAAAACGGACAAATTCATGTAAGGACCTGCTTGCAAACATGTTTTATGAGACATTTAGAATGCATTTGTATAATATCAGGTTTTGACATTTAAAAACATATTCGTAGGATATCTTGATATTTACTTGGAGTATGAAATGATGCAAAACTAAAGCCAAAATCTCAAGCAGCCAATACTGGAATTTAGTTCCAGTTTACAAAGTCCTGTTAAAAAGGCAAAATAAAGCAATACGAGAATTAAGAAAAGGAAACAAAACTTGCATTTATAATGTAAACAATAACTTTAACAATCCAACTGAAAATTATTTTTATTGGAGAATATAAAAAGAAAAAAATGTCTCCTCAATTCAAGTGTCTGTCACATCTTCAGGACATCTCTGATCCACTGCCTTTTTTAGCCAACTCTTAAAATTCTCAATTTTAAGCTCTGGACTTTTTCTTCAAAAACATATTTCTTTGACTGGTGCATGTTTTGTTGTTTTTTTCTTAGTTTAAGATTGTTGAATGTATTAATTCTCAAGAATAGAATTGCTCATCTCGGGCGCCCTCACAGAAATCTGCTACAACTACAACTCACTAGCGTTTTTAGCAGTTGATAATTTACATCAAATATATATAGCACTTTGTTTACTACATAAAAAACATACTACTGCACCTAACCCATCTCACCTGAAGTTACAAACATAATGAATTCTAAAACTCTTCCAGGAATTATGTGGATACTTCAGATTGTAGAGATTTTCTTAACTGTTCTCCTGACTGATGCTGTTGCACATCAAGGTCCTTTTGATTCTTTGCAAGCTTTCTACAACAGATAGAGGTAACAATAAATTATTGCATGGTAAGGATAGCTTTGTTCAGGTAGAAAAAAAAACATTGCACATGACAGTAAGCTGTATTATTTCTTGTGTTTTCCACCAACTGTGATTATAAACCTACATGTACAAGTCCGTTTTGAAGCTGACTGATCGCATCAAAGCTAAAAACTCCCCTCTGTGTGCATGAGAGCCTAAATGCTTCCTAAACAGGTTATGAGACCTGCCAAAAAGGTCTGAAGTGAGAGTGAGTCAGACCTGGCACAAATATAAAAGTTCCCATTGTGCTTTGTCAGTAATTGTTAGCATAAAAAACATGGTCTGAATCTTAAACCTGAGAAAGGGCTTCTACCCTGTTCCGCTTCAGCTCCGTTTAAACCATTTTAAGCAATAATTAATAGGGAAGTAATGTATACCAGCCAAAAGAATTGGACAACAGTAACTATTATCCCTCCCATGACAGCAGAAAATATTTCTTTAAGACACTAATAAAACAATCTGCTTTAACTTTGCAATCTAAGTAGATTGTCTTTCATTTGTTTTATTTCTGCCCATTCTTCTTCCCCTAAGATGGACTTGTCCTTATCCAGCCGTTTTCCTTCTGCATCATCTAATGCCATTGACCCCACTTTGTTTGCTTTTCATCTAGCAATAATAAAAAAAGGAAACAGCGTAATTGACTCTACGTTGATCTGATTTTCTATCTCTTAATATAAACAGGAACAAATAACTGGATATAAACAGTTTAAGATAAAGAAATGGAAAGAGATACTTTTAAGAAGAGTCTTATTGTTAGTCCCGGGAAGGAAGGACACAGAGACAAACATGTTATTTATTGGTGACTATCTGAGCTTGACTGCTCCTTAAAGCTTTCATTCCAGCTATCATTAAGTAGGTAATAGATTTTTTTAAGCACCAAGTCATGGCCTGACCTGCTCATTTACCTCAAAGAACCTCTTTAACCTCTGCGGTCTGCACTTGGATTCAACGTTACAGCTGTTAACAAGTGAAACGGCAGCTCTCTAAGGCTCCCAGTGAAGCTGCAGATTATGCTGTTCGACACTGGGGAGAAGCATCTCTGGCACCATGTCTCCAAAACTCCAACCGACTGACATTTCTGGGTGACAACCGATAAAAATAAAGAAACACACAATGCGGGAAGCAAAGAAACCAAACCTGTCTGGAAAAGATTGTCTCTGACGGCCTCTCAGCAAAACTTATTGTTAGAAATAGACACTGAATAAGGCATTGTTTTTCCTGCTCTGACACCATCTTTGAAACAAGAAAAGGCAGCTAGTAGAAGTCTTGGCTGCTAATATTATTGTAAACTGAGGCCAAAATAATAATAATAAAAAAAAAATACTGATGCTGTTTATATTAAGTATAAAGGAAAACCAATTCTGTGTATTTAAAGAACAAATAAGACATCATTTAAAGGCTTCCCTGAAAGGCAAGGTTGCTGCTCCTTTCAAATACAGTAGAAAGCAAAACACATTACTTCCAGTACTGCAAAAGAAAAAGGTGTTCCGTTTTTATTGCCCATCTGACCTTTGGCCATGTTAGTTGCAGCTTGTCTAAGCAAGTTTCCTCACATGTTTCTTTCCCAAATATTCCACCTTTTCTTGCCAGATACGTATTCTTTTCAGCACTCTCTGGCTCTGCCCAAACCTCTCCACCAGCTGAATGTGCTTAATGAACCTCTCTGAGCTTCTTATGTGAGAAAGAGAAAATGCCTCCTTGGTCTGCCTTTTGACCTGAGCTCCACATAATCTCACATTCAGCTTTAACATAACCAGTGCAGTAAAAGGTTAAAGGTCCTAAACTATTTAATGTTCACAGCAAGGAGAACATTTAAAATAAGAACTTGCTTTTGTTTCATGCAGAACTTTTTAATTAAATCGTAGATGCAGCTTAAGGTTTTATTAGCTCCGTTTCTTTCATGAATCACAGGAAAGGAATCGTGACATTGATTTGAAATTGGTTGGCCTGATCACTCACTCCCACAGTGATAATTCTGTTTCTGAAATCCAACAGCTAAAATATAATTAAGGCCTTAAAAACCTCATGAATAATAAAAGATGCGCAGTAAACATCTCCCGACTGCTCCTTATGTATTGCATGACAATGGTTTCATCAAAACATTCAGCACCTCATGGGCCATAAAAAAATTCAAAAGTGATTTGGAGAAGACAGAAGGGTTAGAAAGACTTTTGTGGTAGTGGCAGTTAATTATATTTGGGTTTCTGTTGTCCGAGTTTGGCATTATAAAGAACAGTTTCAATCTTGGACCAATTCGGGAAGCGAGGTTCACAACAGAAAAAAAACAGCATCAGTGCCACAGCACTTCCACAACGATGCACAACTACTATGGAATCAATACAACTGTGATTTGAATTTCACAGCAATGCGGCAGTAAAAAAATGAACATTTCTTGATGATTTAGCTGCACTTTACTCACCTTGGGATGCTGAGGGCTTGAAAAGAGGTGATGATATACAGTATGTCTGACTTAATCAGCTATCGACTACTTGGGTGCACAGACAGAAAAAAACGAATTTTCAGACAAAAATAATTAACAGGTGATGACACCACCTCTTTTTCTTTAAACAAATTCTTACTTTTGATTCACATAACGTGTGTGTACTATGAATATATACACATATATATATATACACACATTATATATATATATATATATATATATATATATATATATATATATATATATATATATATACACATATATACACACACTATACTCATCCCTCCCACCTAGAGGAAAAAAATCGTGTTTTTCCTGATTTTTATGTGGCTCATATTGTATGAAACCAATTCAGATCTTTTTGGTATAATTACATCATTTACAGAAAATAATTCTATGGGTCATTTTAACAACAACTCAGATGCAAGATATATACTGTATGACGTGTATTCATTTAAATTTTAATTCAGTAGGAATCAGAGCTACCATCTCTTTGCTTTACAACATAAAGTTTAAGAAAAGCATATTATATTTATTTTTACATGTATTTATTTCCCTTTTAACTTTAAAAAGAGGTTTAACACCAAAAATATTTAAAATCATAACAGCTTTGTCCTCTGTAAGCTGGGAAAACACATGTGGTTATAATTCACAAAGAGTAATTTAGGTCCTAGGATCTTTTGTAGAAAGCAGCAACCATTTAAAAAACATTTTTTTTTATCTACCCAAAGGTAGATAATGTTCAAATCATTTTTATATTTACTGACTGATTACCATAATCAAGCAAATTACCCATTTGGACAAAATTGTTGTTACCCCTGGTTTAATGAAAGAAAAACCCACAATGGTCAAAGAAATAACTTGAATCTTAAACTAATAAATACAAATTCTCAGAAAATAAAAAAAAAGAAAGTCAAACATTTGTTTTTCAAACTTTCCTTACCAGAAGTATATAAATAAATACACTCAAGAAACAGGCCTGGACAAAATGATGGTGACCAAAAGGACATGTTAAATCCAAGTGTGTCCACCAAATAGCATCACAGCTCTCTACAATCATGTAATTTAAGCAAGAATTGTCTCTGAGATGGAAAGAATATCATAGAAAACCATAACAAAGGCTATAAGACCATCTCCAGAACAAAAAACAAAGAAGAAAGACAGGAATTTGACCAACATGGTGACAAACCAGAAAGCATATGGGAGAGAGCCCTTTGGACAGATAAGACGTAACCGAAACTTCATGCCAAGGCAGATCAGCTGTATGTTCACAAAAGGAAAAATTAATTTTAACAAGAAAATAAGACTGTCCCTACTGTAAAACATGGAGGAGCCTCTGTTATGTTCTGGAGTTGCTTTACTTCATCTGGCTGGCACAGAGTTTCTTGAATCTCTGCAGAATTCAATGGAATCTGCAGACTATCGCGGGATTCTGAAGAGAAATTTGCTGCCCAGTGTCACAAAGCCTGCCTCAGTTGCAGGACATCGGTCCTTCAACAGGATAATGACCCAAAACAGAGGAAAATGTGGACTATTCTGAAGTGTCGAAGAGCGCTGACCTGAATCCTATTGAGCATCTTTGAAGGAGCTGAAACATTGTCTGGAAAAGAAACCGAAGTCGAGCAGTCTTCACATGTGGAGTGGACGTAAATACCTGCTGAGAGGAGCAGGAATCTTGTCTGTGAAATTTGTGCATTTTTCTTTCATTAAACCAGCAACTGTGTCCATGTACTGTATGTATATGAACTAAATTATTATTGTGAAGAATAGTGGAAGTCATCTGCAAATGTTTTATGTAGGTTGTCCATAAATACGGGAATAAAATATTTTCACAATCATCTTAAAAGCAAGGAGTTTTGTTTTGTTTTCAGTCTCAGTCTGACTTTGTTGTTGTTGCTTGGGATAAAATCAAGTGCTTTCTCTAATGGCACACTTAAACACACACCAAATAATCATCTCAAGTGTTTTTTTCTTGCATCTGTCCATTATTCAGTCTAAAAGTAGGGCTGCATTCAAACAAATCAAACCTTTTTTAGCACTTATTCTCCACCAGCCTTTCATCTTTCCTTTATCTTTCCAATTTAATTAGAACTCTGTCTTTATTGCCTTTTCTCTTTCATCTTCTGTCCAAAACTGATCAATTCTTCATGGCACAACCCTCCACTAACCTCCCCACACCTCCCCGCTGAACCTGTCAGATGTTCTGTAAAGCCCAAAGGACTAGAGTGCCAGGAGACACCAGGAGACCATGTAAAAATCCCAAAATATCAAAAAGATCGATCACTCAACCTTGTTTCTGTGCGTTTATGGTGTGTTGTGAATGTTGCCTTTCATACTCCATGAAATTTCAGTTCAAGGGGGAAAAAATAAAGCAGGATGTAGAGGCTTAGCTTATAAGATGCCTGTGGGACTTGTTTCAGTGATGAATGATAGCTGAATAATAATTGTTCTCCGCTGAGCAAAAATTGTGTTTTAATCTTGGAGGTCGGGATAAGGAGGATGAACGAGGCAATCAGGAGGGCAATACTGCACTATGTAGTTTATGCAGAGCATAGAAAATGTCACAGAAAACAAATTGTATAGGAGCTTATCTGAAGCATAAGGACATAATGTGCTAAAATGGAAATGGGTCTCTGTTACCCTGACGTCAATGCAATTAATTTTATTTACTCCATTGTTAAATAGTGACTGATGAAAAACAACAGGAGTATAAGTAATATGAATCACAGCAGGTGAAACGCTTTTTCTATAATACAGGAGTCGGTGCTATAGCATTCAACCATGAGATGGAGGAATATTATTCAGCAATGCTTACACATTTTCTGAATTACCATACATTTGTACTGTATTTCAGATGTAAACATCAAACTCCCTTTTCCCATCTTTGTTAAGCAGGCACTCAATTTGATGTTTTCATTCCCACTGAGATTAGACCACAAACAGCCCTCTCTTTTCCATCCGGTACCCAGAGAAAAGCAAAACCCAGCAATCAATCCATCGATTGTTTCTATCTGAGGAACAACCAGCTGCAGCAACGCCGCTAAAGCTGGAGGCTATGTTTCTAAGGCTAAACAGCAGGAGCAGAAAGTGTTGCCAATAGAAGCCACAACATTGTGTGCTGTAGGCTATGTGAGAGCGTTTAAGGTAGGAGTGTTTGCTGACGTTAGTCCTGCTGAATTAGCATCTGAAACCCACCGCTTTCAGATGATTGGTCAAATCAGGGTCTCTGATGCTGCAGCAGGCCTCACTCAATGATGAGATAGAAACATCAGCTACACAAGCAGGTATACAAGGACATGTAGAGCGTTTGATAAGACAGCCCAAAAGTCCTGAGATCAGCTCCTGACACCTAATGTGACCAAGCTCTGTCTCATGTGAATAGATGAATGCTTCAGTCAGCCAGAGAGGAGAAACCAGCTGCCCAGAACACAGGATGAGGAAACTAATGATGTCTAAGTCAGGCTAAGCCCTAATCCCAGATGACATTTCCAACAGGAATTGTTTTTGTTTTTCAGCTTTAATATCAGAGCTAGAGGGGAAGATTTGGTTCCTGGTGGGGTTTAATTACAACCACAGGCCACAACAAAGACCACTAAATTAAAAGTTTGATTTCATTTATCGGGTCCACTCTAGGCAGCCTTAATGCTCACTGACTTTTACTACAGATATGTTTAACAAGATGCTAAACTGACCATTAAACAGAAAAAAGGTCATAAATCACTCTGGAGCTTAATAAGTGCAGACAGAAAACAGTTTAAGCAGAAGTTTGGAGCATTTTTACCCTGATATTTAATTTTCTTAGGTATTACCTATGACAACAAAGACAAAAATAACCTTTACTATCCGTGAGGTTGGGACACTCGGGTATACCAATGGCAAAACGTAAATTGGAGCATTTTATACACACAAAAAGATAATATATTAGATAAATAAGACTTCACACGTTCTTTGCCAATGTTAAATTATCAAGCTCAGATTTAAAGAAATTAGCAATTATAAAAAAAAATGGAGCATGTATATTTGTGATTTAGCTTGTCATTCAATTTTGTTTTTGTACTTTATTTTTTTCCAACCCTGATCTTCATCAGTTAACAAGAGAATAGACTTAGTCTATTAGTAAAACTGCAGCTATGATCCTTTTTTGATTTCCAGTGACTAAAAATATAGCTCATGTAGCGATATTAAGGACAGTTAGAGTCCATTCAACTTGTTTAATTTTGTATTAATTTGTTTCATGAAATTGAGTTTTTGTTACTCTTTTTATATAAAAATAATTTTACATAAAAAACCCAAACTTTAAATTGTCCTTGGGGTCCCCTAGTTTTCCTCTGTCCCTAAAGAAGTCACTTATTACTCTTTTGCCTTGGGCTGTGATGTGATTAATTCATTGTGCAGATTAACTGTAGTTTTGATCCGTTTTTCTGAAAGCTTTTTTTTTTTTTATTTTGGCTGTTGTACAGCACAATAATAATTTTCCTTCCTTTATAAATTATTTTCTCTGCACTCTTTGCAGTTTTATCATTTTTAATTGAATTTTTTAGGGTCTCTGCCAGCATTAAAGACCTCTGATCTGGTTATTAATGCTGGCAGGGATCCATATTCTTGTCTGCAAATCCTTTTCCTGCAGAGGCTATTGTGGTTCCTTGACTCAAATAACTATTACATATCTACACACAGGAAGTCATTTATAGTTGTTTTTATTTGATCATATTTATGGCCCAACCAAACTTTAGAACCACAATAAGTCAAAATCTAACGGGACACAAAATCTTCAAAAAATTTCATACATACCAATTTGTATTATTTATATATGATAACAGATGATACTTCAACAAGAGAAGCACATTTATACAAGATGATAAAGTATATAAAACCATAGATAACTGCAACAAAGCAAATGTTTAAAAGATAAACAATATAACCATCATAGAAGAACAAGTGGAGATGGTGGAGGAATATAAATATATATCGGTGTTTACCTGAAAAACAGGCTGAACTACAGAGGCAACAGTAAAGCAGTCTACAAATGGGGACAGAGCAAACTGTACTTGTTAAACAAGCTCCAGTCCCTCAGTGTTGGCAGCCAGAGCTGCATTTCTTCTATAAGTCTGATGCGGATAGTGTGAACTCTTCTGTGATCTGTTGACTTAGTGTTACAGGAAAATGACTAAGAATCTCAAGAAGCTAATCAAGGTTTTTCTGTTCTGGGAACTCTTCTTGAACCTTTGGAGATGATTTTAGAGAGAAGTTCTTTTCATAAAATGAGGAAAATTACAGACAACCTTAAGTATCCACTTCAGAAAGCTGTCATACAAAGATGACTTGGACAAATTTCCATTTCTTAAAGTGCAGCAGTGATCAAATCTAAGCAAATGTGTGAAGATGTGTCTTCAGTCAGAGGCTTCTATAGATCGCATATGCAGACAGCTACAAGAGATGCTACCTGCCTGCAGCTGTTGACATTAAAGTAAAGTATTAAAGTATGATTTGATGGATTTAAAAAAACTGAAATAGCACAAAAGAGTGTTTTGTGCATCTCGCTGATGTACAAGGTCAGAATAAATTTGTACAAAATATCAAAGCGCAGCAAAAAAGCATGCAAGCATACGAGGGGAGGGATAGGACGATCCTTGTATTTTTCTGTTTATGTATATATTTGTTACGCCCCCCAAGGTCTAGGGGTCTTGGGGAAGCAACATAAATAATGTCTGGAGTAGTTCAGGGGAAGTTAAAAATTATTTATTACAAAAAAGATGGTTAAACAGCCCCAAAACACAATATAGCTTAACTCAGTTACAACAAAACAACAAAAAGGTAAGGGCAAACAAATTCAAGATTGGCTGAGAGCAAATAAAATTACAAACTGCCCAAAAACAGTCAGACTAAGTTTTAACACAAAAACAAACCAAATGAAAGGACAGAGGGAGCACCAAACCTCCCAAACACAAGCTACGAGCTTGAACAAGTCCACCTAAAGCAGACTAAGCAAAGTGCATACAAGGCCAGGGCAAAGAGCTCTTTCATCCCAAAAACAGATGCAAAACAAGATGGGGGAACAGCTTAACAAAACCTTCCTAATAGCTGTCCCCAAACTGAAAGCTTTTCAGGAGCGTTTTATAAGGTGCAGGTGGGCCTCATCAGCACACTGATTGGCTTGACACTCTTCTGCTGCTCCAATCATGTCACTGCAGTCCTCAGGCAGCCACCAAGGGAGTTCTGTCAGAGCTGAACCTGCATAAGAAAAGGCCTGCACAGTCTTAAAAGGCCAGGGGCCGTAACACTCCCCCCCTTAAATTACAAAACCAAGTTTTGTATACATTTTGTCAAAAAGAATCCCCCCCCCAAAAAAAAACAAAAAAAACAAGCATACTCACATCCTGGAAAGGCCATCTGCAAGAACATTTTCTGTTCCTTTCTTATGTCGAATGTTCAGATTGTATTCTTGTAAAAGTATTGCCCAACGCATAAGACGCTGATTGTGGTTGTACATGCGTGAAAGAAACACTAGTGGATTATGATCAGTGAATACATCAATCGGTAAACTACTGGAACCAAGATAAACATGGAAGTGCTGAAGAGCCAACAACAGAGCCAAGGTTTCCTTTTCAATGGTGGAATAGTTTAGCTGATGTTTGTTAAACTTGCGAGAGAAATAGGAAACAGGATGATTTAAACCTTGCAAATCTTCCTGTAAGAGCACTGCACCAGCCCCAACAGCGCTGGCATCCACTTCCAGCTTGAAAGGTTGGGTCAAATCAGGTGCAGCTAGTACTGGTGTGAAGTTAAACAGATTGTTATACCAACCACATATAGACAGAAAGTTCTGTCTCTGGCTCATGAAAGCCAGTGGTCTGGTCACTTAGGTGTTACCAAGACATACCAAAGAATACTCTTAGCACTTTCAAAAGCATTCTGGCATTCATGTGACCAAACAAAGTCAGTCTTTGGGCTAAGTAGGTTGGTTAATGGTTGAACTACTGAGGAGAAATTTCGGCAAAAGTTACGGTAGTAGCCAACCATGCCCAGAAATCGTCGCAGCTCACGAAGTGTTTTGGGTGTGGGATAATCATTAATCGCCACAACTTTGGCATTGAGGGGACGAACTTGACCTTGTCCCACCTCTCTGCCCAAGTATGTCACAGTGGCCTTGCCAAATTCACATTTTGCAAGGTTAAGGCTCAAGGAAGCTTGGGCCAACCTGTGAAATACCTTATACAGTGTTTGCAAATGTTCCTGCCAGGTTTCAGTATAAACCACAAGATCGTCTAAGTAAGCGCTGCAGTTGGAGATTCCATGCAATACTGTATTTATCAGCCTCTGAAAAGTAGCTGGAGCATTACACATACCAAAAGCCATAACGTTATACTGCAAAAAATTATCTGGGGTCACAAAAGCGGAAATGTCGGAAGCCCTTCGAGTTAAGGGGACTTGCCAATAGCCCTTGAGAAGGTCCAACTTAGTGACATATTTTGCAGTTCCAATATTGTCCACACAGTCTTCAATCCTGGGGAGAGGGTAAGCAATAGGTACGGTGACAGAATTGACCTTACGATAGTCTGTGATAAAGCGTGGTGAACCATCGGACTTGGTTTCTAACAAACACGGCGAGCTCCAGGGACTTTGACTAGGTTTGGCTAAACCATGTTCCAACAGGTATGCAGTCTCCTGTTTCATTAGAGAACGTTTTATGGGATTAGCACGGTACGGATGCTGTTTGATGGGCCTAGCATTTTGAACGTCTATGTCATGTTCAAGAACTGTTGTACGTGTTGGTACATCATTAAATAAACACGTATGTTTACCAATGAGGTCCATTACATCCTTTTGTTGCTCAGAGGATAAGTGGTCGAGATGGCTCTGCAGAGATTTTAGCATCTCTGTGTTCGTAAGGCGAGGACTAGAATAGATGGGATAATTCATTCTTAAGCCATCAGCATTATTCAGTTCCTCTACTTCTAGTGAAGTAGTGACTGCAACTGGAGCACACACTCCATTAGATTCTGATGCAGATCGAGAGTTGTACAACTTAAGCATGTTCACATGGCAGACACGACTTGTGCGCCGCCGATTAGGGGTACCAATAACATAATCATTCTCCCCTACTTTCTCTAGGATTTCATAAGGGCCATGAAATTTGGCAGACAAGGCAGAGCCAGAAACTGGTAGGAGTGCAACAACCTGATCTCCTACTTTAAAAACTCTTTTGACAGATGTTTTATCATAGTTATGCTTCATTTTTCTCTGGGATTCAACTAGATGCTTTTTAGCTAGAGCATTAGCTTGACGCAGGCGCTCACGAAAAGCTTGCACGTACCTGGTCACACTTTTTTTAGAACCTTCTGCAGGAACCAGGAAGGTTTCTTTCAAAGCTCTTAAAGGGCCACGAGGTGTGTGACCAAACACTAGTTCTGCTGGACTGAAACCAAGGGATTCCTGGACAGCTTCCCTAGCAGCAAACAATACAAAAGGGGCCCCCTCATCCCAACTTTTTTCAGTTTCCAAGCAGTACTTGCGTAGCATTGACTTTAAGGTCTGATGCCACCGTTCCAGAGCACCTTGGGATTCTGGGTGGTAAGCAGATGAAACCACATGCTTAATGTTTAGAGTTTTAGCTACCTGTTTGAACAATTTTGATTGGAAGTTTGTTCCCTGATCAGTTTGTAAAGCTTTAGGTAACCCAAACACAGAGAAGAACTTTGTCAGAGCTTTAACCACAGATTTGGCTGTAATTTTACTCAAAGGGATGGCTTCAGGGAATCGTGTTGCAGCACACATTATTGTGAGCAAATATTGATTTCCACCCTTTGTTCTGGGTAGAGGTCCAACACAGTCTACTATAACATGGTCAAATGGTTGGTCTATGACCGGAATAGGGCACAACGGAGCAGGTGGTATTACCTGATTTGGCTTTCCAGCAATTTGGCACACATGACAACTACGACAGAACTTTGAAACATAACGTTTCATACCAGGCCAGAAAAAGTGCTTTAGTAGAAGTTGGTATGTCTTGGTAACACCTAAGTGACCAGACCACTGGCTTTCATGAGCCAGAGACAGAACTTTCTGTCTATATGTGGTTGGTATAACAATCTGTTTAACTTGGCCTGCACAGTCTTAAAAGGCCAGGGGCCGTAACAATATTAAATTTGTAAAATGACACTGAAATTACAGAACAAAGCACCATAGCAAGTGTAGTGTATACTTAATCAGATGCTGAAGGGCAAATAAACCTAAACAGATGTTTATTTTACCCTTTGTGGCTTCATGCTACAGTCATTTCTGGTGTTTAATAAGGCTCTTTACTCATATCAATGTTATTCTTAAGGTGTTTAGAAAAAAAAATGTCTACAGCTTGATATTAAATATATCAAAGAGGGAACTTTGGAGCATTTTGGACTGCTAATAAGGGTGTATGAATAAATCTAATGAGCATAAGACCAAATCACCTGACAATGAATGGAAAAAATCTAAAAACAAAACTACAATAGAACTTGGATAAAAGAAGGTACGTTGAACAGCTGGATGCAAAAAAAAAAAAAAACAGCTGTAAATCATGACTGTTTCAGATGATGGACTGAACTGAGCTCTGCAAGATATTCAAGATATTGCCTTAAAACACAGTTTCATGTTCAGATGTATATCTTTTAAGCCCCTCCAGAGTTACCACTGGACTTAGCTTCTTGTCTAAAAACTGTTCCCCCTGCTTGATCCACCCCCAATTTCCATGACTTGTTAGGTAACGAGTTCTACTTTTGCAGTTACAAGATTGAAGGAATGGATGAAAATGTTGCAATAAAGTTACGGTATAAGAGCTATTAGGTCCTGAACTTGCATTGGCAACCATGACCACCTGTCATGTAAACACTGCTACCTAAGATCTGAGCTCTTGGGTTTATGGCCTAACACTTCCTTAAGGCTATCTGCAACTTTCTACCCGACCCGTCTGCTTTGTTCTCTGCACTTCAAGATCCTGTAATTTCATTTATAAAAGATGAACCCTAAGGCCTTTAAAGAACAGCTGTATTTGTGATGAGAATAAATTACACATAGGCAAAATACATATTTCTAGATTTCTTTTTGCAAACAAACATATTTCCTTTAACTTTATAATCAAGCTCTACTATGTCTGGGTCTATCATAACAGTATCTAAACTAAGTATAATAGCATTCTGGGTTGTTCCATACAAAATTGGATCAAGTTTTTTGCACTCTATGTCCGTCTGTTTGGGAAACTGGACCAATGTGAATACTGAATGTTACAAAGGGAAGTTGGGGTAAAACTACAAACCCTGAAATTATAAAAAATAGTACGGAGTTAGGAATTATAATCGCTAATTAATTATTTCACTTCAATACTACATATATCATAATGATTTCAAAACCCTTCTTTGACCATCAAACTGGGTCAACATCATGAGATATTTCTGTTTTATAATTAGGTGTTTTGAGACGAATTTAACATCAGTAATTGCATCAAAATAACTTTGACGTTCCACTTCACAGCCACCAGTATTTAAATGGGTAACAGTAACAGCAATACACCTATGCAGCTTTATACACACAGGTTCCATCAGTGTTCTATATCCTTTGCAACCACTTGTCAGCTTGTTGCCTCAGATTTAATAGGTTTGAATTCAAAGCTGAGAAAACAAAGACAACCGTTGCATTTTTTAAGGGACTGTGTTTGCTGTGGAAAAGAGGGGCAGAACGGGATTGAAGAGACAGAAATACAGAAATTCAACAACAAATTCTCTAAACAAGCTGAAGTATTTTCAATAAAATGCTGATCAATATTTGTTGCATTTGCATTTTAAAAGAAAGGGGATGTACACAATTTTCACGCAACCGCTTGAAAGCACAATGTTTTACTCTGGCAAATTATGTTCCAGCTGAACATATGCTTGTCTTGTAGACACTAAAGCTCCAATATGCAATCCCAATCTTTTAGAATTTCCCTTTTTTTTAGGGTGGGGGAGTTTAAAGGGAGTTGAAAAATCTTTGCAACACACTTCAGAGCAATGGGAAAGATGTATAATTCTAGCTTGCAGGCAGTGGGAAATAGAAGAACTGGAGCACACAGAGGCTGAGTTTCTGCCTTCCACACAGAGCACAAAAGGACGTCTTTTCACAGGTTCAACGTCCCTCAGAGAGAATCCTTCGTTGAATAAATTAGGTATGGACTAAGAGGGGAGAAATTTAAGAAGAAAAAAAAATTAAATTTATTTCAGATGCAGCATCTTAAACTGTAAAACAAAGGGAAGCTATAAAGAAATGCCGCAATCTAACTTGAGGGAGTGAATGAAGTGACATTCTGTATGTGGTTAACAAAAGGATGTGAATACCACAGAGAGAGAGAGAGAAAACTAGAGCGAACATCCCTGTTTTGAGACAAGCTGAATTCTGACAGAAGCCCAAAAGGACTAAAGTCAACATTTCTTTTGTCATATTCTCCAACTTCAACTGAGACACTCTGTTTTGAAATCATCACTCTAAATCATTCGTCAAAAGCAGGTGTCACTGACACACAAACTCTGAAATGCACAATTGCTCAGACTGATGCAGACGACACTCATCACTGCGGCACAAGATCATATATTTTCAAAACAGTCAACCCAATTTTATACATCTATAACTATATATATACATCTATAACTATATATATATATATATATATATATATATATATATATATATATATATATATATATATATATATATATATATAAATCTATGTAAAATCCATCAGATAAAATTTGTTTAATTAACTTCTTTATTCATTCACCTCTTCAATAATTGTTATCTCATTATAATTTGCAGCTCTATTTAATTGCCCCTTTTTAAATATTACTTTCTGTGCAAGCTTTAACTTTTTTGTGCGTTTTACTTTTTCTTTCTGTTGTTTTACTCCATAAATTGCTTCCACCCCATTTATTTCTGGTTGCTTCTATTTTTGTTCCTGTGTGAATTTCTGCCTTATTATACAAATGGTAAGGGGATGGTCCTACGAGAGGCAATATCTGCCTATTCATTGGTTAGACTGCAAATACTCTACACTATATTTAGTGACTTTTTGCCAAAAAAGCAACTAGCAACAAATGTAGCATTTTTCTTTCATGATTTTGGTGAGTTTGGTGATGATAGCACTGATCAGTGCTATGATGAGTTTATCGTCCTGAGCATGCGGTGAAAGACGCAACTGCATGGTGGAGGGTAGCAACTCCCCCATTGAAAACAAGTCACACATTCGCAAAGCAGTGATCCACCCAGAATTAAAAACCAGGATGAAAATAGCTTTTTCACTGAAACTGTAATCTAAATTAGAGCCTCCCTTGCTTTTAATTTATAAAAAGCTTAATTCACTGTGTGCCTCTGTTAACTGTCGTTAAGTCAAATTTGATAATGATATTGATTTACGTAGATTTACTTCATGTTAAATTTGATAATTGTTAATTTAAAAACAAAGAAAAACATATTTAGAGTGGTTTCAATCACTTCAGTCTTTCCCATGTTTATTTTCCTCTCTCCTACGGCTGGATTAAAGCATTACCAAATGTGAAAATTGAGTGATGACATCATTTAATGACTTTGAGTAACTTTTAGGTTAGCCAATAGCAACTTTCCTTACTGAAGAATTTATGTCTATCAGAGCTAGCTTCAGTCACAAAAAGAAGGCTACCTACCATTAGGGTTATCAGTAGCTGAGACAAGTTTTCCGAAAAAGTAGAAAAAAACACTCAACTGGACTTTGTTCTCAAGTTTGAAGATGCGATGACAGCAGGATGGAATCACCACCCCCATGCAGGGGACCAAAAATCCTGTTCAGCCAGGCCAACAATTCCCGACACCCTTTTCAGATGCATAGACCAGTACCGGGTACTACAGGCTAACAAAGAACCCGAAAAACTTCCAATTCTTAAGTTCTTCCAGTTCAATTTGTATGTTTTCTAAGCCAAAACAAGGCGCTGTTTTGGTCCACTCTATAAATCCTCGAACTCAACGCTATTTCTGACATTTTGAATTGAAAAAGCTTCCTGGATGGAAAGCGAAACAACTTCAAACTTGGAAACAAAGTCCAGTGAATTGTTTTTTTTTTTACTTTTTTGGAATGACTATGACCTGGATGACTGGGAATCTTCACCAACATATAGGTGAGATGAGGCATTGACTGAGCTCTGACAGAAAATGTTTAATTTAACTGCACATATAGATACATTTAGTTGCATGTTATCCTTGCAATAATGTATTGACAAACTACATTATTGATGTGTACTCTATGTCACACATGCAAATGTAGACAACTTTCTAAGCTTTGGATTTTATATCAGAGGACTTCAGCTGTTTTTTACATTTTGTGTGATTTTTTTGGAAGGCTTGCTTGGTTTTTTACTAGCATCAACCCTGTATGTTTCTGTCCAATAATGACATCTGTTTATAATAATGAAAGCTGTCTGGATTTAGCAAAACAGCCAATAGTTTCTTTTGTATCAATGATAATGTTCTTATTGTTGACGCTACAACTTGCACAATTAATCAGCATAAGCCAAGTTCTTCAAAATACTACCAATGACCTGATTTATTGACTCATATGTGTTGAAACAGAGACACGTTTGAAAGTTGCACTGACACTTGTGCCTTTGGACTGGAGTTTCCTACCTGTGGCTTGGAGCATAAAAGAATCTCCAATTACATGATAACTAGTCACTAGAGTAATTTCAGAACTGTAGTATCCACCTGTGTGTCTTTTCCTGGGTCAGAGTATTTTTTTTTTTACCATTCATCACAAATACAGTCGTATAAGTGAAAAAGATATGGTATGGCTGCTTTTTAAATGATACACACTGTCAGTTTAGATGTTTTTCTTAATTTAGCATTGTCCTGGCTACTTGACTTTACATCCTGAATAAAATAAAGAGCACAATTCTGTATTGTTCATCAGCCGTTTTAGCCGATTACAGCATTGTTTTTTCTTCCTAAACATAATATCCTGGCACAATCAGTAAAGCTGACTCTGCATATGAAATCTGAAATAATATGAAGCATATTTAGACCTTCCCCAGCCTGTGTATAGAAGTGAAATATGGGACTGACTTACAGTAATCACTTGGATGTAACTAACCAACAGCATAAAAAGGATGATAGCTGACAGAATATGTAGGAGTTGAGGGGGAGCTGGGAAGAATCTGCTGACATAGATGAGGCTCTGTGAAATCTGTAAATCCTTAATTAGAAGGGATTTGCTCTCCTTAAGTGGAGATTAAATTTGTACATTTGCTAAAAATGGGTTGCAAAGTTTGAGAATTTGACTTATTCCTGTAAAAACAGGGATACAAGTAAAACTTTTAGACTTTTGGCCAAACTCTGTTAAAAAAAGTTGTAACACCAAAATAGGGTAGAAGGTTTACAGCAAATTAATATTTATTGCTACAAAACTCCAAACTGCCATTAGGTATAAGGTATTAAGGTCCAACAGAGGTGAGCTGATTATAGTTTGTTACATAAATATAAAATTATATAGGCTAAATAGCAATTTTGCAATCAAAGTTAATTAGCATCTGTTTGTATACTAATAGATGAATGGATGTTGTTATTGACTAAAAAAAAAAATATTATTTTAACCTTTCTGTATTGCCTGGGTCCAAAACCAATAGATTTACAGTACATGTTGCTTCTCTGCAAATTTAAAAACTTTTAGCACGCGTTCAATCCACTTAAAGTTAACTTTATCTACAGTGTACTGTATATATAACTATGTATAACTTCTGTTTTTATCATTTATTTTAATTGCGAAGACATTATAAAAGCGCAGCAACTATAAATACAGTATTGTTAAAGCAATTAAAATACAATGCCCTGGAAACTTATTAGTACCCCTTCAACTTCACAGATATTATTTTTTCATGGCAGATGTACTGTAGGTAATCAGGGATTTTACTGTATGATCAAAGAGAAAAGGGTGCACAGTTTTTAGGGTCCTATTTTAGATGAAGACCTGATAAGGGTATGGAATGTTTTCAGTCAGTCTCATGTATGCAGTGCAACTAATAAGCTTAAGAAGGGCAATGTTCATCCTCAGGAAGACCAAGAAACACATCCCACTTGTCAAAAATAAAGTTGTAGAAAAGCTTAGAGCCAAGATTACAAAACAAACAAGGCAAGTTTTTACATCTTCCAAAGCACTGTTGAATCCACGACACATGACAAGAGTGTGGCAGGACTACAAACCATCCCCAACATCACCGTCCAGCTAAACTGACAGGCCAGACAATGAGAGCATTATGCAAATAGGCAGCTAAATGGCCCACGGGAGCTTGGAGGGACCTTCAGATATGAACGCTCCTGTAGGACACATTTTTCTGACAGGTCAGCTAATTTGTGTTGCTAAAGCAAGAACATAAATTTTGATTGAACACTATTTTACAGACAAGGGCTTTAACCATGAGCCTTCAATTTCCATAATCCCTTCCTCCGGACAAGGCGATAAGCTTTCAGGTGTGGGGTTAAGAGCTTTCACCAATCATGTCCCAAAAGCATACCAGTCATGTTTTGTAGGCAGACATAAAAGCTCAGACAGAGTATATAATGACTAGACAGACCTGTTGGGGGGCGTTTTAGTATGGTGTGGGGGGCACCTCTGCATGCGCACCCAGTGAAACAAAAGACAGAAAAAAAAAAAAAAAGAAACGACCTGGGATAAATCACTATGAAGATGCTTAAATAAAGGATTTGGCTGCAAAGTCAGAAGCTTATCACCCTCACTTCTCCCTCAGAGTTTAGACGAAATGAAAACTCCACTCTAAAAAACTTTCAAAGGAACAAGACCCAAACGCCTCAAGCTGGTGGCTCAACAGAAGCAGCTTCCAAAGACCACTTCCCCATCATTTATCTGTGGGTCTCTGATGTTCTCTTGTCTTTGATAGGATGTAATTAAAATTGAAAGATTGGAGTTCTCTCTGTTTTAAGATGCAGACAACATCCTACACTACAAAAAACTGACCTCTGCTGTCACCAGAGTATTGTCCTATTCACTAAGGAGGGAGGGTGTAAAGTAAACAGAGATCAGACGGATCGGACATCAGGATCTTCTGAAGAACAAACAATCTAATGCAAATACGGAAGAAAAAAATGTATTTGATGGGAAACCTGATCTATAATTAAATTTTTCAACCAAATGTTTGTGCTTCAAGTTAATTTGTCCTGTTTTCTCGTACCCACCGACTTACCTTGTTTAGCAAAATCGCTAACAGGCTCACAAAGCCAAACGCAGACTGATAGATATTTACTGGTAATTTGCATTGAAGTAGATCCAGCTGAAGAGCTTAGCATCATCAAGCATCTTTCCACTGATTCTGTTCGTTAGATTTCGGTTTCTCTCTTTTGGCCCTGTCAGCTGTAACTGGGGTGTTTTCTGATGTGAAAATACCTCAGAGGCAGAAACAGCTCTGCCATGCCACATAAGCTCACAGTCAGGAGCTGCCGAGTCCTGAAGCATGCAGCGTGTAAAGATAATTTGTCCTTGCATGTTGTAACATTTACTAGGAAGCTTTAAATCGCCGCAAGATGTTAAATCAACTTCCTGCTCTTTGGATTCCTGTAACTGTGCAGCTCTTAGAATTTGTCCATTATGCCAACCACTCTCAACTTTCCCAGTTTTCCCAGTCGGGCTCTCAGCTAATGTTTTCATATGTTGGAAGCATAGAGATCAGCCTTACTGATGGCCATGGGGCTTTGTTTTAAGTTAAGACATGAGAGAAGCTTTAACTATAGAATACACTTATATTTTTCATAGTGCAAATCCGTAAATGCAAGTTTTGAATTAGTTACACAGTGCAAGGTGTGAATATTTAGATTTAGTAAAAAAAAAATTTTTCTTTCTAGCTTTTGTTTCCTGTTCCGGCACCAATAAGCTTTTATGCATGTTCAGGAAAGCACTGAAAAAGAAAATTACTTTGTTTTATCCACATTCTATCCACAGCTTTCAAACACTAGGCACATTGGCAGCCATGGAACATTAAGATTTTGCATTTTAACAGACAGAAAATGTGTGATTGTTTGAAGAGCCTAATCCCAACAATGAACAAATCATATTTGCTTTGTCTTTGTTTGGTTACAGATTAACCAGTAAAATAAATCAGTTTTCTTCTTTTCTCCCTGGTAAAATTTCAGCATTAACTTTTTCCATCAAAAGCTGAATAAAATTTTCTCTGGCTGAATCTGTATTCATGTTGTTTGTACTCAAATGCATTAGCTTGAAAATTAACTTTACTAAATCCATCCATCCATTTCCTTACATGCTTATCCCAAGCTGGGTCGCGAGGGGTGCTGGTGCCTATCTCCAGCAGTCATTGGGCGAGAGGCGGGATGCACCCTGGACAGGTCGCCAGTCCATTGCAGGGCAACACAGAGTCAAACAGAACAAACAACCATTCACACACACACTTTAGAAAAGCCAATTAACCTAACAGTCGTGTTTTTGGACTGAGGTTGGAAGCCGGAGAACCCACGCATGCTCAGGGAGAACATGCAAACTCCATGCAGAAAGAAACTAGAACCTTCTTGCTGCAAGGCGGCAGTGTAACCCACTGTGCCACTGAGCAGCCTTCACTAAATCTAAACTGAATTTAATTATTTTAATCTGAATTAATCTGCTTTGTATTTATTTGTATTGAAAATTAAATTTGTCTGTATTTACTTTTAGTTCTATAATTTGAGTTCAACAAAAAAAGAGAATTTTCTCTCAGACAATGGGGTCCTTAAACTACAAATTTACCAAGCACAGATTTACAGGTTGCTATTTAACATCACTTTAAATGTATTTCAGAGCATTTTAAGCTGCAACAGGAGCTTACTGTCTACAGGAGATTGAAAAATCTGCTATGTCAAATTATCATGTATGAATATTTTCATGTTATTAAAAAAGGGAAAGAAAGAACTTGGACCTAGGGTAGCTGTAAAAGCTTCTATAACTTAGCTAAAGACAAGAAATTAGCATGATATTGCATCAGGATTGTTTGAAATTGTGAATGACATGTCTACGACAAATACTAAGCAAAATGAAAGTAAAATATAGACAAAATTTAATTTTGATAGGTAAATTTTTTTATCGAAAAAATTATAATTTTAACCACTAAATACAAAAAAAAATTAAATACATTAAGAATTAAAGGCATATTGTGGACTAAGTAACCTAAAGAGTTGACGCATATCAGTTGTTTTAAATGATTACTCAGGCCAATAGAGAGCTCTTGACACTATCAATGCTACAAGCGGGGCTCCCTTCTCAAAATATCGACGATGAAGATGACATGCCATCATTGGCCAGGTCATGTGACCTGAAAGGACGTATTGCTTTACAGCCGCAGGCTCTTATATCGTTGTGGATCTAAGGGTTTAGCTCTACTATTTTTCCGCCTGGTCGACTACTGGTCATGGCTGAGGCAAAGAAAAAGTTAATACTTTCTGAGGAGGCTAAAAAGACGAAACGTGAAAGGGATCATGCCTGAGAAAACAAGAGTCGATCATGTAAAGGAGATTATTTGTTGGTGCAGGCTGAACGAGGAAGCCAGATGTAAAATGGATTGTCTCAACTGTATTATAAGAATGGTAAGTTAACACTTTGCTAATATACAGTCATATATCTTTGTTATTATTGTTGATGTTTAGTAGAAGCAAAGTACAGGCAGTTACAGGTCTAGTGCCCCTGGTGGCCAAAAGTTACACTGTGCCTTTAAGAAAAATTGCTTTCAAACTAATTCACCAAATTGCATTTAACATTAAAACAGATTCACTTAGGGCAAGTCAAATTACATTTCTAATGGCAAATATTTCTGCCAGCATTGCTAGATCAATCAGCAAGTTCTTCTTTGGATTAACATTTGTAAAATAATCCGTATTGCATTACAAGATGTGTTCATCTTTTCTTTCATTGGAGATATAAAACTGTAGAAACTTGGAGGTCTGAGAAGCTTCATAGTTTTTTAAGCATAACACTGCCCTCATGCACACAGTTGGCTTCAATGTTTTTTTTTTTTTCCTTGTTTGAAAAACATGATCAATCTGCTCAAAGGTCTGACCTCTTCCAAACACATTTGGGATGGGAAGCAGAGCAGAATGTAATCTAGACCTGGAAAGCCAAGCTGACTCTTTGGCCTTCAGCCATGATAGAGCAGCTCTTGAGTGTTTTTGCCTTAAAAACACAACAGCAGACAGTGAAGGAGACAAGGATGACATGGAACAGACTTGGTTAAAAAACTAAATTACATAGAAGGCACAGACCATTATTTGAAGTGGTGTTTGCATTCCGACACCATTTCCACCTGACATGCTTTCCCAAAGTGTCACACACAAGGACCCTAATGTCCCAGGAGAGCTCTAGATGCCAGGATGCTGTGTGAATGCATGTCGCTCCATACTGTAAACACAGCATGTCACTGCATGAAGCCAGGCTTTCCGTTTTATAAGTCTGTTGCAGTTCAATGTGACCTCGAATCATATCTTGCGTTGTAACAGAGGGCAATTATTCTCTCACCTTGCCTCTTCTATCAAAAACAACCCCAGAGATGTTTTAGAGGCACAGCCACATGCAGGCATGTAACTCTCCCCCAAGCTATTGGCTCAACTTCAAGCCAAGAGGTTTTTTTCCGTTTTTTTTCTCTACCATTTAATTTCCTTTATATCAACATATTTCAATCAAATGACAAACATGGTCAAAAAAACTAAACACTAAATTGGCTGTCCCATAATTTTTTTGTCAAAACCTTTTATATTTACTTATTTCCGCTCTTATTTTTGCTCTGATATCCACTATGGTTTAAAAGCATGCCATTAGAAAGAAAACAAAACATATCTTGCAAATTAACACCTGTTTTGCTCTCGATAAGCGAAACCAGACTGATTTATCTCATGTTTAACAGCTCTTATTGCAGGTATTGACATCTCCTCTCATCCGTGTCAATACACAGACGTTGCAGACACAAACAGATGCAAACTGCACTGGCTCAGCTTGTCTCCATCACCCAATGATAGAATGACTGATCATTCATAACAAACATCTGATCTCATCTGCCTGAATGATAAAAACTTTGACAGTCAACATTGTCCTGCAGGCTGCTCATGAATATGAGACCTAGAGAGGGGAAATCAAAGTTACAGAGAGTAGAAGAGGTGGGAGGGGGGCAGACAGTGAGCAGCTTACCAACTCGGTGAGAAGAGAAATGATAATGATGAGCCCTGAGACTGCGGACTATTTTAGGACTTCCTAAAAGTGAACCAGCGGCTTCACTAGACCGAAATATTATTAGTTTTTACATATGATTACTGCTCTGCTGAACACTTTATGGCACTGTGAGTAAGCTAATAAATAAGTCATACATTCAACAATATTACAGACGTGTTCAGGCTGCAAATCAGTTTTTTTCCCACTGTTGTTGAAGTAGCCAGTAAAATTCTTAAAACTTGAGCAACTTGAACCAATGACACGCTGTGAAATAGCTTTGAAAACCCTAAAAATATATATTATTGCCAGTTTTGCTCCCTTGAAAATACTATGAGTTTACTTATGTAAAATAAAGAATAAAGCATTTCCCAAAATGCATGTTTTCCCCGATGATAGATGGATAAAAGCTGCAAATGCAAATCTCCTTTCAGAACATTGGATGAGTGGAACAACCAACATTGCACTATAAATGCCAGAATATTATGCAACTGCAGCCACCTGGATGGTTGGCTCCATTCACATCTGGTAATAACATGAATCTTGGAAAGACTGATTGCAGAATGACAGCTGTAATGAGCTTACACCGAGCATTGGAACACACCTAAATAGGCACCATGGATTTCCCACATTATGTAGACAATTTCTGTTTGCAGAAAAAAGCTTGTTTGCACACTTACTCAAATGTGCATAACTTACCAGCCACTTAATGCGGTACAACAGGCTACTAGCAGGTAAGACCTTTTTTCAGTAATGCCTTTAGAAATGCCACCATTTTTCATGCTGCCTTTAAAAACATGCAAACAAATTCCTAAGTGATTTATTTATCCAAATTGTAATGGAGGCAATTGATTTGATGCAAACTTGTTTGCTCCTCATTCGTAATGAAAATTATTGCCTCAAATTCCACCATATCACCAAGAGGCTTTACTTACTAGTCTAAAATCTACTGACTGACTGTGGATGTAACTAAGGTAAACATAGCATCAACTCATTTATGAGGAAGCAGTTTCAGAGGATTTGAGCCTTGTGACATGGTGCATTTTACTCAGAATCAAAAGAGGGCAACATTGAATGAATATATCAATGGATATGGTAAGAACAGAAACTCTGGATGTAGTGTTAAAATTATACGATCAGTCCTAAATGACCCAAATGTTTGCTAAGGAAATATCCTCACCCATATACACCACCTTAACTAATCCTAAAACTGAACTCTGCTGTTATCTTTTTTTTATATTTTTTATAACCAAAACTCTGACCCTGAAGACTCTCCTAATCATACACAGTATGTTCAACCTGTTATTGTCCGCAACGATGCATATGCAGACTGTGCACACTGTATTCAGGCTTATAGGAGTGGTACAAGGTTTGGTGCTTTGCTGATGCAGTCCATCTGCTTCAAGGCTCAAATATTGCTTTTAGCAAGCAAACTTTTAACTGTTTGTTCATTCTCCCATGACATCTGTCAAGGCATTTTCATCCACATTACTGATGCTCCCTGAATATTTTCTACTTTCTGCCAGTTCTCTGTAAATCTCAGTCATCCTTTTGGACTGTGCTGTAGGTAGAATAAAGAAGAGGTTGGAGGGAACCTATGTAAACTCCATTCAAAAAGGCCCCAGTCAGGATTCAAACTATAGATACCTTTTTTTTCCACCTGGAAACCTGAAATAAAAAATTCAAAAGTGAAACATGGAAAAAATCTAACATGTTAAGCTCACTGCTATCTTCTTTTCACGTTAAACTTCAGGATAACTTAATAACCCAAATTCAAAAAGCATCCTGTTTATAATTTTTTTTTCTTTGCTACACGGAATTATGAAAAGCATGACACTATGAGCTACTAAAGGTTTTATTACTCACACAAAGACCCAGTCAATCCATATTAACCCCTGACAAGGCCTCTCCAATTCTTTTTTTTTTAACCTAGAAATGTGAGTGTTATTAAAAGTCACTCTACATCATGTGATAATAATTCTTTGGAATAGAAGCTACAGGTTTTTCATATAAAGGGGAGTTAAGGTCAGCTTTTTTTGCAGATCAACTGTTAATCACAAATTAACAAAAATATAATAAAGGTTCAAATAATAAAAAAAAATAACAAGTGCAGTGGTAATTAGAAAACCTGTTGAAATGGCTTGCAATACATAATGTGTACTTAGGTTTAATCTTAGATGCTAAGAATATACTCATAATCTGAAATAAGACCAATCTTTTGATTGATTATGTTAAATACTCATTCATGTAAAGAGGCTTTATTTTTATCCTCACTCTTCACAAATGCCTCTTCCCCCAAAATCAAGTTATTGTTCCCTCCCCCTTGCAAAACCATTAACATTTCACGTACCATTGGACACCAGCGTTTGGTAATGAGATTTGGCTCAGACACAGAGTCTTAATTTATCCCAAAGGTGCTGGGCAGCAAGATTAGTTCGGCATCATCAAACAGTTAAAAATATTCTTTATGAATTAAATTCGTATGCAGAGACACTGTGCTGTTGAAAAAGGGATACACCCCCAACTGCTCCTCCAAAGTTGAGGCGAGAAAAAAAAAAAAAAGAAAAGAAAAACAATAACAGATACCATACAATTGTTTTGATTTTTTTGGTGAAGTTACTCATATGAAGGTTAATGCTTTTCACTTGCAGTTTCACTTGACAGAGAAAAAGAAAGTAGTGCATTATTCAACACCTGATAATAGTAAATCAGAGATTGTGGAATGGTTAGTGTGCTAATTTCATATTTTTATTTTCCTCTTCAATGTGTTTAACAATAATACAGGATTCAAACATCATATACGGTATCTATAATAGACCAAAGCCACAACTCTAAACTCATTTATTTTAACTTTGTCTATATGTTTGGGATTCATGTCCAGCTTATCAAGATGTTATGTTATTTTTTGCTACTATTGCTATGCATGTAGCTTCATCCACCTTGATTAGATGAGGCTACACTGATTAGATTCCCTGTTCTTGCTAAAAAACAAAAAGCATCCCTGAGCATAATGCTGCCACTACCGCATTCTGGGTAGGGATTGTGTGTTTACGGGTTTTGCAATATGACTGGTTTCTGCCTCACATAATTTTTTTTGACCCCTGAATGACTTGTGGTATTTCAGACTTTTTATGACTCCCAACAGTGGCTTTCTTTTCAACTGTTCAGTAAAGACCAGACTTGTATCTCATCATCTCTGTAGCCCCACCACAGTTACTGCAGACTTCTAGGTTGTCTGATTAACTCTCTCTTTGGGGACTCTGCAGTCCTCAATGGGAAGTTGAAAGCTTACAGAAGTGTTTTATATCATAACCCTGCCTTTGACGCCTTTAAAAGTTTCTCCCTAAACCATCAGCTGCATTTCTTGTTTTTCTTTATGCGACTTGTCTTTCATAGTTCTCTGGCAAACATCTAAGGCCTTCACAAAACAGCTGAATTTCCAATGAGATTAAATAATGGAATTTTACATATCCTTTTTACAATAATGTACAGCACATAGATTATGCTTTTATATCGATAAATTCACTGAAAATCACATACATTTCTCCTTTTGTTTCACATTAACCACATATTTAGACTCCTGAATGCAACCTTTGTGGAACTAAAATCTGTGACCTTGTTTCCTGAGAGGATGTCACACTTTATGTAACGTGTTCTGACAGCAGTGTCACACACTCTGGAGTCACATATTAAAGGCAGGCACACCTAGTTTCAACAGTAAGAACACACAGAGGTTCAAACACATTAGAGTGAGTTGTCAAATTAGGATAGTACAGGAGATGACAGACTGTTTCTAAAACACATCCCATTCCTAAATAATTAGAAATTCATCAGCCACAAATCTGGAAACATAATCTAGAATCTAGAAACAGTGAGTAAATAACGCATCCTGAATTGTGTGAAACATGTTACCTCACAAAAAAGAGAGCATTTCCTGTTCTTTTATCGTCTTCATCTTTCTCATATCAAAATTACTTTTATTAAAGTGTTTTTAGGAGGTACACCTTATTGCTTCAGCTATCAGAGCAATAAAGGTATAGAGCACCGTTAAGAAATACTTTAAACCAGACAAATGTGGTAGCTACTGAACTGGGAGGCTGAGAAGGAGATGTTAAAAGGCATGATTGAGCTGTATTTGAAACTAAAACACCAAAATGGAATTATATATTTTTTTTCTGGTATATTGCAGCAATCTGCAACCGATTATTTTGGTTAATTTAATACTGCTGTTAAACCAAGAAGATTTGGTGCTATATATCATAGCTTATATGATCCAGCCATTCTTTCAAATATTAATTAATTTAAAGACAAGGCAAATCATTCACAATTAAGCTGACATTTTAATCTCCCAGATGGCTCCAACTCTAAATGAGCAGCTTCCTAAGTAGTTAAGAATTAAAAGCATTTAATGGACTGACTCTTTATAAAAACCTTCAGGCTTCATTTTTGTTTTATTTATTTCTTTCTTTTACAAAAAGATGTTCTCACTTTTAAATGCATATAGTCTTAAAATATTATCTGGATTTGAATAAATCTCAAAATACTAAAGTATTTGCACACCTTTTATATTAATAACTGCATGGTTTCTGAAGACAAGGCAAATTTATCTATGAGGACTGTTGTTTTCATCAATGATGACAAAAATGTTTAATTGACTTACATTTTTTCCATTACAATAACAATATATTGATGATATAAATACAGTTCTTTGATAGCTAAAATTGTAATAGACGTTCATGAGTTTTAATTGACAAGACTAGAAAACAATGTAAATGGGTGTTATATTAGATGTTCAGATCAATGACATTTCAGCATGTTGTCCGTGTAATCTGTCATAACCTAAAGGATAAGCAATACTGGCCCGTCCTAATCTTGTTTGGCTACATACATCAATCACAACCTGAGTACGGCCGTGGCTAAAGGAGCTTGGTGGCTGAAAAACTCAAAAGGATCCATGTACATACTTCTAAAAGGAACCATCTGAAAGAAAAAAATTATTGTAGAAAAAGATGGTTAATGTATTCATAAAGTAGGGAAACATCACAGCTCTTAAGCGATAAAGGCTTTCCATGTAAAAGTAAGTACAGTAAATCCCCTAAAATGTTGGCTGAGGTGGGCTTGGTTTCTCTAACTGTAGTTCATTAGTTTTCCATGTAACTGCTGTGTGTGGAATATGCAGCGAATTATGACCGGGCAGCAAGTGCCATATTGACCCATTTTGAATGACTGTGTCAAACTTTCAGGCAAATACTGTATATTTCAAACTTGCTGCTTTTTCCTGTGGGACTAATTGAACAGCACATTTGGTTTTAGTAACAGTTATGACACCCTGTCTGTCAATGGTGGGTTTAAACACTGCTATGACTAACGTTTTATATACCTTTCTCATCCACTTGTTACTCTAAAATGCTTAAATATGACCAAACTGTCCTTCACAACAAGTAATTAGCTGCCTTTAGTTGCTAGCGGTAAAGCCCTGCTTCTAGCTCTTAGTTTGTTTGCTCCCTAATAGTTAGATAACAAACCAATAGCATTTGTAGACACATTAATAGCAATATTAATGGTATTTTGTGAAACTCAAATGAAAGCCAAGTAAGCTAAATGTTTGTTAGCAACCGTGACACATATGCATTTACATCGCCATGCGTCCTCTGAGCGTTTTTACAAACAAACATTTTCCTACGTGGTTTTAGAAGTTTTAAAGTCTTTATTTATTTCAATTATTCCCTAAGGAATGATTACGTAATATTAGGAATTGATCATCTGAACTGTTATGGATTTTGGGTTAGATAAATAATTATTTTTATATTTTATCAAAATGTTTGACTTTTTGATTTGCAGCATGAAATAGTTTGAAACCATACTTAACGTTCCAAATTAATTTTTAGGGTAAACTGACCTTATTCAAAATTATTTAAAAGTACATTTGGTTCTCAAAAAAAAAAAATCCACTCTTAACTGTAACATTATCAAATTTCTTAGCAGTGGTTTTCATTATTGTATTTGTCACTTTTCCTTTCATTTGTACATAGTTCATGTTTCGAAACTAACTTCAAAGGTGCAGTTGAATTCAACTCTGTTTTCAGAACACAACAGTCATTTTGGTGGGTGTCAACAGACTACCGTATTTTCACGACTATAAGGCGCACATAAACGTCTTTTTTTTCCCTCAAAATGTGCGGTGCGCCCTTTGGTGCGGTGCGCCCTATGTCTGTTGCAACTGCGACTTTTGAGACCACCTCATTGAGGAGATGATGAAAGAGTGGCTGAGGGAGGTGAATGTAAGGAGACCAGGTGTTTTTTTTTTCCACTCATCACCACACCATCGCTGTTAATCTGACTCCATGCCTGCCCATCTCACAGCTGATGTGAAAAACATGGTCAAACAAATTAATGCTGTGCTCGCTGTGAACCGGACGCAGCAGGTGCAGCAGAAGCAGCGAGTTTACATGCAAGGTCAACGGTTGACGAGCGTATAGACGCAGCAAAAGGTCCCGCAGCGCGTTTTGAGCAGCGCGTCAGGAGCGCACCGCCAACGCGCTGCTGCTGCTCGAGATGGAAAAATTGAAGTTTTGCTGCTGGAAGCGCCGCATCAACCAATCAGAGAAGCTGATCTGGGAGCTGGCTGTGAGACGACACATCGCTCTGATGACATATGATATTAAAAGCAAATGAAAAAGGCTGGATGGATGAGGAGATGATGAAAGCGGGGCTGAGGCAGGTGTATGTGAGGAGACCAGGTGGTTTTTTCCACGCATCACCATCGCTTTTAATATGTGACTCCATGCGTGCCCATCTCACAGCTGATGTGAAAAACATGGTAAAAAAAAATAAACGCTGTGCTCGGCGTTATCCCGGGGGTCTGACAAAGGAACTTCCACCGCTCGACATCGGTGAGAACCGGCCGTTCAAAGTAAGGCTGCGAGCGGCGTGGGAGCGATGGATGACCGACGGAGACCACAGTTTCACGATAAGTGGAAGGCAGCGCCGGGCAAGTTACGCCACTGTTTGCGGATGGATTGTTGATGCTGGGACTAACGTGTCTGCTGGCTCTGTTGTTCAAGCTTTCACAAAAGCCGGCATCATTTCCGAGGAGCCGCCCGGCACGGAAAGTGACTCTGACAGCGAAGAAGGGGAAATTGGCATGTCTGATTTAGCGCAGCTGTTTAATTCAGAAACAGAGGATGATGACTTTGATGGGTTTGATTAATATTTTGTAATAAATACATGAATAAAGCACAAAAATACTCAGTTTTGCTCCCGCTCTATTTTTCTACCTGAAAACTTAATTCAACAGCAGCATCTGGGCAGGGTTCACCGCGGCGGCTGGCAGGTGTTTTTCATCTAAATAATCTAAATCTTGCAGCTATATTTGCTGTGATCAGTGGGAATAAAGTAGTTTTAATATGTTTTTAAGTGAGATCCAGATTATCTATTTCTGTCGGAGGCGCTCAGACCCCCACATACCAGCGGTGCACCGAAAGTAGAAATCCCTTCATCAGCAGCCTCTGGGCCTGGTCGCCTCGGGTTCACCGCGGTGGCTGGCAGGTGTTTTTCATCTAAATAATTTTAGCTGCAGGCACCAGGATACCGGTAATAAAAGCAAACATATTCCGTCGGCAGGTTTCAGGATTTTAAGTTAATTTAGGAGTGACCACAGCGCCCTGTCATCTCTCATGGCCAGCTCCCAGGTTTGATTAATACTTTGTAATAAATACATGAATAAAGCACAGTCATACTCAGTTTTGGGCCCCCTGTATTTTTAAATACGCAGTAGAGGTATTTAAAGGTAGTAGAGGACATGTACCTGTATATAAAAAACGCGCCCTATAGTCCGGTGCGCCTTATGTGTGTATTAAATACAGAAATGGGACACATAACTGAGACTGCGCCTTTTAGTACGGTGCGCCTTATGGTCGTGAAAATACGGTAGATGTTATCTTTAATAATAAACAACATAAATGCAAACCTTGCACTACATGGTACATTACCTGAACACTGTTCTTCCACAGTTTGGAGATCATCACCCACTCTTTGCTTTCAGTCATCAGGCTGTGCAGGTCAGGCTTGGTGATTTAAAAGTGCTATTGCCAAAACCAGCATAAGGCAAGGCAAGGCAAATTTATTTGTATAGCACAATTCAGTACAAAGACAATGCAAAATGCTTTACATGATTAAAATATAGGAAAATAAAGCAGAATCAATGCAAGTAGGAAAAGAAAAAAATGCAGAAATAAAAAAGAACATTAAAAACAGTTGGACTAAAGAAAACAAAAAAGTTGAACTAATGATGTTTCAGTTGAACTATTTAACTAGAACAGTCGAAAGGCAATCCTAAACAAATGTGTTTTTAGTCTTGATTTAAAGAAACTCAGGCTTTCCGCACTTTTACAGTTTTCTGGAAGTTTGTTCCAGATAAGTGGAGCATAGGAACTAAATACTGCTTCTCCATGTTTAGTTCTGGTTCTAGGTATGCAGAGCAGGCTGGAGCCAGAAGACCTGAGTGGTCTGGAGGGTTGACACACTGAAAGCAAGTATGTGATAAGGAGCATTAGGAGGTGGTTTTGTAGCAATGAGAATGAGATGAGGAGAGGCATGTGAATCATTAAGGTGTAAGCTCTGGCATCAAAGGCAGGTTCTAGTTGTAAACAGAAAGCCTGAGAGAGGAGGGCGTTTTGGTCCCATTTTTTACAGTGTGGTATGTATGGTTGGATATAGAAGGATGAATCTCATCTTTGGCTAAAAACAACAGAACTGATTGAGATTATGTGATATCTCAATGTGGGCGAGGCTGTGGACTCCGACAAAATCATTTCTTTTATTGCAAAGCAAATTAAGCAGCCATCCAAAGAGCCTCATATCTTAGAGCTAGTATAATAAAAATATGAATCTGAAAAGTATGGCATACATATGTGTTCAGCCCCACTGAGGCAATACTGCAATAACAATTGCCAAGTCTTTTGAATGCTTATAACTTCTCTTTGATGTTGAGGCACAGCTTCCCATGCCTTTATAAAGGCCAGATTAGTGAAACACATTACTAATAGTTATCATCCTGGTAAAGGTGTATTCAGACCAAGCAGGGGGTCAGCAGCGAGGGCACTGGATTTACATAGTATCCCTATGCAAACTGAGTGAGAAAGGGCGGGGAAGCGAACAGCGGTGAATCCTATGGTTCACTGCTCCAGGGCTTTTCCAATCCTTTATGATTGTGTGTATACAGGTATATCATTCCAGAGATGGTGGCTTTATTTTTTTTCATAACTTATCAACTCTCCCTTCAAACTCTACAATCTGTCTTACATAATCATTGCATGAGAGGAAAACAGACCAGGAGCATCGTGTTTCCAAAGATCCCTCTTTAAAAAGGAGAAAGAGTGAGAGGTTTAAATTTTTTAAGTCAAACAAGTAAAACCCCAAACACACATAACTTGTCTTTTTAGAAGGGTCAGAGAGGTGGAAAATGTCTCGGCATGCTTCAGTGGCTCTGTGTTCCAACTTGGCTGAAGGAGAACAACACAAGCCCAGTTGTGATGGAGACAAAGGTCAGCGGCTCTGCAGGCCAACAACGGGAGGCTGGTCTTTCTACACATGGACAACAACTTTACAGCATCAGCACATGCAGCTTTTACTGCAGTGTTATCACACAGCGAACAGGTTTTTGGGTTAAATTCAATTTAAATTTACTGCAGCAAGAGGTCTTGGGGGTTTCCCAGATAATCCGAGAACATCCAGAAATATTAAACATGACTGCTGGGTTAAACAGAAAAATCTGCCATTAGACCTAGCCAAATAAAAATAAAACTGAATAAAAGTAATAACATTTTGTCAACTATGAAAAAAAGTTCTTGAGAGATAAAAGAAATCTTTTAAAATCCCGTTTTTTAAGTTCACCGCTATGCACTTAATTTCTTCATAAGGTAAGCAGTCGATTTGAGATCCGTATTCGTTTAATCTTTATTGGAAATTTTATCTAGCTGTTCTGTTTTTGTTCTGTTTTTCTAAGGATATTGAACAACAGCAGCATCTATCATGAAACACATACACACAAGAAAATATATGTTGACCAAGAGAAAATGTTTGATACTTGATGAAAGTAAGATGTCAATACAGCAAGATAGTTTCAGCATTAATGTGCATACACAGCAAGAAAAGATTAAATGAGCTAGGTTCATTTGATTTATATTGAATAATCCTCTCAGCAAGTCAAGAAAACTTCAAATGCCCTTTCTTACAGAGCAGCTTCATTTCATTTTTTAAATCGAACACGGAAAAATCTAATTTGTGAACACTTCTATTAAAAAAACCTTATTACTGAGTTAGGCATTCTAAGTCTGTAAAAAAAAGGAGAATCTTAGAAATGAGGGTTTCTTAGTAAGTTTTTCCTTCACTAAACACACATTGATGAATACTTCCTGTATGAATTAATGCAGCTTGTTTCCTTTAATCAGACCAATCAGCCTGGCCTCACAAAGACGATCAGGCCATTTGATGCAAGTCACGCCTGCTGCTACGGTAGAGGGCAGAAGCCAGTCCTTACAGCTTATTGGCGTGCAGAGAGTGTTTACAAGAAATCAGCAAAATCACATGCACGATGCGAGCGGTGTGCAATCCTCCAAGTGTTCTGAATCACTCTCCTTACTGTTGCCTATTAGCTTGCAGAGATGGACATGAAGTGCAGTTCAAATTACTGCTCATCAGATAGGATTGCGCTGGACACATGGCTGCAATCAAGACAGTGAGTGCTGTGATATGGGAACAGCTAATGGCTTGAAGAAAAAAAAACCTTTCATATTATATTATATATTACGTACACATGCGGTGTAAATCAGGAAACTAATAAGAAAATTTTTAAAGGGTAAACAACTCTCCATATGTGAGGAACCAAAGGATACATTTGTGTTATTCATAAAAGTGTATTAGAGCTGTTGAGCGAACAAACACTGTGCTTCGTGGCTGATGATGCATCTTACCTCCAAGGAGATTTATGCATAATATTTATAAGCTTTTAAAAAAGATTTATTGTCTCCACTGTGCTAAGGAAAATGCTAACAGTTGGCTAATAGAAGTGTGATTTCAAAAACAGCAGGTGGTTTACTGGTCTATGTGTAACTGGTTGACTTGTTAATTCAGAAGACAACATACTGAGACTATATCATATGTGGAGAGTTTTCTTTTTTTGTTGTTGTTGTTGTTGCTTTCCTGGCTTAATATAACCATATATGATGTGACTTAAATAGGAAAGAACCTGTTACAATGTTTGCATATGATCAGATTACAGTATAACATAAACTATACTTCATGTTTTCAAACACTTACATTAAATGTATGATGATAAATGTATGAATCTATTGAAAAATAGAACAATCTTGTATTAGAAATTCAGACTGAAATATTCTGAAGGTTGCAATTACTTCAGCTTGATGAAAATGTCAGTCAAACAAGTACTTAAATTAGCTCTGCTACTAAAGTACGTACATATATTAATCAATGGCAGTTTCTCACTTCACAAGAACGTGAGTACTGACTCGTGTCCTCACCAAGTATGTTCTTGACAAGAGCACAGGAAAGTATGGACTTGGGGAGAACAGGAGCACTGCAGCATAAATTTGGGACAATTGGAACAGAAGCGTACTCGTGACGTCACCACACACTCTGTTCGTCCGGAGCTGGATTTCACCTCCTGTTATTAATAGTCTCTAGATAATAACAAAGTCTTACCTTTTCCTTTAGTGGGAAAAGGATATTTAACACAGTCAGATAATCACAAATCAAATGAACAATTTGCCAAATAAAACAAAATCACCATCTGAGCCAGCAGTACTTCACACACAGCTATGCCGAGAGAGGGCTGCTGCAGACGCGCAAGTTTTAGATCTGGCTGCTGTTAGCTTCGGAACTCCACTGGTTACTGCGGTCCTCTCCACATCTTAACTTTTTTTTTTTTTATTACGCACTAAATTAGTAAATGGGCCATAGAGTGACGCTTAAAAGTATAACATTCTTTGAACCAAAATTATCTTAAAATGTGCTTTTATAGAATGGCAGCAACAAAAAAGAAAACCTTTAACTTATAATACTCTGTGAGTGCTCCACTGGAAGCTGCTTTTGCCGCAGTGCATGCTGGGACAGCTGTCAATCTCAAAATGGACAGGTCTACTCTGATGCATACTCAATTAAGAGGGAGGGGCGAGAACAACATCCGGGGACTTTCTCCGTTGTTCTTGTGAATTGGAACAGTACTAGGGCTGAGGCTGATGAAGTTTCACAAGTACACGAGCACATGAGAACACACAAGTACACATACTGTATTGAGAAACAGCCTATGTATTAATTGCATTTCTCTTATCAGAGATGGGGTTGCTTAAATAACACAACCAGAAGTAAAATATTAGGATTCTGGAATGATGGTCATAGTCTCCATCCTACTCATAATAGATGGATAACTGCTAAATAGCCGCATGTCTTGGGATCCACAACAACAGTAGTCTAGTTGTAAAATAAAAGCTACTTGTACTGTAAGCAGACAGCCCGCCAAGTGTTGAAAGGGCAATATTGCTGCCATTACTGATAATACATAGTAGAAATTTTACACATTCAATAATAAAATGTCACAGGGGATGGTATGGGGGGATGGTCATTTGAGAAGGGGGATGATTTTTAAGATATTTTTAAATCATCCCCCCTCAACTCCAGTACTGCCAATCAGATGTGGAGAACAATAAGTGAACTGTGCAGTGACCAAAATACTGGTTAAAAATGTCCTATAGGTTTAAAAAGGATATTTACAGGGAAGACACCTTTCTCTTTTGTACTGCAAAGAGTGTATCTCTCCTTTTCTCTCCTTAATCTTGCCAGGTGAGTGACAGACTTTGAAACTTTGAAGAAATTCAGAAGGAGCTTATTGGTTGTGGTTTGTGTCCCCAGTGAGCCTCAATGGCTGAATACTAAGACTGTGTGTTGCTCAAGTCCTTTAAAATCTAAATATAGATTCTGCAAGAAAAGGCAGGTATGCTTAATCCCAACATAGAAGCAGTTTTAAGCACTGACTAAAGAATGCTGCAGTAAAACCTTGCCATGAATAAGCATACTAAATAGTAAAAAACACCCAGTGCAACTACCAGGCCAAGAGCAGCCACAACGGTTTTGGTTTTTAACTAAGCTGTCCTAACCACAACAAAGGTTTTTATATTTTTTGAGTTTGCAATTGTTGTAGGTTTCTGGCATTTTTGCAATGGAGTAGTTTACAGGTGGCATTATAATATCGCGCGTGCGTTGAATATCATAAGGCCTAATGAACAAGATACATATCAATCACATTAAAGCCAGATCACAAGAGAGATCCAGTACAGTAGCAGCCATTCAAAATGGCCCTTCCAAGTCAAACGCCAACCAAATGGTAGCTAACTTCCAGCCACTGGAGTGACCCCCTCCTTCTCCTGGGTGTGCAAACTTTTTTACTGACCAGGAAAAGATCTTAATGCACTCAAATCAGGACAGAAAGAATATTTTAGACCAGCAAAGGGCCCGTCAAGGAAAGTGGGGAAATTTTGAATCGCTATTACTCTGTTTACTGAGATTGGAGAAAAATATCAAGTCCCACACAATTGTCATAGTATAATCAGCACCTTTGCTATTCTGGATTAAATAACTTTCCTTGGAGCCATCTGTAGCTTGTTTGTATAACAAAATGACTAAATAGATATCTACAATGGAAAGTTTTATCTAAAATAACATTTCAGTTTTTCCGTGGTTCAATATCTTCTACCTCATTTTTAGCTACAGACATGATCTCAAAATGAGCACAGTGAGCTACAGTACTTGCCTTAAGTGGCTCTTGTGGGTAGTTTTAAGAGCAGTATATTATAGACGGCTCCCATAACTTTTGGAGTAACCTTCAACTACATGTAGATGTTTTTTTCCTCAAACTAGTTCCAGAGCAAGGTTAGAGAAAGAACTTTAATAGCATCACCATTTCCCTTCTCCAAAGCTAAAATCACCCATTCAGGGACAGAAGAACTTGTTCCAATTATTGAGCTGACTCTAAAGAGTGCCGAAGGTGCCAAGGCATTAAAGAGTTTCCTTTAACATTGATACATCATCTTTTTTTTCTTTTTTTAATGAGAGCCCATTGAATACAGTTCAGGATTTCATAATCATGAGGAAATATTTATTGTTACAAAATTTGATGTTTTAATTATGGCAAAAGGTGTTCTAATTACAATTCTGATCTCATAATTACCAGATAAAGGTGAAATTTACTGGCCACTACTAAAGAATGCTTTTTGGATACATTATGCATTGATTCCATGCAGAATACTGCAGTAGTTTAATTACTGCTGCAGGAAGGGGGTGACCTCCAGCAGGTCAGAGAAGCATATTTACCTGAAAGACCCAAAAGAGTTAAGATACCTGTGCAATGTTTACAAACAAAAATTTATGTCATCCATGAAGTAAACTGAAAATTTTCCAGTGTTACATCTAAAAGGAAATTAGTCGATGACAGAAGATGAAGGGTGTGGGGTTACTTTCTCACGGTGCTTTTCTCATATATATGTGCAAATTAGGGGGTAAATGTGTTTAAATAACACAATTTCAGTAGCTGTTACACTCATTAAAAAATCAGCCTAATTTCTGTGCAATTTTTAGAGCATTCAGTGCAATCAAGGATTGTGCTAAAATGTGTTGGACAGAGCCTTAGGGAGAGACCCCAGATGCTGGTTAGGGCCGGATACGTTCATTAAAAATTAGCTTGGTGACCTGAATTTTAGCATAGGGACAAATATGAGTGAACATTAGCAACCCAATATGTTAAAAAGTGCTGTCGAGCACACAGATACATTGGTTCTGTAACATAAAATGTACTCTGGACAGTGATACCATTGCCCCTTTGTATTGATGATATGCTTGTGAAGATTCTCAGTCATCCAGGTCATAGTAATTCCAAAAAGTATAAAATAAAGTAAAAAAAAACAATCCACTGGACTTTGTTTCCAAGGTCTGAGGATGTTTTGCTTCCCATTCAGGAAGCTTTTTCAATTCAAAATGTCAGGAATAGTGTTGAGTTCAAGGTTTTATACAGCAGCCCATCAAAGCCTTGCTTTTGGTAACAAAACGAAAGATGACAGTTTCCAAAAAATGTAATTAAGCTTTTTCTATTACTTTATGTGTACATTATAGCTATTTAGCTTTAACTGAGTTTCACTACCGTAGTCCAAACATTTTTAGCTGAATACATTTTGATACATTCTTATATTTTAAATAGAAGTTGCTGTAAATTTATTTGATTTGTTATACATCCAGTTGAGTATGTGTTCAAAGAACAACATATGATAGACTGAAAGTCATCTGATTAATATTAACCAATAATAATGCATATAATTGCACAACATTATGATAGTGTCCTGTAGGTGGACATTGGAAAAAACACATCCCATTCATTTCACTAAGTCTATTAACTTAAATTCTGACTTCAAATTATACAATTTGAGGTCTTTTAAAATACAAAACTGTGTTACTAAATCTTTCTTTGTAAAGTGCACAGCAGCCACACATTCTGTTTATAATACACAAATGCTAGTTTCCAAGGATAACCATAAAATGTATCTTCTGTGTTGAGCACCATCTTCCTGCACTGCAGTCCTTTGATGAAATTCAGAATAAATTAGATGGTTGTGGAAAACCAAACTAGTTCTTCACTATGCATCATGGGACACCTGTAGATTCTGCAACAATTTATCACAGCGACTGCTTCTTAAATACCCCATTAGTGTGCACACTACAGATACAGCAGCTGGTTGTAACTCAGAGAGGAGGCTTAAGAAACACAAGGGAGATTATTTAGGTGGCTAATCTGTGGCAGTTGGTCCAAATTACATAACTGACCATTGACTGTTGGCATGCAGGTGTTTAATAAAAGACAATGCAATAGATGGTGCATATATGAAAAGAATCTTTGCAAATAAAAAGAAAATAGGTGCATTTAACAGATGCAGGACCATGACCAATATCCTACTAACATGAAGAAACTAAGAGTTAATAAAACCATGATGAAAAAAGCAGTAAGGATAACACCTACTGTATGTGTGTAGTTATGTGGATGTGTTTAATATGCACAAAGGAAATAATATGTTTATGTGTAAATAAGGTATTTGTGTGTGAGAGGAAAGGTAAGAGCTTTACTTCATTTGATGTTAAAACAGTTGCAATGTGTAGTGGCTCTTATACAAAATGAAGAGATTTGTGAGTACTGGGCAACTTCTACTGGTTTCATCACATTTTTTCAATGTTCTGTAGGGTATTATTCATCTGAGCTTAATTATTTAAACCAGCTTTCTGCCAGCCACATCACAAGGAATACCTAATAAATGGGCTTGGACCTGAGGCCATTATCATTTCTTAACTAATTACAGAACAAAGGATTGAGATAACTCAACGTCCACCAAATTTATCATAAATCTCCAACTGAAGGAGAAATTGTTAGAAATGTTAAAAATTAGCTTCATCTTTCTGTTTGACTAATGAGATCTAACATACTGCGCTAAAAAAGCAAACTCCAAAAAAATCTGAAAAAGTCTTTCACTTGAAAAAAGAAGATCACACCATTTAGTCAACTTTGTACAGTCTAAGCCTTTTTTTCATTTGAACATCAGTGTTTCAGCTACAGACCCTCAATGGTGTCTTAATGGTCTGTCCATTTCATACATTTATATTTCTGTGCAAGCTGGTTTCTGTCATATCAACATACAGCAAAAAAAAAAAAAAAATCTAACATATTACATAGCTGAAAAAAAATCTGTGACTAAAATTAATAGAAGTAACTTGTTCTTATCCTACCTTCCATTTAGCACTGCCTCTGCCCCTTCAGTTGTTTTTAACTCTGATATAAAATATATATTGAGTCATTTTGTTGGAAATCTTGTTGACTGAGTATTTAGGCAGTAGCAAACTGAGTTACAGATTATTTTATCTCTCTACCTTATGTTTTCCTCTGTAATCAGTGTTTTTTTTTATCAACATTAAGGAACAGCTGTGAACTATTCATTCCAATCCCTCATTCAAATTTCCCTGAACCAATCAGAGTGTAAGAGAGGTTGGCTGTGTGTGAGTATCCTATCAGATAAGTGAGTATCAAGTGCTGGCCATCGTTATGCCAAGAATAATTTTCAAGGACAATAAAAAAAATAAAAAGAAGCTTTATTAGTTGAAATGAGTTGAGGCTGAATAAAATAACTTACTGAATACTTATAAAGCCCTACCTTTGTTTCACCCATGCATATATCCCTCACAAGTTAACTTATTTTTCCTTCATTAAAAAAATCGGGAGATTAACAGGATGAATTACTGAAATTTCCCCATGGGAGAACACATAAAAAATCAGAAGTCTAATGTGTAAATCGTTGGCAAACATGGCTTCAGCATGAGATTGACACTTCTGAGTACAGAACGAGCACTCAGAGAGACGAAGCGGAGCAAATATAAACAAATTCACTTTTGTACACACTAGTGCTGCAAATATGGAACTCTCTCACATAAATTGTGCTATTTAATTGTCGAGTCAGTTGACTTTCACTGCAAGACAGACAAAAAAGTGTGTTCCAGACTTCAAATATGAAAAGTGTGGGTGTTGCATCCTTCACATCCCCAACGGGTAAAACGCCCATGCTAGAAACTGCTGTAACATAACTTTAATTGTTCAGATTATTGATCTTATGTAACAAAAACATAATAAGAGAAGATAGGAGTGAGCATAATCCCTTACAACAATGAAACCAATCTGTTGCTGCATTTATAGATCAATTAAAGGTAACAGTCACAAATCTTATTGAGGAAAAAAATTGCTCATGCATCTCTACATGTTTCACAAAGAGTGGTTAAACTATTGCAAAGTAACAACAGCAAAATGACCCTGACTTATGCTACTTGATACACATCACAGAACAGACAACATGTCTCATTTTGCAATATCTGGGAAGAATGTGCCCAGCCATGTGTCTGGCCTCATATTTCTATATGTGAAATAATTTGAACAGAAACCTGCATGTAGTCTGCAGTGGTATAACAGGGCATCAGTTAAAATGTTCTGGTGCAATATTTATTTGTTTGAACAAATACGCTAATATACAGTAGATGTCTAGCCATCATACCCTCCATGTTAGAGGCTGATTCTGTGTCGTAGATATGAAGATGGTTGAGACAAAGAATGCCAATCAACAAAAGCAAAGGATTTTTTGGAGATGCTGGCTGAGGCTAATAAGAGAGTGCAAAAAGCTACAATAATAATAGAAAAAAGAAAAATCCTGTACTAGCATGCCGTTAAGCCTACGTAGCAAGAAAGACACAATTAGTCAAAATTCAATATAAACAGACAGAATCTAAATTTTAATGGCAAATATCATTATTGGAAAAAATCTTCATGAGACTTAAACTGACTGGCATTGCAATAGATACTTTTTGTTTCTAAAATTGGCTCCTGTTGTTTAAAAACCCTTTTTCTAAAACTTTCGAAAAGGTAAATAAGAAATTAGTCTAACAATAAATACAATTATTATCAGTATCAGTAAAAAAGATTGTGTTAAGATGTGTGATGCTGAGTGGGTGTCCACATAAAAGATGGCCCGTGGAAATATAAGAATTAAGAACTTTTGAAAGCTTATCAGAAATCATCTGGATGTCTAAATGAGGGAAAAGATAGGTTACAAATTGAGAATGACCTTATGTGACATAAATGTGTCTTTTTAAAAAGAATGGTTAATATCTGATTTTCAATTATAATTGAAGATATATAGAATTTGAGAGAAAAAAAAAATTGCATCCCTCAACCACCAACAAACAGCAATTTCCTACAGCGACGGTTGAGAGACACATATCTAACAACTGATTTTCCTTATTCTTATCTGGCCCCAAAAGGCTTAGGAGAAGGAAAGTATGTCAACATGGCAAGTTAATGTTTAAAAATGTGACACCACAATCTGAAAGCTGGAAGAGATAATCTAATATTTACATAGGAGAAAAAATAACACACTGATGATCTTGATGCTATCCTCAGTTGACAGGATAATATTAAAAAGGGTGCTTGTTAGAATCAGAACTGATAGTAAAGCACAAGACAGTCAACTTGTGACAAGAATCAGTTTTAACAAGAGGGAAAGTCAAAGCAAAGCTGCTTGCCTCTTCTGAACAATAGTATTGAAGGAAATATGTGGGTGAGATCTTGATTCAGGTGGCTTGCTTTGATCATGTCATTAGTGGTAGGAGGGTGAACCAGCTGATATCTCTATATCATCACCCCCACCCAAATACTAATCTTGAGAGCATGGCTGCGATTGTTCTCAGTTTGTGAATCTGTTTGTTTTATCGTGCCACAGTATGCTCCAAACTAACAAACAGTCCCAGAATATACTACAAAGACATTCTGAATGTTCTGGCATGTTCACAATGAATCATGCAACGAAATAAGATATCAATGTTAGAGACTTAATATTAAAGTTAAATAACAGGAAGGACCAACATTAAAGTACATTAGAACAAGCTGTTCGGGGATTGTGTTACAAAACCGAACTTTGTAATAAAAGCATCAAATATCTTTGAGATAAGTATGCACTGGAGTTATATTCAAATACAAATTTTCATGATGTGACTTATTTATAAATACTCAACAAAGGGAAACAATGGAGGAAAAGCAGTGAGAGATAAAAGAAGAGGGGATACTTGGGTGGAGGTTAATGTTCTGACAGGATCACATTGAACCACAACTACAATGGAATTAGACCAGGGGTCTTCAGTTCCAGTCCTCTAGGTGCTGTGTTCTGCACCTTTGAGAATCTGCTCCATTTCCACACATCTGACTCAACGGGCTGATTTGACTCCTCAGAATGCAGTCAAGTTCTCCAAAATTCTGCTAACCACCTGATTTTTACTTGAGTGAGATGGAGCTTGATGAAGCAGCTGAAAGGTACCAAATACTGGACCTTAAGGTCTTGAAGTAAAGATGTCTAGTTGAGAGTAACACCTTTTAATTTTTAGACAGCAGACAGAGTTTGAACTTTCAGGTTTAGAACCCTTGAAGTCCACTGGCGACACTGCACTGTCACAAAATTAAACCATCCTCCTGTGTGTTTTGGAATCTGGTAGTAGACAACTTGTTTGATGTTGTGAAGACTAGGGCAAAATCAGCCCTCTACATCAATAATACACAAATAGTACAGAGATCCTAAAGTAGGTCTAATCAGGTGTCACATCTGTTTGATATGATTGAAACTTTTAGCTTTGTGAGGTCCCATGACTGTTAGGTTAAATGGTGTCTCTAAATTCTCCTTAAGCCAGGCATACACTGTGCGATTTTTTTCAATCGTTGCATGCAGCTACAGCTCACACTGTACAACAAAACCGCAGGGGTTTGTCGTACAGTGTACAATGTATGTGCAGCATGATACTCTGATGCGATCTACCTACTCACACTGTACGTCTAAAAACCACAGCAGACTCAGCTCCGCAGTGAGATGGCGCTATGTGGACTTGTCTACCAGCAAGCTAAAATAAGTAGCAATTTTGTGCGCTGAAAGCCCTATGAAGAAAGGCGGGGATGTATTTGGGCAAACGTGGCTACTACGGTCTGTCAATTTTACAGAAAGAACTCTTGCTTCTGTGTTTTCATCTGAGAGGAAGAAGAACCCTTTTTGTACAGAGTATGCATGTTCTTCTCTCGGCTTCTACAGTACAAGTATTCCAGCTTTCTGATCCAGTCCAAATACATTCCCCTACATTAAATGGTAATCCAAGTGGCTCTTAGGTGGGGAAGCATCTGCATGGTTGTCTACGTCTCTGATTGGGTTAGCTCTGGAGGTTAATATGGGTAAAATGAAATCAAGTGGGTAGCAAACAATAGAATGATCAAACAGCTTTAAGCTGCTGGCTGTTTAAACAGCTGTGAAATCAGGCTGATGTGAAGTTCCGGTGTTCTGCTTATGCAGCCACTTTGCTATATCTTCCATTTGTGGTTGTTTTAGAGTCACAGGAGGACAATGTAAAAACGTGTCTTTCTGCTATATATATATATATATATATATATATATATATATATATATATATATATATATATATATATATATATATATATATATATATATATATATATATATTGCAGAAGGGGAAATTTTGGTTTTGGGAACTAGGTCTTCTAAGTTTGTCTGTTTTTGAGATAGATCCTAAATGGAGACTTTGGGTAGTTCAGTGCATGTCCTCAAGGGATGTTCGACATGCTGCTGTCACAACTTGCCTGACTCACACTCCTCAATTTCGGTTCTGCTGTGTGGTTCATTTGGTTGAATCTTTTTATAAAGTTAATATCATCAGCACAGACAAGTTCAGCATGTCGTTGGTCTGTTGCGTGTCCAGTGAAAGTCCCTTAGGTGACAGGAGCACCTGCCCTTCACAAGGACAGCTCAGCTGAACACTGCTGTCAGGACCAGAGTTCTTCCTTCTGCACATTATTATGCCTCAGGGAAACACAGCAACTAATAATGACAAAAGATACAAGTGCTAAGAGAAGTAAAGGGGAGAGAGCTGATCATGCTCCTTATGCTACGGCAGGGTAGACATGCCAGTAATTCCTAATGACTACAGGATTTATACTGATGTTGAAAATGGCCCCCTGAGTAAAATTGAGTTAGATTTTTGTGTTTTGTTAAAGGTAAGGATTTATCCAAAGAGCAATCATTGTGTTGTGTGCTAAACAGAAATGTACTTAAGCATCAATAATGTCTACAAAGCAAAAAAAGTCACCTTCTTTTGGAGCAAGTGCAGAGTATGAAAGGGTTTTATGCAAACATCCATCCATCTAGTATGTCAGTTTATGGTGTAGGAAACAATAACAGTTTTAGTCATCTACACTGCATGAATTGCAAATGGCCTCAGGTTTTTTATTTTGTTATATCCTAACAAAGCCCATGCAGTCAGGGAAGGTCTTTAGGTACTCCCTTTACTAAACTAAAAGAAGCATGAGGTTTACATTTACCACTTTAACATACCTTTAAGGAAAAATACAGCTACAATTCTTCACATTAAAAAAAAGCAATGTTCAGTGACAGGTACAGCAAGACAAAATCGCCTCTACTTTTTCTGATACACTTACAGAATGCTTGCCTTCTACTCCATTCTCTCCCAGAACTCAACCTCCTACCTGATTCAAGTACTTTTCAACACTAATATTGAAGAGCGTTAATAGATAGGGGTTAAGGTAATAAACACACAAATAGTCTGTTTGTCTTAAGGTATATTTGTTTTAGGTATTTGTCATTTTTTTTCACCTGTGCCGAGTTAATCAACTGCCTGGTACATTTTGTACAGCAACAACATTTAACAGAATCCAAACTAGCAATAAAATCTTGGCACAATTCCATGCCAATCTCAAAAAAAAAAAAAAAAAAAAAAAAAAAAAAATATATATATATATATATATATATATATATATATATATATATATATATATATATATATAGATATATAGATATATAAATAAATATATCAAGGAAAAGAAAGTAACCTAGAAAGATTACATTAATAGTTATAAAATATAGTTTAAAGTAGGTGACAAAGATTAACATTGGTACTAAAGTTGAGTATGAGGATCTATTCTGTGGAAACTATAAGTAAAGCTAAATGCTACGTTCAGACCGGACGCTGCAAAAGCAGCAAAATCGCGTCTGCTGCTTCATTTTTGCTGCTTGTACCAGTTAGTTCTGACGCGCGGCTGAAGCAGCTTTGCTGCTCTGGCTGCGCGGTGCAAAAGTGGCTCTGACGTGCGTTGGGCGGAGCTTCACTATCCTTTCTCTGCCTTGCAGCTATATTTGCTGTGATCAGTGGGAATAAAGTAGTTTTAATATGTTTTTAAGTGAGAAAATACACCTGAAAACTTAATCAGTGCAGTCAGTTCATCCAGATTACAATCCTGTCTCCCAATGTTATTTCTGTCGGAGCCGCTCAGACCCCCACATACCGACGGTGAACCGACAGAAAGAATCCCTTCAACAGTAGCCTCTGGACGGGTCGCCTCCTCGCGGTTTACCGCGGCGGCTGGTAGGTGTTTTTCATCTAAATAATCCGATCTGCAGGCACCAGAATAATAAAAGCCAACATATTCTGCCGGCAGATGTATATATTTTAAGTTAATTATGCGTCAACAAACTGTTTAAGAGGAGTAATCAGAGCGGTCTGTGTCATCAGCGCTGTGTCTCTCTCCCAGCCAGCTCCCAGATCAGCTTTTCTATGCCTTGTCCTTTCTGCTCTTGTCTCTATATTCGTAACTTGATTGATCATAAATTACTGGATGAGAGCAAACAGCAATGATAATGATTTTCTTCCATTTTTGCAAATTCCCGGGTTTTCTCCGTCTTTCCCTCCAGTCTGAAAACACAGCTACGTCATTTGGCGGAGCTTCTCTCTGATTGGTTGACGCGGCGCGTCGAGCAGCAAAAATTCAATTTTTCCATCTCGAGCAGCAGCGCGTTTGCGGCGCGTCGCGCGCGTCAGATGCCAAAACGCGCCCGACGCGCTGCTTCAGCTGCTCAGACGCGCTGCGCTTGCTGCTCGAAACGCGCCGCGGGACCTTTTGCTGCGCCTTGACGCGCGTCAACCATTGACTTTGAATGTAAACTCGCTGCTTCTGTCGCGCCAGCTGCCCCCGGTGTGAACGCAGCAAAAGAGTTAAGAAACAGCAAGTTAGGCAAATAAAAATTGCATCAAGGTGTGAAGGCAAACATGAAGAGAATCCAAATCACTGCTCTAACTTCAATTGCGATTTGTTTAAGGGTCTTATTGAAGGCCAAATACACAGTTTTAACCAAATACACGTTGCATTTACTCAGGCTATGTCTGTTGTGTTTTGTTATGCTCAGTTGATTCACATCTATATCTTACAAGTCTTTTTTTTTTATGTAGCTTCTCATGTGTGGGTGAAAGGAGAAAAAAAATCGACTTTTTACCAATCACTCATAGTTTTCTTTACTTTACTTTGCTTTACTGAATCAACATTTATCAGAAAAGCCCCTCAAATGAAAGGCTGAAATTTGCTGTGGATTTACAGCTTTCAACCTGCACTCAAGTAGAAACAGTTGAATTGATAAACATGAATATACATTTTTAGCTGCTATTTGGGAGGATTTATGGACAAACTGTTTAAATATTGTATTAACTACATAAAAATTATGAGAAATTTAACTTTTTATGCATGCAACTGTGGGTTTAACATAATCCGTATCGGTCTGTGCTCCACATAAGCAGAATTATGTTAAGCATGCCAGGATGTGTTCATAACTAATGGTGTCCTTGGCTGCAATATGGGTATGTGTCTGCAAAAGTGCGACAGAGAGTGAGGGCTTCAAAAACGCTTTGATCTTCTTAGGGTTGACTTGACACCAATCTCTGCCAGTCTAGCAAGCTTTTCCTGCCTTATTTCTGTACAGCATCTACTTTACCTTTCTCCTTGTTTTCTCTTGCTGGAGGTTTCAATATCTACAGTCTGCGTAATTCCTGGTAAAAAGCATGTTTTAGAATTTTTATGATTTTAGTTGTCTTTCAACTTTAACAAGATTTGAAAAAGGCAATCTGCAAATTTTTCCTCTAAAGCGTAGATTGTTGGATTTCTTTTGAATGCTTATTTGTTCTCTATACTGTAGGCTGTTTCTAGGCATGAAAATACCAAATACCTTAGTAGAGATGGTGTTCTTATAAGTCTCCATGTTCCCTGTTGCCAATGAAAGATAGACCAAAAAATGTGGAGTAATGAGTTTATGCCAGCTGTTCCCACAGTGCTGTAACACAACAGCACCAGAATGCTGAGGAGTCCCTTAAGGCCACTGGAAACCTATACTTCATCATTACTTCTTTAGTGTATGTCCTCATTCATCTTTCATAATGTGTCACAGGAGAAGCACAACACAGAAAAACCTTAGATCCTAGAAAAAAAATGAATAAATCATTTATGTGAAAAAAGTGTCTTGGGTCTTATTGGAGGAAGAGGGCAAAGTGAAAACCCACTTACAGTAATGCTGTTAATGATGTAGGCTCCCTCGGAAAGTCCCATATATGTGAACAAAAAATGAAGCCATTTCCTACACTGAGGGAGTCTGAATTAGTGTTATCAGACAGCTTATTTAGCATTAAACACTTTATATAAAAAAAGATGTACCAGACAGATGGCGACTTGGCTAACTGACAAGTGAAAAAGTACAGATATCGAAAACAAACACACCCAAAAACACATACTTGACAAAACTCGTCTTTAAACAAGGCTTTAAATGTATTCAGGAATACTAAGATTTATTGAGAATCAGTTAACAAAGCATCCAAAACTTTTTACCTTATGGGACCCATTTATTGGTATGAGTTTACAAAAAAATGCATACTCATACTTTTAATGGCATTTCTCAACCAATATCTAAACTGTTGATGTTGGTTTCAACTAACAGGAAGGTCCTGGAGGACGATCTAAATGTAAGATTTTTGACAGTAAATTATTCTGGTCATGAGTAAAAGAGGTTTAAGTTCCCCCAAAATAAGTCTGCCTTAGAAAATAAAAAAATTAAGCTTACATACACAACCCCTTAAACTTTCTGTAAAGAAGAAAACACACACTAAGTTCTACCTACAAGACCTTAGTGACATCTGTATCCATTCTGGGGTCCACACCAGCATTTCTTGGTCTTGCTTATGTTTTTTGGGGAATCTGTTGAGGGATCAGCTGAAAATTTTCATTGTTATGATTTGATCTTGACTCAGCATGTATTAAGGAATCATTAGCAATGAATCTTTCGGCATCACTCTGTGTGTGGGAGCCACCAGGACCACAGAAACAGAAACTTAGTCACAAGTTGTAAGTTGTGGTTACAAAGGCAAAAACAATCTAGAAAAAATAAGTAAAGATTTCTTAACTTCAAATAAGATGATTTCAAAATGATTTGCCAATGGAATGAGTATTTTTACTCTTTAAATAAGATAATTACATGATATGCACTTGAAATAAGACAATGCAATTGTTTTTTTATTTTAAATGTAAATTGTATTGTTCCATTGGCAAAGTGTCTCACTTAGCTCCTAAATTCAACAAAAAAATGCACTTATTTAGATTTTTTTGCAATTAACCTGAATGCTTTTTTGCATGGTGTCTGAACTGTGGTCAGTGGATATTAGAATAAAGTGCATACTTTTGTGGAGTAGTCCCAGAAATAGATATAAACATATGATAACTCAACTTAAATATGTCAATATACACTACTTCATAACATTTCTATTAGGGACCCATATCCTAACATTTTGTTGTCCTGGGCCCAGCTAATGTTGTCCACTGGCCTCACAGTGTGTAAGGCAAAAAAACAAACAAAAAAACATTTAAAGGCTCTTTATGATTTTGTTCCAATTGATTCCAATTTTTAAGGCTGTTTTGTTTCCTTTTTATACTTTTTTTTTTCTTTCTATGCTAATTATTGAAATTAAGATTATGCTCATACTGCAGTATGAATATAATGTGTTTCTTTCATGTTCTATGATGGTCATTTCATTCCAAATTCTTATCAAAACGCACCAGAGATTAGACTTTAGCCTTAGATTTTTTTTTTTAAGTTATAAACTGACTGACTTTTTTCCTTCCCAAAATTCAATGCAAGCTTGAAAACTCACAAATCACAGCCCACATCCATATTTCCACATGTGCTCTGGATCCAAGTTGTTACTGAGCCTTTTTATAGATGAAATTAAATATTTGTGAGCTGATTTTAAAGATTCACATCTTCAGCGTGAATGCCACAGACAGGGCTGAGATGTTTATCTCTTTCTTTCCATCAGATTGTATTCTGCATTGGAACATCACACACTGTGTCACATAAAGAGCAAATCTAATTTTTTTTTTTTTTTATAATTATATTTATTGGTTTTTAACGTTTTAACAAACAAATACAATACAAGACAAGAACAAAAGAACAATCCAGCTCTTAAAGTTAAATACCTATATACGAGCATATGCGTACACATACGCACATATACATACCGATCAAAGAGAAAAGATGGGAGAAAAAAAAAAAAAAAAAGGGACAGCAATGGAAAACAAATGGTCCGAACCAGAACATTTCAGATGTTTACAATTCGGACATCCTCAAATTATAAATCCTCTCCGGAGAAGAGCCGAGGTCTCAAATCCTGCATAAGAAATAAAAGGTTCCCAAACTTTATAAAAGTTATTTTCTTTATCGTGCAGTTTGCTCGTCAAATAGTCCAAAGATATATAGTCCAGTACTATATTTAGCCATTGTGATTTACTTGGTGCCTTGTCAGAAATCCAATTCAGTACCACACATTTTCTTGCACAAAAAGTAAGCATTCTGTAGAGTTGATGCTGATGTTTACCAATAATACCGGTGTCGGTTAAACCAAGTAGTAAATACAATGGGTTGAATTGTGTGCCCATAGAGAAAATCTTATCTAATTCACATTTTATTGTATGCCAAAAATGTTGAATTTCTCTGCAGGACCAGTAACAATGTGTGAGGCTACCAATATCCACTCTACATTTCAAACACAATGGTGAGAGGCTTGTTTTGAATTTACTTCGCTGAGAAGGAGAAATGTGCGCACGGTGTAAAATTTTAAATTGTATGGCCTTAACCCGATTGCAAATACTTAGAGACTTTGCATTCTTCCAGGCCTCATCCCATCCCTCCTGATTTATTGTACACTGCAATTCCCTTTCCCAAACTTCTTTTAGGAGAAATGTATTTGGTAAGGGGTGCTCTTTCAGCAAGTTGTAAAAGGTTTTAATTGAAGTTTTTACCCTGGAGGAAAAAAGCTGTTTTTCACACACTGAGATTGTTTGGTCCACATCGAGTGTGGTTTTTTTCTGAATGAAATCTCTAATTTGTAAATAGCGAAAGAAATCCTGCCTCCCAATATCATATTTATCCAATAGTTGCGAAAAAGATAATAATGTGTTATCTTCCATCAAGTCAGAAAGCGTACGAATTCCTTTTATTGACCATGTTTTGAAGCCAGAGTCCATAACGCCTGGCAGAAACATCGGGTTATCACAAATAGGTGTAAGAGGTGATATAACTTGGAACCTGTCCTCAAGTTTTTGGACCATTTGCCATGCCCTCACAGTGTTAATAGTAATGGGGTTACTGCAGTACGTCTTTATGGCATAGTTTTTTCCCAAAAAAAGTAAATTTTTTTAAAGGGAACCTGGACATAGAGCTTTCTATATCGAGCCACAGAGAAGTAGGCTCCCCTGTCCAATCAGCAGCAGCACGCATGTGAGCGCTGATCTGATACTTTCGTATGTCTGGGAGAGCAAGGCCCCCACACTCGGCCGGGAGGCACAGTGTAGAAATTTTTAAGCGTGGTTTCCTTCCCGCCCATATAAAAGAACTTAGCCATCCGTTTAGAGCCTTAATTGTTTTACGGAGAAAAAGAACTGGAATCATTTGTATGGGATATAAAAGTCTGGGTAAGACATTCATTTTTAGAAGAGACACGCGGCCCAACCAGGAGAGAGGCAGCACTCTCCATCTTTCAAGGTCCAGCCGAATACGTTCAAATAAGGGGGTGAAATTGGCCCTATACATTTTGTCAAATGAGGGGGTAATTCTTATTCCCAGGTATGAAAATCCCTCTGGGGACCAAGTGAAAGGAAATGGAGCAGGTATAGATGGTTGATGTTTTAATGTGCCTAGTGGCATGACCTCTGATTTGTTAAAATTGATTTTATAGCCCGAAAAATCCCCAAACTTGTTAATGGTCTCTATGAGATGTGGGATAGAATCCTCTGGCTGAGATAGAAATATGAGCACGTCGTCAGCGTATAAAGTAATCTTGTGCTGCCTCTCCCCAATGGTCAGACCACATATCCCCTCATGGGTCCGCACCGCCTCCGCCAGAGGCTCCATAACCAGAGCAAAAAGCAGGGGCGATAGAGGGCAGCCCTGGCGTGTTCCCCTTTGCACCCGGAAATTTGGCGATCTTAAACCATTGGTAATAACAGCTGAGCAAGGCTCGCTGAAAAGTATTCTGATCCAATTAACAAAATTTTCCCCCAGGCCAAATTTTCTCATGGTGTAGAACAAATATGGCCACTCAACGCGATCAAATGCCTTTTCGGCATCTAGGGAAACAACTAGACCAGGCATTGCTCTTAGATTAAAGAGCTGGATCACGTTGAGCAACCTACGCATGTTATTGAAGGAGCTACGTCCCCTAATGAAGCCAGTTTGATCCTCATTAATAAGTGTTGGGAGTAGGATCTCCAAACGTTTGGCTAATATTTTTGAAAGGATCTTTAAGTCCACATTTAATAAGGAAATTGGCCTGTATGAGGCACAATCTTCAGGTGGTTTATTTTTTTTAAGAATAAGAGATATGTTGGCTTCCCTCAATGACATGGGCAGGTGACCTTTTCGAAAAGAGTCGTTAAACATCTGCAGCAGCGGTTCGACTAGTAGGGTTGTAAACTCCTTGTAAAATTCTACAATAAGAAAGTCGGGCCCTGCTGTTTTTCCAGACTGCAGACCTTTAATAGCTTCTGTGACTTCCTTAATGGTTATAGGGCTGTCTAATGTTGATTTTTGGATTTCTGTCAGACAAGGAAGGTTAAGGTTGGAAAAAAAGGTGTTCATTAGATCTGTAGTGTCAATAGAGATCTGGGATTTGTAGAGATTCTCATAAAATTCTTTGAAGGTGTTGTTAATATCATTTGAGTCTAAGAGTTGTTTGCCATTCCCGTCGTTAATGAATGCTATATTTTGAGAATCTGATTTCTTTTTGATCAGGTATGACAAATATTTCCCAGGCCTGTCACCGTGTTCATATAGTTTTTGTTTTGCAAATCTTATTTTCTTCTCTGCTTCGTTTGTTAGCAGGCAATTTAGCGCTGAGCGGAGAGTCTGGATTTCTTTGAGTTTCTCCGTGGAGGGTCTAACTTGATAGCCCTGCTCAGCCTTCTTCAATTTGGCTTCCAAAATTAATCTTTGTTCTGCTTGCCTGCGTCTTTTACCATTTGTAAAAGTAGTAATGAGGCCCCTGCAATAAGCTTTGGAAGTCTCCCACAGTAATGATGGATCGTCGGTGGATGCTGCATTAACTGAGAGAAAATGTTTGAATTCCTCTGCAAAATAAGTTTTAAATTTTCCATCATATAAAATAGAGGAGTCAAAGTGCCACCGTCCTGATCGACTGGCCACAGTTCCCATGTTACATTGAATGTATACAGGTGCGTGGTCAGATATTATTATGTTGCCGATTGAGCTAGAAATGACTGAAGGTAGGAACTGCCTGGGGACAAAAAAATAATCAATTCTTGTATAACAGGAATGTACTTTGGAAAAAAATGTGAATTCTTTATCTGTTAAATGTTGCGTTCTCCACACATCAACACATGCCAACTCCTCACACAAAGTCAAAACCAGTTGGGCCTGAGATGAAATACGACATTTGCCAGTTGGGGATTTATCAACCAAGGGGGAGAGATGACAGTTAAAATCTCCACCCACAATTGTATTCTTGATGTTCAATTCCACCAGTTTTGTAAAGGCAGATATTAGAAATTTGCCTGGTTGACCAGGGGGAAAATAGACGTTCATAAAGGCGATCTCTTCCCCAAACAGAATACCCTTCACAATAATATATCTCCCACCGGTATCTTTTATGCAATCTACAAGTTTAAATGGGACATTTTTCCGGATCAGAATGATAACACCTCTGCTTCTAGATGTAAAGGAGGAAAAGAAGGCCTGATTAAAAACACCCTGTTGCAATTTTGCATGTTCTTTCGCATCCAAATGGGTTTCCTGTAAAAAAGCTACTTGAACCTGTGCCCTCTCAAGATATGTTAAGACCTTTCTCCGTTTGAGAGGTGTGTGAATGCCATTAACATTCCATGTACAAATATTAAGTGTTGACATAATAACTTTTAGCTATAAAAACAAGGCGCGAGGACTCCAACATAGTTTCCTTGGTATAATGAGGTCGAACATTTTTCTCTCCTCCCTCCCCCTCTATACTTCAAAAAGAGCTGGGATAACATGTAACAAACAGAAAAACTAACTAACTGCCAACAAACATTGCCTAACATTGGCATAACAGATACACTATTTCTCCTCCAAACGGTGAAGAGCGAGTGTGTAGGTCTTCTGACAACAAACAGTCACCTGTTTAGCTAATTCAAGAGCAACAATTCAAAAAAAAAGAAAAAGAAAAGGGGGGCCGGCGCTTGGATAATAAGAACGAATATTTACCCATTTTACAAAAAGTAATATATAACGACAGGCATAATGTCTCTGCATAAGAATACTATTCATCACAATAATATGAGTTCACATAGGTGTATAAAACAGTAAAATGAGGTACCTATATGTCCCATGGCGCTGACAGCGGGGCTTATTTAAGCGTATCCAGGAATCGTTCAACTTCAGCTGGGTTCTGGTACACCCTTGTAGAACCACGGTGAGTGACTTTAAGCTTGGCGGGGTAGATGAGCCTGTAGCTGGCATCCACGGCTTTCAGACGTTTCTTAACGCCATCAAAGCTTTTACGCTTCTGTGCAACAGCCGCTGAGAAGTCCTGAAAGATCATCACAGAGGCACCGTTGTGCTCCAGGGGCTGCCCATTCTTGCCCTTTTCCACAGACGCGCGCATGATCCTCTCCTTGTCGCGGTAGTTGTGCAGCCTGACCAGGACTGGACGCGGTCTTTGGCCAGCGGCGGGGACCGGACCCCCGGTGCGATGGGCTCTGTCCACTTTTAACTTCCCGGTTTCCGTTTGGATATTCAGCACTTTTGGGAGCCACTTCTCAAAGAATAAAGCGGGATCATTCCCTTCCACGAATTCCGCAGACTCTGGGAGCCCAATTATGCGTAAGTTTCGTCTCCTGCCTCTATTTTCCATGTCATCAATGTGATCCGTGAGCTCTTTCACCCGACCCTCCAGTGACTTCAGCTTACTAGCGACAGGGGCTGTTTCGTCTTCCAAGTAATCACTAATACTCATTGCAAGTTTAGCCGACGAAGAGAGACTGCCTTGTCGTTTTTTGCAGGGTATAAACTGAAGAAATAAGTAAAAAAAGCACCAGCGCCCCTCGTCCCGACTGTCCCTTAAGCCGCCATCTTGAAGACCGAGCAAATCTAATTTTAAATTAGTTTAGTTTTCCCGGCGCTATCACTGAGAAGATTCGTTATTATTGGCAAGGATTGATTTAAAGGAAATGACAGAAAACAGCTCACATAACAGTGTGTCTGATTTAATATTGGTTCTACTCATATCGGCAGCTGGACGCTTTTATATTAAGTGTTTGCATAAATCATCTTATAATTTATCATTTATTAATGCTGTTGTACATTCACCTCTTTTCTCTGTCAAGTGATGTATTAGCTTTGGCTGATTTAAACCCAGTAATGATCCTGCAAATACACAAATGTTAAAGTTTCAAATTTGGCTTTTTTCTGTTTGTCCTTACAGTAGATTTTCCTAATTCTATTTCATAAAAGCAGCATTCATTTCAACTACCAAAACCTGCATGTTTTTGGCTCCTGCTATCCTGTTTAAGGGGTTTAAAACAATATTTGATCACTTTAGTGAATTTGGTTAAAATATAATATTTTAAAGCCACATTATTTGTGTGTCATTAGCACATCAAACTTTCATTTTAGAAGTAGTAATAATAAAAAAAACTTTCAAATGTGAAGTAAGTTAAATTTATATATCTTGGTTGATAATATGAAAGGGAAATTTCAACTGAATCTTGAAACTCTTATTTACAATCACTGATCCAGTTATTTTTCTGTTCTACTGGCTGCTTAGAGGGTCCCTCTACACACCATAAGATCGAGTATTCATGAGAGAATGTGTAACAGCAATGTGCCCAGCACCAAACAAACCAGGTTTAAATGCGGAATGCTGATGCTGTGCGGATAAACTAACAGAATATTGCTGTTGCAATTGATATGTTTTTTTTGTCCTCCTGGGCTCCTACTGTACCATGAGAATACACACAGTTCATTGAAATGTTTAACTGATTGTCTATGTCCAAGTATGCTTTTCTTATATACAGACAAAATGTGTACTAAACTGTTTGTTTCTGTATGAACCTGGCTGGTTTACCTTGTTGAAAGATTTAAGTTTGTATTTCCTCCAAAGCAGATGTGTTTCCGAGGGGAAGACGGACATACACAATCACACAGTTTTCATAAACTGTGTACTTAGATACTCAGGAGAACAGAAAGCAAATAAAGTGAAACCGTGATTTTCCTTGAGCTTATTAGAGGGGAATATCCATTTTGACGTTTCCTGTTCCGTTTGTTAATGCTGGGGGAATTTGTGGTTCAAATTCTCCTGTGGATATTCAGTCTCTCCAATCCAGTGGTCCATAGAGGGAGCCTCCATGCAGCCAGTATGACAAATAAAAAAACAAAACAAAACAATGGATCAAATCATAGAGATAAAAATAATTAATCACAAAGCCAAGCTTTAAATGTACATTACGTTTAATGAATATGTTCACATTATTACAACTAAAAGATAACCTGCACAGGCTGGATTCAGCCTTAGACATAAGTTGAGGAGGGGGCTTTGTATGTCCTCTGACCCTAACCCTCCGAGTCTGTCTGCCTTTGTTCAGCCTGTCTGCTGCTGTGTGAATCAAACCTGGAACTGTGACCCGATTCCGTCCTGGATAGTTCTTCGGGATCTCCCTGGCTCTCTGATCTCGTGGCTCTGACCATCAACCACGTCCCTGACCTTGTCTTTGTATCATCTTGCTCACGTTTCTCTTTACAGTTCTGACCTCCTGCCTGTCACCGACCTCCAATATCCCTGCGTCTGGGACTCTCTCATTGGCAACCACTAGACTGGGTTGGTAACTCGCTACCTAGGATCTACCCCTACTCCTGGACCAGAACTGGACATTAAGAAAAAATTAGGGATCTACACATTTGTGTGCAAACACATTCAGCTAAATGAGGTCACTAACCTGTTGTCTCCTCCTGCAGAGGTTCCTGCTGCAGAAGCCAATGACACTTGCACCCTTTCTGCTTTTCATAAACTGCCTCAAATACTAGGTTCACCCATTCTGAGCTTAAAATGTACGGCTATAACTTGATCTGGGGTAATATACAGGCAATTCATGATGGGATAATACAGTGTAAGTATAAAATAATTGTTTCAACACTTTTTCACCCCAGTATTCATAACAAGTCCATATGTAAACATTGATATTTTATTATTTGCTATTATTTGTGCAGTTTTTAGCAAACTAATATAGCAGTCCTGATAACCACTTGATAAAATAACATATCTTGTCAAGGAAAACCATTTCTAAAAAATGTGCTTTTAATGTTAGATGAATCAGCTAAATAATTAATTTACAGCTCACAGCTGACATAAACAGAGGAAGTCATTTATGTTTTATTTAAATGGTATGAGTCAGGGTAAGACTGAGCAGAAATTAACTCCAAAGTAGAACAAAGTGGTGTAATTTGCTCTTTATCTGTATCTCTTTAACTACCAACATCTAGAGAAGCACTGAATAATAAGACTAGATGTTTTAACTTATTAGAATAAACTAAAGATACTTTAAATGTTTAAAAAATGTATTTACTACTAATACACATTTCATTTTTAATTCTTTTAATTTGCTTAACTAACTTTACAGTACCTTCTGTCCCCTAAGTAGCTTATAAGGAAAAGACAAAAATAATTGGATATATACTCTGGTATTATGCTATTAAATAAAGATAATTGCAAGAGAATGAGCAACTGAACATGGTCATCCTTTTGAAAATAAGGCATTCTCTTTTCCTTATGTTAATCAATTGAATGTCATCCTCCCACACAGTATTAATTACACTTAAAAAAAAGTGAGAAAGCGAAGCCAAAGATAAATTGATGAGTTAGTTGTTAATTCAATGTGTTTCTAAAATGGATTCAAAAGTAAATAAATAAGACTTTTAAATGTGTTTTTAAAAGCTATGTTTACTAGAAAAATTAGAATCAACAAGCCGGAAAAAATTAAAACAGAAGGAAGAGATATTTACCTGTAGTTATTGCTCTTTAATCTTTACCCCACATTAAACAGATTTATCTGATTAACAGCTTAAGATATAAGAGAAGTCATATTTATTCGCTACAATAGTCATCCACCACACAAAAACTGTCTCTATAGAAATTACTTGGCTAAAGCAGTAGGAAACGAGGGGCTTGCTGCAAGGCACACAGGCAGAAGACACTACAGGAAGAAAAGACAAAAATGTCCTTTTTTCCCCCACTGCCTGACTGTCTTGTGAATTTTAGAAAGAAAACTACTGGTGCACAAAAGAGGTGATATGTGTTTGAAGGACAGATGGAGAAAAAAGCCAGCAGGTGCATTTCCTGAGCAAAATTACAGCTGAGTTGATTTCAAAAAGGAGACAAAAAGACGACGAGTAAGAAGAAATCATGGCTTCATTTAGCTACTCTCAGCTGGATTGACTGTCAGAAGACCAGACATTGTTATGAGGAAATATATGCCATTGCAGCAATATGGGAAGAAAAGTTTAGCTAAATGAAAATCAAAAGCAAGAGGGGGTGGTTGAAAAAATATTACTGCATTTAATTTAATCTGATCTTTTAAACCTGTAACTTTGGATATTGATATGAGGTTTTAAATGAGCACCATCTGGTTGGTTGTCCTTCCAGTTCACTGTAACTGATTCTAAACAGCAATATTTTATAGCCTGATGGAGAAATGGTCGACAATGAAAAAGAGATGGAGGAATTCTAAAGCCAAATGGTAGCATTGTTTTTTTGTTTTTAAACTGAGGAACAAACATGTCCTTTACTTAAGTCTTGTAAGCTAGAATAGTAAGTCAATTTGATGCTGCTGCAGATTTAAGTATAACTTGGGAAATTAAACATAATACAGTATTTTAAAAGCATTTTTATGGACATTATTCTTGTCAACTAAACAGGATTATCTGAATGCCCTCTTTTAGTTTGGCCGACTCTCTTCACTCCTTTAAAAAGCAGTTTAAGGAACTTATTCAGAAAAGCTTTTAGTGAAATTTTCTGCTTATTATTACTGTACTTGTTTTTTTGTCTTTCTTATATTAAGCCTATATTTGTGTTGGTCTGTCGTTGCATTCTCTAAAGCACTTTGTTTTTAACATGTAAAAGGTGCTCTAAATAAATAACGTTAACTCAACACCCTTTTCTTGTTTTAGAAATCAGAGCTTTTAAATTAATCTAAATTAATTGGTTCCTGTCCACCAACTGTACTTTTAAACTGAATATGGACCATTTGACTATTAAAAATGATAATTATTTTTAAAAACAAACTGAATTTGTATTATTTTCTGTTTATAAAAGAAACGTATCGATTCAAACTTTTACTGAGAGTAACTTACAAGTACATCAAATGTGGGTGTCTGGTTTAAATCCCAGCTCACCTATATATACAGTGCTCAACTTTCCTTTCTGCTTTATATATTCTTTTTCTGTTATTGCCTACTCAATCGGGTAAACTATAGTTATAGTCTTATATAGGGCTATAGAAATAACATTTTTATGATAGAAGGTTATAAAGAGGAAACTCAAATTGTCTTTGAACCTCTGAGGCAACCTTGATTTTTAAACTGTCCTAAAATTAACAACTATTCTGTTGCAATGTAGAGCAATTCGCTGGAAGCTTCCTGCAATAATCACATTTCACCTTTGTTTGTTTGACCTTGTGTCAGAGGGTTGTTGATGCAACTATAGGGTAATCTTTGAATTTCAAGTGTTTCTTGAATTTTACTCTGCTAAAGGCTATTTTTCATATTAGTTTCATTAGCATCTCAAAATCCTAGCTCAACACACAATACAAAGACACCAGTAGAAGTGGGCGGTTTTGGCCTGAAGGTTCTGTGAGGGATTTATTTATTTATTTTTTTAGTTTGTGGCTTTTGTGCATATACTTAGAGGAAAGCAAGTTTGTATGCATTAAAAAGTAACAAATAGTGAGATCTGAAGTTAAGCAAAGCATTTTTTATTTTCTTCTTGAAGCTTCAATTGATCTCTGCTTTTACTTGCTTTATATCTTACATAAATACCTGACAGCTTTTTATGTGAAATACGGAGAGACATGATTTGAAGCTTTGATAGACACTGGCTACAGCTTTAGACATCAATAATAAAAGAAAAAGAACATGCACTGGCTTTCGGTTTAAAAGAGCATGTCTGGTGCTTTACTGACCTCCCCAAAATCAAACATATAAATAATTGCATACTTCGTTGACGCTTTCATTTAATAAGACATACAGGTGATTATTCTCAATGGACTTATGTTTGACTGAGGAACAGTGATGCTGCAATCTGATCTTTCAAATTAAAAGAAAAATTTCAGCCTATAATTTTGAAACTTAAAATACTGTAGATAAAACAAACCAGTTGAGCTTTAGTTAAATTGGCTCGGGAGTGAAAGTACTATAATAGTCAGTTTGGGATGACCTGTAGTTAATGAGATTGCTTTGGATCAAGCTACAGCTTCCACCTGACAACCACTCCTGTTCTTCTCATTCAGTCCAAATCGATAGCTTAAGGTGTTGCTTTCCATAATCCAATTGAAAAGGTCAGAACTCCTCATTATTAGCCGGATGTGTTTAAATCTCAATCACATGCCCCTGTACACACAGCAAGGATAGAATGCGCTTTGATGACTGCTTTACAATAAGCTTCAGTCAATCTGTTCATTTAGTCTGTGCTGAGTAAAGAAAGTTAGGCAAGAGAAAGTCTCAAAGCACTGAAGTTAAAATAATAGATGCTTCAGCTGCAGAATAGAAATAAAACAAAGACGGTTGTTATATATTAACTAAATATTAAAACAACAGTTTAGAATCATAGGTTTTGTTTTAAAGTGCTGTAGCGGAAATACTTTTACCTCGTAACACAAAGGTCCTGGGGTCTGTGTGGAGTTTGCATGTTCTCAAGGGTCTCAACTGCTCTCAGATGCAGGCTTGCTCTTAGTGTGTTTATACAACAATAATTGTTCTGTGTTTTACGCTTTTGATAAGCTACCTGTTCAGGCAGGGTGTTCCTTCACTGTGGCACAAAGACCCAATGGACCGACAGAACCAAAAACTTAATCAGTTCTCTTGACGTTCATAGCTCTAAAAGTCCTAACAAATGTATATAAGGTTGGATACTTTTGTTTCTAAAATTTTTAGCTCTTTTATTTTATAGAATACATTAGGCCCACATTTAAAAAAGGAAATATGAAGACAACTGAATGGGAGCAAGATAAGATAAGAATTCCTAATTCGTCTGATAGGAGAAATTGAAGTGTTAAAGCAACATTAAAATAATTTAAAAGATCTGGCGTTGAATTGCATGTTTTTTCTAAGTAACAATCTAAAATTGCAATAAGATCTGAACTAAATAAAACACACTGAACAGACATTATTTGGAAAGCAGTTTGGAAAATATGAATATGTAGAGTTTAGTCATCCAGATGCTACTATAGTACTAACAGCAGACAAAATTACATTTAAAACAACTTAAGATAAATTAGAAAAAAAATTTCTTGTTGCCAAGTAGTTTAGAGTGTTAAACAGCCACTGAGTCGCTGCAGTTATATGATATTTATGAACACAGTTGATGCATCCTAGCAGTTAAATACTCCCTGCCTACATTGTGATTAGGTGCTACTCTACAACCGATAGCAGTGGTTAATTTGTCATTGCAGAAACAGTTATGTCCTAGATGGAGCTTTAGGAAGCAATAGGGAGATGTGAATCTGCTCCATGTACAGAGCCTCAGCCTGCTGAAGGTGCCATTTACTTTAATTGCGTGAGGCAAGAACAGTTTTTCCTTGCTTTTCCTGCTCTATCATTCTCTGCTGATAGGCCTCTCTGAGGGTTAGCTAAGAGTACATCACTATTGGAGATGTGGGACTAAAATGGGCCATCATAAACTACAGCAGAAACTTAATAGATTTATTGATCAGCCTGACTAGCTCATGCTACAGTGGATTCAGCACATGAACCCCTGCTGCTTAAGGGGCTGTCCAGAGTTATGGGATCTATTTGTATTCCCAGCCAGACACCTTTTTTCTCTGTGCAATCTCTCATTTCCAACCTGTAGACATATGGTTTTCTTCTACCCTGAAACTACTGCTTGACAGTTCAAAGCATTCCCTGGACATCAAACCTGGTGATAACAAACTCCAATCAAAACTGGATTTCACACTCCCCCTGCATCTCGTCATACAAATTTACACACACAATTTAAGCACTCTCATGTTTATCTCCTTCCACACCTTTGCACCTGTGTTCTTCGCATCTCATTTAATTTGGCTGTTCTGTTTAGGTCTCAGAGTGACAGTGATACTGAAAGGGCCTTGGGGAGTCTTTTCTGACTTGCAGCAGGATGATAATGAGATTAGTGAAACCACTGAGGCCCTATTTCAACAACAGAAGATCCCCATTTAAGGTGAAACAAGGCAAGAAAGAAGGAAGCCCTGATAAAAAGATGTTGCTCCAATGAACCTAAATATAACCAAGAAATGATCCATGTGATAAAATGAAGGAAATTTGTGCTTAGAATAGAATCTATTTCACAAAGAATTATTAATTTGTACATGTAGGGGGGTTGCAAAAGTAGAACAGCACTGACCCTCATGATTACGGCGGTCTGGCTGTTGTTTTCAAAAGATGAGAAAGATTGAATTTTTAGGTTTGCACAGCAGTTGCCTTTAGCGAACATCCTCTCCATCAGCAGCTTGATCCATCTGTACAGTGTTCACGCATAAGCGTGTAAATGTATTCGAACAGGGAAACACACACAGTCCTACATTCAACACATACAGTACACTTCACATTCTTAGCTCACAAGAAAACACAGGCTCTGCAATCAAAATCTGTCCATCAGAATCCACTTCACTGAGTGGTTCTCCTCGACACAGATGGTGACTAGTGACAAGTGAGCTAACAAAAAATATAACACAGTCCTACTGATGTGGCACTAATACAAGGGTCTGAATTCAAGTAAGCAAGAAAGAATCTCTCCCATCCACTCCGAAATTGTTTGTTATTTTCACTTGGCCGTCTGCTTGCATTTCTGTTATGGCAAAAAGACAAGACAAAAAGGACAGAAACAGCAGGACCTTCCACTTGAACTGGAAAAAAAGAACTCATACAGCTAGAAAAGAAATCATAGACTTTCATCCGACAAGTACTGACCAGTTCTGAAAATTGGGTTGTACACAGTATAACAGTTTTTATAGAAAAGATAAAAATTATTTTTAGGTTTCACTGAACGCTGTAATCAGACGGTAATCAGGACCATGTGTTTTGCACAAGACTTAAAGTCTTGGGAAAGCTATTTATTATTGTTTCAATACAGTGTTTATTTTTTGCAACTAAAACAAATAGCCTAGATATTTTATCTGTGCAGATGTTTTTAGTAATTACCTTAACTGCAATAAGACTTTTTCATTAAAGATCTTTACATCCTGACAAGTTTTTCCATTGCCTGTTATGTTACCTATGATAAAGTGCATTTACCATTTGACCAATAAATGTCATGATCCTGGGGCTGATCGCTGGCTGGATTACTCATTTCATTCACCTGCCTAACTACGCCCATTTTCATTACTGCTCATTTGATCCACCTGCTCCTGCCTCTATTTAAAGGAATAGTACACCCAAAACATGATTAGCCTTCATTTTCTACTCACCTCCATGCTGAACAACACTCTGGAGTACTTTTTTGATATCTCAAATGCATCTGGAGATCTGGGAGGCTTCTTGCTGTCTGCTGACATTCAAATAATGGAGGTCCATGGCGCCCGAGACAGAAAGGTCCATAAAAGTCCACAAAAACGTGTCAATATTCCTCCATACTGCTCGTCCAATGTAATCCAAGTGTCCTGAGTGGGTAGCATCCAGAATTTACTCGAAACGAAGTCATTTAGAATGTTTTTAGAGCATAAACAGTAGTGTATAGGATTTCCTAATAGCGCCCCCATGCGCGCTCGCGATTCTACGGAAGCCGGCAGACCAAACCAGCGCATTCAGCTCGGCAAAGAACTCATGCTCTTCCTCAACACTGAAGTCCTCAGACATTTTTCTTTCGTTGTTTCTTTCTTTGCACAGGTAAACAGCACATTTCTTCTTCTACGCTTGCATTATCGGCAGACCAGACGCTGAATGCGCACTTTCTTCCGGTTTGGTCTGCCGGCTTCCGTAGCGTCGTGAGCGCGCATGGGGGCGCTATTAGGAAATCCTATACACTACTGTTTATGCTCTAAAAACATTCTAAATGACTTCGTTTCGAGTAAATTCTGGATGCTACCCACTCAGGACACTTGGATTACATTGGACGAGCAGTATGGAGGAATATTGACACGTTTTTGTGGACTTTTATGGACCTTTCTGTCTCGGGCGCCATGGACCTCCATTATTTGAATGTCAGCAGACAGCAAGAAGCCTCCCAGATCTCCAGATGCATTTGAGATATCAAAAAAGTACTCCAGAGTGTTGTTCAGCATGGGGGTGAGTAGAAAATGAAGGCTAATCATGTTTTGGGTGTACTATACCTTTAAGCTGCCTGTTACCAGTCATCAGGGTGAGATTATTTCTCTCAAACCGGTGGGGAAGCGCTTCGGCGTTACTTTAATGTTTCTGATACCTGTTCTCGACCTGTTCTGCCTCTCCACCACTGCAGCTGCATGTTCCTGTCCAGTCTGTTTGCCTGACTTGTCTATGGACTTCTGCTGGATTCTGCCTCTTTGCTGAACTTGAAGCTGCTTCCTGTCACCAACCTGGATTTCCCTCTGGCACCTCTTCAGACTTCCAATCTCCTAGTTCTGATTCCTGAGCATGTCCTTGACACCGGCTTTGGTTTCTCTCTTTGGATTTTCCTGCCTGCCTTTGGATCTGATCTCATACTTGTTCTCCGTCCTCTTGGACTATAGCTTCTGTGACTATCTGGGCGGCACTCACCGCATGGTGTTGTCAACCAAATGGTTGGAAACTATAAAACCAGAGGTTCCTGCCTTTGACTACCTTGCTGTACCTGCAGATCCACCGTTTTAAAATAAACGCTTTTGAATTATCCGACTTTCTGTCTGCCTTGAAAACTGTGTCCCCTGTTCTGAGCCTTGACAATAAAAGAAAAAAAGAAACATTTTAATGCAAATAAAACAAGCCTGAGCTATAAATTCAAGGTACTTCAGCCTAGAAATAATAATATTTAAAATATATTCATTGGCATGCAGGTGGCGCAGTAGTTAGCGCACACGACCCATGTACGCCATATATGCCATCCCGGGTTTGAATCCGGCCTCTGGTATTTTGCCGCATGTCTCTCACCGTCTCTCATACCCCCTTTCCTTTCAGTCTACTGTCAGAAAAAATGAGCCACTACTGCCGTAAAAACTAAAAAAAAAAAAATTTAATTAAAAATAAAATGTATTTAAAGAACTTTTTACTGTGCAATGCTGTGCTGAACCCGATCTGAACTATGCCTATATAAGCAGGACAAGAAGTGAACAGGACAGCAGTAGGTTAAAATCAGACTGACCATGTCAATGAAATAGAGATGGATACTTAAAGATTATAAATCCTTTCTAACCAGTAAATGCAAATCTGTATTGTTATGCCTGCTTTAAGACATTTTTGGGTCTGATGAAAGTATTGGTCCAAACAGATCTGTTACAGGTAAAATCTTTCAACCTTAAAGTTTTATTTTAACATCAAAACACAACCATTAGTTTGTATGCTGTACATTGCTTTGGGACCTTTAAACAGACTATTGTGGTTAAATTTACTATTATAACTCTCCTTATAATTATGATCATATGTATACAAAACTGCATTTACAAGGTAAAACCTGATGATTCACAGCTTTTGGATAAAGCTGGGATGAAAAACACGTCTTTTATATTATATTTTTGTGAAATTACATGTTGGCATTAAGGAATTGAATTCAATCAGACATTTTCATCACAAGAACATTTATGAGTGCATTCCTTTGGAACCTTACAATCTGTTAACATTGGAAATGTTTGAAGTCTAAAATGTATGCCAGATTTTGAAACATTGTAAGATTTTTTTCTTATTTCAAAATTTCACTAACGTACCAGCACAATGAAAATATAATTTTTAAAGTCAGGAAAAAACTGTTGACACCCTACTAGACCCCGATCACCCACCTGTGCAGTTTGGTTTTGTTTCCCCAGGTTTAAACAATGGGGGCCTGGTTCATTGTGCATGGCTTGAAAAGCGTGCTTAGATCCTTATAAATGTTTTTTTCAAATATCTGAGTGTTTTGCTTGGATAATCTGGCAGAGCCATTCAAAGCTCCCAGGAAACCAGGATAGGACACATGTCATGAATCATACCATGACAAAGGAAAAGCTCTAAGTTTAGATGCAGGACATTATTAAAACTGCTAAGTAAAAAAAAAAAAAAAAAAAAAACTGCTAAGTAAAATAAAAAGTAAACAGGCAACCTTCGCATAGTACTTCACCAATTCTCTGCAAGACTTCAGCAAAGCAATATGTAGGTTTATTGAAGATTATTGCTGTGCCTAGAAACAAAGGAAGATGCTTTAATTACCGAGTTCATTTTTTAGATAAGAGTTGAGACAAAAACTGAGGCTGAGCTATAGAAACTGGAAGGGAAATATTACCTGTAAGTAGAAAAAGAAATTAACAAGAGAGACTATGATTAAGTAATTTGTGAGCAAATAATTTGGCACACAATCATAATGTTACTATAGACTTATTAGGTTTGTGTCTCACAAAAATACAGAAGAGTAAACTGTTGTTAAAGAGGTTGTATCATGTCGATTGAGAAACAGTGGGCAAGGCAGTCTACAAACTCAATTAACTATATAAAAAAGTCAATTGTTATATTTTTAAGAGTATTTAACAGTCAATTGATCAGCTGTACAGATATCAGAGCATATCTATCAATGACAACTGTAAACCTCTTTTTGCTTTAAAAAGGGTGTCAAGTTTTATCATTTTCCCGGGGGACAGTTTAGTGCCTTATCAAAGCTAATGTTCCTTTTATGCATAATGCAATAGTTATTTTGCATGCTGCTATAAGCTGTATAGCTTTCACTTTTGAATGATATTTGGGTTAAGGTAATAAATATTTGGCTTCCTAATAACTGAAAGAAAATGAAGAGTGTAAAATAAAAGAATGGAAATTTTGTAGGGTGTCTCTTCAGTGTACACAGTCAAGTTTTCTCTGATATAACAGGAAAAAAAAGAAAAAAACAACACAAAGTTTGGCTTACCGAGGAGAAGTTGTGAGCTCCACAGGGCTCTCCTCTGTATTTGCATGACAGAAGCATTTCATCCAGCTGGTGGCTCAGTCTGTCCATAAATTCCAGGTTGGTTCCTTCAAAATTTCTTGGCGGCAGAAATAATCTGAAGTCTGAAAGTTTTCTGAACCAGCCTAGACGATCCTCCTGCATCAAGTCCAGAACCATAGGTCTTACTGTCCGGTTAGCCAGCAGCAGGCCAAGCCAGTGGCCAGCAAAGTACAGGTCGCTCTTAGTAAGTTTGTAGAGACGAATCGGGTTGTTGTTGCAGATAGTAACAGCAGGAAAGGCAAGTTCTTTGGCCCATTCAGTGTGGACCCGTGTGTATGTTGGAAAGGAGAGCCAATGAAGGAGTCGGTTGGAGGACCAGGATAAAAGCAACCCCAGGGAGGTGCAAAGAGCCAGCAGCCAGAAGGCCCGGCGGCCAACAGAGCCCCCCGGGACACAAACATGCCGCAGGCCGTGTAGACGTGTCCTTGACAACAAAGTGGATGTGATCTGAGCCAATGTTGGCTTCGTATGACGTCGCCTGCGAGCCTTTCTAATCATAGCGGAGGATCCCCTCCGGAGACAGTGCCCCTGCAGGGCCATTGCTGCCCACAATGCTCCTACAACCGCAGGAGAGGCTTCATTTCCTAGCCAGGCCTCAGAGGCTGGGGCCAACATGTAGCTCCAGGAGAAATCAACTACAGTAATCCACACATGGATATAAATTTGGTTGTACTATCTTATCTGCTCATAGATTCACAATTCAGAAATCGAAAATAATTTTTCACAAATAAAACAGTTCTCTCAAATCAATGCCATGTATTTGAAAGTTTTTTTTCTCCCATAACTCAGCAGCTACTTGTTGGTCTTCGTTCCTAGTCTCAGAATTGCTACAATCATTCAACTCAGCAGGGAAAGGCGAGACAAATCAGAGAGCAAATGTGCTCTAAGCAAGGTGTCTTCTACATGAGCGAGTCCAGCATCCATGGCAGTTTGGGTGACAGTGAACAAGAGATGATGAGACAGAGAAGGCAAATGAAAGAACAAGATGAAGAGGAGAAGATAGGGAAAGTAGGGAGTAGAATAAAAAATACCAAATGCCAACCAGGGTGGACGACAAATAATATAGAAAAAGATAATTAAAACAATGAGATGATGGGAGAGAGGTATCTGTTGGTGTGGTCTTCCTTGTTCCAGCTTCTCTCTTTTTTGGAGTTGTAGCTTTGTGTTTCAAAGCTCATGAGACTTAAAGAGGTAACAGTCATTATTATTAAGAATGTAATTAACCTATTCCTGTACTACAAGCTGTAATTATTAAAAGGTATTCAGGGATTATTTCTTTTCTGTCCTAATGTGGATTATCAGTTCTCCTCGTGCTCTGCCATGGCTGGTTTGATTAGCTATTAAGGAGTTGTTTTGGATCCGTTTCTAAATCCCACTGTCACAGATGAAAACACATAACACACTTTAACATTTAAGAGAAGGCATTCATGCATATTCACGGACATGCACAGAGGTTTTCTACGGGAAATCAGACCAGGGCTAATCCACTCAGTGGCACTCTGATCTCAACATCTCTCACCGCCTTGGCTCCGTCTCCTGTTCCTCTCTCTTCGCCCCTAGTTTTTTTCTTTTTTGTGGAACTCAGAGCATCTCTCATCTTAGTATTCCTGTCATGTCCTTGCTTCTTTCTAAAAATACTCTGTCCAAATGAAATCTATAAACTTGTCCTCACGTTCCCCCTCCTCTTCTGTTATGTCAGTCAAGCCCTTGGTCAGATTCACTCTCCTCCTCCTGATATTCTTCTTGTTTTCCACTTTGTGCACACACTCCGGCTTCTCACTCCGTTAGGAAATGCTCCTCCATGCGCTTTCCCCCCCTCTTAGTTCTTGTCTGATACAGCGTTCGCCTTCTCCCTGCTCTGAATGACTTCTCTCTCCTCTGTGATCGCTCTGTTTATCCTGCCTCCCTCTCTCTTGGGTGGTTTCTTCCAGTTTACAGCCAGCCTTTCCTTCTCGTGTCACCTCTTCTCCTCTTCCTGCACCACGGCTCTCTCCACGCAGCCGGTGAGTCTGTCACTGATGAGAGCTCCTGTCTCTCTCTCTGCTAACTTGTTCCGTCCTTCGCCCCCCTCTGTTTGCCTGCTGCTGCTGCTGCTAAGCAGCCATAAAATGATGAGAGGCAAACGTTTGTATGCAGCGCACATTATAAGAATATTTTTGTGTGCTTTGAATATATGACCAACTTTTATCTTATTTCTTTTTTTAAGAATGAAGGCTGAAATAGATTAAAGAACATCTTAGAAACGATAAATGCAATTTAAAAACAATAATATGCAATTCCTTTTTCTTTCCATGTAGTTTGGGTTCATTAAATGTGGTTTAACCATCTGGTGAAGATGCCTTTTGGAAGGTTTTGTTAAGGATATATGTGTCTACACATTGAAGCTTTCTCTCAGGCTCTTTTCCTGAGGAGCGATCACTCGAGACAAACATTTTAAATAACACCTCATAATGTATATGTAAACCATGAGACATGACAACAGATAATTGACTCAGACAGAGAAATTGCTAAGGGTTAAAGCAGGCAGCCGAACCAACTTGGCTCACATCTCGTCGGAGTGCCCTAATTCAGAGTTAAAGAAGCATTTTATACAAACATACCACATCATCACATCATTGCAACATATGGGTTTGTGAATGAGAAGACATCCATGGCTCCAGCCTTATCAAAAATATTACACTATGTTTTTAAAATCAAAATCTGATTCTATTCCCAAATCTTTACCACATGCAGAATGAAGATGACTTTTTATCCGGACAGAGGAATTGTCCCAATTAGATAAACTACTTAAGAAAACATCAGTTCTGACACACAACAGGCAGGCTATATTAGGGTTTAACAGAATCACACATCAGCAAAAATGATCCTAACAGCTTATAAACAAAAACAATGAAGAGATGACTTTTGCGGGGAACTAGAACTCAGAGAAAATATTGGTATGGATGGATGGACTGATGGACAAACGGATGGAAGGATGGATAGCAGAATTGTGTTCTAGACTTGAAGGATGTATCAAGGCCCAGCAAAGAAAAGGATAATCTGACAGTGAGACTTTTTCATGAATGGTGAATTAAATAAAATAGAATTTAAAGAAGTTGTATGTGGATTTATATGACAAACACACATCTTCATACCACATCCACTGCCCTATTCTAACCCATATACTCCCCCTTACAGTAGGCGAGGTTGGCTTAGTGTAGCAGGAGGCTTTAATTTATTTAGTGGTTATTACTGAAATGGTTAACAAAATGGAAAACAAATTTTCAAAGCAAAACAATCTTAATGAGAACAAGAAAATTAAAAATAACCATTTACAGACTGTTCTGACTGAATTATCAATTTTGCCATTCGACTCATGAGGAAAACCTTCTCACTGTCTGGCTGCTGTCAGTCAAAAATCCTTAAGTATGTTTACCAATTAGGTTCAAGTAGCCAGCTTCATGACCCGCCCCTGCTCCATAGACCCCCTAAGAAGTTTAGCGTCACTGGAAATTGCATATCCATTCAGGGCTCTACTTTCTCGCTGCTTACCTCAATAGACAAAGGCTCAAACCTCAAGAGGGATTCATCAAAGACTAACAAGCTCCACAGCGAAGAGGAGATTAAGTCCAGAGCGGAATAAACAGCTAATTAATGCGCATTAAAGTCATGAAATCCGAAGCATTTTAGCAAATATTACACGCAGTTTATTGACTAAATTTATAAAGTTTGACAATGCATATTTTACCAATAAAGAAATCCCCATTGCTGGAGATGTTTTTATAGATTCAATTACAGTTATTTGCAAATATGGACAGTCAAATCTGATCCTTTTTTCTTTTTACCCCGACTGGTAGAAAACCTCTCACACAAAGGGCTATGTAATATCACTTTACTTGTGAACATACTGGGGACAAAGTGCTAAACTTCAGTTATATCTATTTCTGATTGTGGCAGCCCATATGAGAAAGCTTATTTGACACATTTTCCTAAAACTCTATATACTATTAATTACTGACTTTTTTCTCTTCATTGTACTGTCTTCACTGATTTTGTCCAATCCCAAACTGTGTGCATTCATTATCTTTTTGTTTTAGATGTATTACTTCATTAAGCCAGAATTTTAAAAACATAGCCAATGGTTTATAGTCTACTGTAATTTAAACATTCTTATAATCAACTAGGTTTAGAGTTTAGACTTAAATTAGATTAAACCTTGATCAAACTGTAAAACCTACATTATTTGAGTCAATAAACCAAAGCAGCAAAAGCCTGCTTTATATTGTTATTCATCCATGTTTCCATAGCAACAAACAATGTGTTGTTTGATTGTGTAGTGTTCATATTTAGATTTCATATTCATATTATGCATTTTCACATACACATATTTCTAAGTCTAAATTTATATTTTAAGACAAGTTAAAGTGCCTCACTGTAGGAGGTTCCCAGAATATTACTAATAGAAGGTTAAAGAGGCTGAAAACCCTCAGAGATATAGATTAAAATGTACTACAAACAATAGAAGTTGAGTTCAGGGCTTTGTGTAATGTCTTTATTTAAAAAACATTCATTTACATATGTACAAAAAGGCATATATAGTTGAGTGTTTACTGTATATATAAACACTCATCTACATAGGTTATAAGTCATCAGGAAAGTAATAGCATCTACCCTTTTACATACGACAAATGCCTAATTATTAAAGTACTTTTAAACTTAAAATAAAAATAGTTAAACAACGTTCTAAAAGGAAAGTGACAGAGAGTGTCTTTATTTTCAGTCGAAGGGATTTTCAGAAACAACGACCCTATACTATAATTTCTCATTTCACATCAAACTTTCTTGATATAGAACTTTCCTCTGCTTAATAGTTCTACAAATACTGCACTAGTTGAGAGCAAGTTATTTAACACAGAGGACAAATAGAAATCATCATTATAAATCAACAAAAAAATTCAGAGCAACTCAATGAACTGAAAGAGCTTTTAATCATTCTGTCCCGTAATGCATTAAAATTTTTGAGGTACCATTAATTAGCATTCAGTGGCATCATGCCTATTACTGAGAACGCTTCATCTCCCAGTGTGTCAGGAAATGTGTTTTAATTCTAATTCTTATTTCTTGATTAAACACCCTAAGGACTCTTCCATCTTAATTTTTGTTGTTTTAGCCTGCAGTTTGTTACAGCACTGAATTAATTTAACATAATTTTGTTTGATCACATGTGCCAAGCCTGTTTTCACAACCTTTTCTAAAACAGGGATGCTTAAAGATCACAACTGCCACAAAAAAGCAACAAATTTGCAGTTTTGACATTATTCTGAATTAAACTCACATTGCTACAAAAGGTCTGAGGAAGATCAACAACAATGTTTATCTCTCTATGACCACATTAATATGAAGAAATATCTGAAAGATCATTTGCTTCTGCCCGTAAAAAACCCTTCAAAATCATTTGAAAGTACCCTCTTATGAACCTTACAGCTCCTTAAAAAAAAGAACATAAGTTTTATCCCAAGAGTTCAACCAGAATGTTGAAAATACAAATATTTTCATAATTCATATCAGGTCAAAACACAAGACAAAAATGCAGAATTAGGATGTGAAATGCAAGCACATTGTACTTATTCTTCAAGCAATTACAATGTGGAATACACAGACAAAAACCAACTCATACTGCCTAGGGCAAGATTCAGAGGCATCCTTCCAGAGTCTGGATCCACAGGCTGAATAATTAGCTTAGATCCATAAAGACGGTCTCTCAGTCCAACTAAGCAGCCAGTGTAAAGAACACCTCAAAGCCTGAACGTATTCAATTTGCAATCCTTAAGCATGTGGGAAATCATAGATTAATTAGGGATATAGCCAACCCAAGCGTCAGATACAATTACACAGCCCCCTCTAACCACAGAGCCCTGGCATTTATATTCATATGTTTCCCTCTGCAATGCTCTCTAAGATCAAACGACACATTGCAGTAAACTGCTAGTGAGACATATAAACCTCAATCAAACATTAATAGAGTAATGTTAATGAGGTGGAGAATGTTTTGGAGAATGCCTGGTTAAGAAACCTAAGCTGAACCATGGTGGCTCAGCTCGGTGTCTGTGAGGATGGCAGAATTTGTAGATGATTAATAAGGATACGGGTTGCATGCTGGCCTCGTTGAACGCTCAGGTGAATCTGAGTCAGTGGCAAGTAGATGAAAAATGATGGGGGTGAATAAAACGGCACATCTTGTGGCAATCTTCCATTAATCAAACTTGTTGTAAGTTATGTCAGGCAAATCACAACCATCAAAAGATCCGTTTTTTAGGCTTCCTGTTCTTTATAAACTATGTTATCACTGTTATCAGATAGAATCCCATTGGTTCAACTTTAAAGTCTATTATCCCTCTAGACCTTGGCAAAAAATAAAATAAAATCAATGCAGCTACACAATGATCAAGGCAAAAGGTTAATAACAGCTGCTCATGTACCTGCTACTACTGTGACTCACAGAGCCAACTGGGGTTTTATTTAAGCTTGTCCTATAAACTTCCAATTGCAGCTGCAGATAACATGTTGTGCTTTTTGTCACCAGAACATTGCTGTCATTAATAAATTGTCCATAGGTGAATCATTGCAGTATTTCAACGTTATTTTTGAAATCTAAACAGCTTTATAGCTCATCAGTGTTACTGACAACTCTGTACTCAAACTTAAACCAATATAGGAGCTTTTAATTATTATTAAGAATGCCTGATGTAGCTGATTTTAATCACAACTTTTCTACTCTCCTATTCTCTGGTAGGTGTCCTTGGTTTGTTTTTGTAGATCCTACGGTAGTCCTTAAGTCCCATGTTGAACACTATGGCTCTGTTCGAATTCATGGGCTGCATCCTCCAAGGACGCGGTCTACCTAGACTGGATCCTTCGAAGTCCGTGAAAATAAGGAGACCGGAAGAGTTTTGTCTGTGAATTCAAACCGGTCTGCCCTTCGGCGGGTTTTGCCACCGTAGGCTATGTTGCTTAGAAACCGTGGCAGTTGACACACAAAGCAGGAAAAGAATGAATACCGAAATTTTCTCAGCTGTTTATTTATTTTTTATTATAAAGTGAACAAAGACTACACTCATAAGAATCCAGAGTGGAATAAAGGTTCCAAACACCAGGAACAGTAACAAATAAAAGCAAATGTAATGATAGAAACCATAGTCAGTTAAACAACATGCTGCTGTCATTTTGCACATCTCTGATGTTGCTGCTATTTTCAAATATCTATTACTGTAGAAATGTCCACAGCTGTATATTGGTTACTTACTCTCCAGTTGCACAGTTTGTTAAAACACTTTACAGTATTTTATTAATTATATTTCAACCCTTCCCTATTATGTGATTCTTAGAGATTTTTCTAAGATCCTCATTTGTGTGACCATTTCAATGCTGCTGTAAATTTGCCCATTGTGGGACAATAAAGAGATTTTGTATTCCATTCTATAAAAGGGGTAGAAAGATATAAGTAAGTCTAAACAATGTATGTGTAGAAAATATATCTGCAAAAATCTCTAATACTCAACAACAAAAAATACTTAGTTAAGCAAATTGCGCAAAACAGCAATAAAAAAAAAAATTCTATCAGATTTACAGTCCCCACACAGCAGATATATTACAATCTGTCCTTAAATTACAGCCAAACCCATTTACACAGTAACAGATAAAACCTTTAGATAAACCAAACATTACCGCCACATATCTGACTAAACAACCATTAAAACAGCTATTTTCATTCATTTCAGACGGAACTATTCACATACTTGCGTTATATTAAACTGCACTTCCAATATTCACAACTATTCGGCGCCAAGTAACCTTTCCTCTGATCACAGAGCAGCCGGCTTGCTTGGTCTCGCAATGAATCCTGGGAAAACCAAGTATACCGAAGATACATCGGACCAGTCCTTCTTATCGGGCAAAAAGAAGGACTTATTTTAAGGCCACATAACGAGGATTCTTGGAATCCGACCAGACCTCAGCGCAGCGCTATGACGTAATCGTCCTTCGAGTCTGGCCTTCTAAGGACGCAGCCAATGAATTCGATCAGGGCCTCTATTTATCACAGCTCTATAAAACACATACATTGGAAGCCATAGAACTACTTCTACTTGAGGTTCTTTTCTAAATTAACTTTGTTTGCATTTGTTTCAAAACACTCAGATGCTGTTTACTTTGGTGAGGGCATTACTGTGCTTCTAAATGTAAGACATTTACAGAACACTTGCTGGATTGTTGTAAAGAATAAGAAAACAGTCTTGAGTAACTCAGAAAGCCCAAAGTATTTTTCCAAAAAACGAAAAAGCTTAAGCTTCATGAAATACTGTAAAACTTTAAGCTTCACTCAGTCTGATTCAGTACTTATCATCCTCCACTTCATGTGGGACTACCATTGTAGCACAGACTCCCATGCTTCCGTTTCCCCAGACACCTCAACCACATCTGCTGAGGGATACACATTCCCAGGCCAACAATGAGACATAGACTGTTCAGTGTCTCCTGGGCCGACTCCTCTCGATGTGTAGGAGAAGTGGCTCTAATCTGTAGAGTGCCAGGCCAACCTGTGGAGGAACCCCACTTCATCTAATTGTGTCCAGAAACTAGTTCTTTCGGTCATGATCTAGATTTTATGACTAAAGATAGGAACATAGACCCACCGCTTCCTAGGGAGCTTTGCCTTTTCGCTCAGCTCTGTCTTCACCACAACACACTGGCGTAATGTCCACATCACAGCAGCAGAAACACCAAATCTGTAGATATCTCCACCCCTCCCTTCAACCGTGTCCAAGACATGTGGCCAAAGGTGAGAAGATACGACTATAAATCCATCATCGACCTCCATCCTTGGGTGTTCTGATGCTAAGCGCACCCATGGACCTCATTAACCTTGAACACTGACCATCATGGACAATCCGTGACTTGCTCTAAAGTCCAATAATAAAACACCATTCTGAGATGTATTATTTAAATAAATGTTATGCACCTCCTTTTAAAGACATTAAATACAGAAAATTTGTAGGAGGCAGAGGAAAATACTCTCAAGTATTCTTTATCTACAGTATTATCACCTGCAGTGCTGTGTTGACTGGTCTCAGCATGTAACCAAAACAACTCAGCATTGCTATAAAGTGTGTCTCAAGTTATTACATCCCCAAACAACAGAGGGTTGGACTAATGATTTGTGGCTCTGATAACCCTCTTTGTGCTCTGACTACAAATATTACATGTCCTGTTTTGAACCTGTGATCAGAACTGAACTTCTAACAAGTATGCTGATACAGACCAAGTTAAAGTCTTATTCATTTTACTTAAATATTAATTGAATATATTTTTACCATTGCATATACAGCTACTGGTCTTGTTAGTAGGGCTTTGATTGCTATTAAAAAGTGTTATTGATAAACAATCGAATGTGCTTGCAATGGAATTTTATCTGGAATAAATTGACATTAATTATGTCAAAAATAAAATACATCCCTGAGCTTAAGATATGAGCACAGAAATTACATTGATTATCCTGTTTAGTACTTATAAAAGTTAAAGAAGGTAAAATACCGTTATGATGTCCTGGTTGCAATGAAAATTTCTCTAATATTTAAGCATCAAAATGTTATATACCAAGTGTGTTTGTGTTCTTTTCAACACTCTCAGTCTTACAAGTCTGTCCATGTACTTTAGCTTGATTCCCCTGGCCAAGAGAACATCTGGGGTGACTAAACTAATAAAAATGTTTTTTTGCAAGATTATCAAATCAAGTCTCCGTAGCAAATCGCAGTGGCACTGATTCAGGTTCATATGGAAAACACATCTTCTTTTTGGATTTTGCCTAAGGCCGTAAACCCGGGCACAGCTGCCAAGATGCGCTGCTTTCATGGTGAAGTTCTGAATACTCAAACAGGGAATAACAAACATGCAGAGCAAGTTCACTTGTCTACAACACTGCTGTCTGTTCTGTCAAGACAGGAGGTGAAGCACAACCAGAAAAATTACAATATAAAGTCTTTTCAGGTAAGAAATGAACATTTTACTTTGGTGGAGATGCCCAGATAAGCTGTACTTACTATCTGTCAGGCATAAAGGGGAAACTCATTCTTAGAGATAACAAGAAAACACTGGAAACTGTCATGCACGTATTTATTAATAGCAGCAGGTGAATGGAGATATTTACAGTTTGCACCGAAGCCGATCTCAGCAACTCTCCAAGCATCTGGCCCCTAGATAGTGGTGGAGTGGTTGTTTACTGCAGACCGAATCCCATTAAATCCTATAAACCTTTAATGATCACTATGGGGAATTAAACAACAACTTAAAAAGGACACATATACTAAATTAGCATGATAGCGATTAAATTAAATACCAAAATGAAGATGTTACATCTCACAAACTGATTACTGCTGCCATTTTAGACAGTCTCACACTGGAGATAAAATCCTGGTAAAAAGCATGATATAAAAAAAATACAAAAAAATAACACTGGAAATAAAACAGATGACTCAAACTAGTAAGTCTGCATCCACATAGAGCTCGGAAAGGTTGAATACTAAAAGAAATTACATAATTTAAGTTATGAACCATGGCCAAATGTTGCCCGGAAAAACTCCATTGATGGACAGAAATCTTTGATTAAGGAAAGGGCATTACAAAAGCATAGCCACAAGTTACATGATTTATTAAAAAAATCCTAAAAAACAGTGAGATAAAAAAAGCCAACTTTGTCTCTTACATTTGTTTAAGCGTAACCAAAAGAATTCATGCAGTAAAGCATTCTTATCACTGTTTTTTGCACTGATAATTTTTATTTTTGTTTTTTTGGTTGTTCAAGAATGCTGAAGAAAAAAAAAATTGTGTTTATGCTTATTATTTGCTGGATGGTTGTCTAACTGCTGGATTAAAATTTGCATAAAAAAAAACTCATTGTAATACATTAGCACTTCAGTGTCACTCTGGGTTTATTCTAGTACCTATTGACTAAAGAAGCTAAAAGAAAACTAACATCTGAATTTCTGTGTCAAAACACAAAGACTAAAATGAAATTTACAAATTCTAAAAGTCATTATCAAGTGTGACTAGATTTGGATATGGAAATGCATTCATATAAGACTAAGCAAAAATGTATTAATTAAACTATTATGGCCTCAGAAATCAAGATATCTCTTAGGAGAATCATAGTGTGTACTAAAGTTTTTAACCACAGACGAGCTTCTGAATGTGTCTGCAGTTTAAGGTAATAATTCAATTTATGGAAAAAAGGGAGAATTTACATTGTAAGCTAAAAATTGCTGCATTGTTTATGCAGTTGAATTCCCATTTCAATGATGATGCCATCAGCTCTCGTTACACTAATAGCCATCCCCAGCTGAGACTACCTACATGCAGTCTGACAGTTCGGCAGCCGTCCAGCTGCACTCTACACACATCCCTGCCCTTTACAGCTCCCAGTGGGTGTCCACTAGCTTTGTTAATCTAAGCAGACTTAACCAAAAAACATCCCCACATGCCTGCGTTGTAAAGACAACAAAAGATTTTATTAGAGTGATATTTAAAGTTCTTATAACCAGAACCATTTTAGCAAATCACAGGTTTTCCAAGTTTTATTATGTTGACAACCATTTAAAAACAGAGGCTCAACAAGACTTATACTTAGAGTAAAAAAAAACTTAAAGGGAAAACTAAATTATATGCACTATTTCGTTTTAATTTAGAGTCAGGGGTTGACGTTAAGGATTTTTACCACTTGCCCTTTGGGCAAGTGGCTTTCACATTTCATTTGATCAGAAACAATTTTATTTGCACCGTATAATGTTTGATAAATATAGTTCGTAATATTAATTTTTGGATATATATCAATGAAACGTGTTTGTTTTTTAAATGTTTTTTTGTAATTCAGTATTTTTTAAGTTTACAGGTTCCTGGTGTGTATATGCATGTGTCAGATAATGAACTCAAGCCTACATTACCGTGTTAACATGCTTTTCAAACCTTCCTGCACATTCTTTTGTTGTGTGCTTGGAAAAATATAAATTGTAATGTTAAAAATCTAAAAAAAGAAAACAATTTTATGAAATTTTTTTTAATGTATGACCGCTGTACAGAAGACTGCCAAATGATAGACATATTTACACTGTGCACATAAAATTATTATTATTATTTTCCTAATCCCTGACTGATGATTTTTAATCTAGCGTGTATTATAGGATAGGTTAAATTCATCATCCAGCTGCTGCTCTGCAGAATTCTCTCCCCAAGAGCTCCATCTAGCGGAAAATCACGCGGCTTTTTCAAATAACGCGAGAATGTGTACAAAACAACAAAAATGGCACCGGCAACGCTTGTGGGTTGTTTTCAGCGAATGTCGGTGATTTTAAAATAATTTTGAGTGATAAATAATTTTTTTTTTGCAATCATTGCCCGGCGGGCAAATGCAATGAAATTTGTACTCTCCCGACGATAAAACCTACTTGCCCCAGGCGATCGGGCAATGGTTAACATCGAGCCCTCAGAGTTTAAATAAGCTAGTTTGTAGTAATAAAACCAAACTTCTCTTATTCTAATTTTCTCACTTAAGTTGGAGGTTTCTAACTGACCTCAAACTAGATATTCAGAATGGCTGTCCTGCATTTTAAAGGCAGTTGCTTTTATTTTTGTTGCAATTCTTATTATTTGTTTCTTATTGAATCTTTCACACAAATTACCATGAAATCCTCTTTATTAACCATTAAAATTTGTTCCAGAATTGCTTATCAAAAACCGAAGTGAGGTCATTAGATGTCCAATCTCTGTGTCTGCATGCCTTCTGATAGACATTAGTCCATGACACAGTCACTGTGAAAGATAAAGCAATTATAAGCTCTTGTTTTGTCAAAATGTCAGGCACTGGTTTTTGGTACTGTAGTGTAGAATTGTGTTGCCTAATAATGCCTGTTGGACCAGTACTCAGCAGTGTTGTTATCAGTCCGTTCTTTTGCATTCTTACTGAAAGAGTACCTGCTTCCTAAATATTTTTTGTTTTTACCTGGTTATTTTCAAGTTTAAGATAATAATTGTAAAACTTATTGCCAAAAATAAAAATTAATGTCTATTCAATACAAACTATGGACATTTTTTAAGCAAAGGACACTGAAAAACAAAAATATAATGATATGTCTTTTTCAGTACAGGAATATGTATTGTTTTAGTTAGAGAAAAAAAATAATTAAATAAAATAAGTGGAGGGTTTGTCAGCTGCACAAAGAAATAGATTAGCATGTAATTTTCCTGTCTAAAAAAACTGTCACTGAGACAGAGGTGACAGTAAGTGTCAAAATCCTTGGGGGACATATGCACCTTTGATTAAAATGTACAAATCATTCAGGTCTGGCTAGTTTGCCAGTATCATGTTGATTTTTGCAGCTTTTCTAGGTCTTCAAAAGACATTCTGTTTCTTCTTTCTATTCAAAGTTTTTAAACTGAACTGATTTTATAGCTACAGCTTACTGTTAAGCAACAAGTGTCAATGGTGTATCTTTACACCCTTTAGATTATCCTATTCAACTCCCTCAAAAGGCATAATATCTCCAACTGCAACAAGCTATCACCTTTTACTTTGATCGAGGTCACAAAGGCTCATTGTCTTCAAATTTTTTTACATGGTGCAGCTTTAATCTTCCTATTCCTTTCTATTCATGGTACACATTAGATGACTGCTGCAGAAGATGGAAAGTATGCACTACATTTTGGAGTCCCTGGTGGGGTTTTGCAAATAGTGTGCCAACATAAAAAAAAAAAAAAAAAAAAAATATATATATATATATATATATATATATATATATATATATATATATATATATATATATATATATATATATATATATATATACCGGTAATATTCTGATAACCCAACCTATCAAAATTGTATTCTTTGCTTTTAATAAAGTAAAAAGGTGCTATTTTTTTAGGTAACACAGGGATTTAATGCCATGGAAAACAATCAAAATGAATGCCGATAGTTATTTTGTGGTGGTACAAATTTTAAAATGTGTTCTACATGCAGCCTATATTTATTTTACAGATACAACCATAATTTCTAAAAAATTACATAAAATAAACAAAATACAGCCTGTTGAAAAATTGGAGTCTGGAGACCATTTAGCACCTCTGATGAAAATGTAACACACAGAAGGAATTTTTTTATTTATTGTTTGTTAAGTAGAAAACTTTTCTATTTACCACTGTTGTGATATTCCAGAGATTTCATGTTTCCATGGAAAATCCATCCTTACCCTGCCCAACAGAAAAGGGGGCTACAACAGCAGAGCTAATGAAAAGCCTCTGCTTTTTAATAGTTTACATTTTATTTTAGTAAGAATCAAACTCGATTAGAATGAAAATGAGTCCGTCCCAATCTATGTTCCAAATTATAAAGGAAAGGATAAAGAAAATCTCAGATAGGGAATAGAGAGCTCAGAGCAGAGACTGCCACAACAGTTCCAGCTAATGATGCCATTAGTGCTACGGAGCAGCACAATCAATCAGAGAAGTGATTAGCATGGGCATGTAGAGAGAGCCGGACCATTAGTCAGATGTGCTGTGTATAACCTTCAGGACTTTACGTGCTGAGAAGCAGTGTATCACAGACCTACTGAGGAAAATATACAAATGGTCATTATAATCATATGTAAAACACCATCACATCATTATGTGTTGTTGGAATTACAAAGGAAAAAAAAATAAAACAACATCATCTCATCACAAACAGTATCGACTCAAGTAAAGGTACTACAGATGTTTATATTATTTTTCCATGTCTACTACTTGTAAGATATTGACTCTGTACATTATTCCAGTCTGATGAAGGAAATTAAACATAAGTTTAAGCAGGGTATTTACTGCGAAACAGCTACACTCTAAGCCAAGGTGGGGGGGATGAGGCTAACAGCAAAGAAGAAAGAAAGTTTGTTGTAGTCATGGGAATATTATTAAAGTGGAATGTAACATTGGCAAACCCCTTTAAATGATCCCCATTTCATGTTTTCATGAAATGTGAATTTCAGTTCAGATGAATAAGATGGTCAGAGTATGTGGAAAAAACAAACACTGGGATTTCATATTATTTCTCTATGTTAGCATCTAATAATATCCAGATTTTAGATAGTATCTATGCAATTCCAACGTCATTTTATTATTTATGATTCCCAGGACAGAGAAAAATATCTTAATTTTTAATATTAAAGTTTACCAATTGATCAATGCTTTTTAAAAACTTGTTCCAGTGTTTATTTATTATTTATTTTTTTAACAAATAAACAAGAAGATATATAGTATACAGAACAAGTTATTCATCAGATCCTAAAGGAGTCCAGTAGTTTCCACACAGTGTCCAACTATCCTGAGACTCATGGTCCTGATAGACCTAATGCCATCATTCAAAAACAGTACTGCATATGAACAGCTTTGATAAATCGGTATTGTAGTTTATTCCCACATCAGCAAAAGCAAACTAAAGAATGTTTGAATGTGGAACTCTAGAGTGCCAACAGACAGAAGAGGATTTGCAAACAAAACCCCTTGAAAAGATCAAATGAAAAGTTTTATTAGAAATCCTCCTGCTGTGATTACTTGTGCTTTATCAGCATTTTTCCTTTTCATACTGAACACTAACCAGTGACAATATGCATCCATCTTTACATTAAGAACAGATGGTAAGATGTACTGAAAAAGCAATGAACTCTTTATGTAGTAAAGAACAAGATAAATGTAATAATTAAGGCCATGAAGAGACAAATGACTTATAAGAATGTATTGCCAATCAGAATCAATGTAATTAATGATGCATGCTTTAGAAACTAAACAAATGACACTAAAATGAATGATTTTCTATTTTGCTTTACTTCTCTTCTCGTCTTTAGAGAGATTTTGCTTCACTTGCACCAAATCAAAGCAGAAAAAAATTACTTCCTTTCCCTAGTCATGGTATAGCTTAACAACCAGCAGGAATTTGCAGCAAGGCAAACTTTTTGAATTACAGTACACAGCAGGAACAGCAACACTAGAGAGCTGTAGGTGGAGATCATATTTTTACGCTGTCAACAACATTCCAAAAATGCCTTTAGACAGTTTGTAATTTGGTTCAACAATATAGTTATTTACCTGATGGAAAAAAACCAAAAAAAACATAGGAACACGTCCTTAGTCAATCCCTGAGATAAATTGATGTAATTCAAACTGATAAATGAATTCAACATAGCATAAACAATAAAACAGCTATACAAATTTCAGTTTTAAATATTAATAATCCTTTTTAGGAGTAGATTTTCAAAGCCCCTGTGCCTATAAACAGTTTATTCCCATAGCCCTCAAGAGTTTATAGATCCTTACACGGAAGGAAATTATGAAAATATGAGATAATACTAAGGAGCATATGCTATGGGGAAGCATACATCCAGCTGTTACACCAGGGAAGAATGTTGACCCTTATTTGAATCTGCTTTTGCAGGGAGCAAGACGAAGATCACCCTGCCCACAGCTGTGTAAGTGCTTCCATGAATTAAAGATGAATCCAAGCTATTCCTCTGGTTTCAATTGACAGATTTACAATTGGCATTCAATTTAAAGATTCAGAGCTTTTCTTTTTCTTTTTTCATGTGCCATGTATGTACCATGTATAGATTCATAATGACTTTGTACTACAATATAATAAAAATATATTAATTTATTATTTATAAAAAAATAATAAAGAGACTTTCAGCAGTAACACCAAAACACAGATATTGTTGACCAGATGTTCTATTTTTCTCTAACAACACAGACAGCCATTGCAGACCAACATAATTTTCCAAAGCAATATACACTATATTGCCAAAAGTATTTGCTCACCTGCCTTGACTCACATATGAGCTTAAGTGACATCCCGTTCCTAATCCATAGGGTTCAATATGACGTCGGTCCACCCTTTGCAGCTAGAACAGCTTCAACTCTTCTGGGAAGGCTGTCCACAAGGTTTAGGAGTGTGTTTATGGGAATTTTTGACCATTCTTCCAGAAGCGCATTTGTGAGGTCGCACACTGATGTTGGACGAGAAGGCCTGGCTCTCAGTCTCCGCTCTAATTCATCCCAAAGGTGTTCTATCGGGTTGAGGTCAGGACTCTGTGCAGGCCAGTCAAGTTCATCCACACCAGACTCTGTCATCCATGTCTTTATGGACCTTGCTTTGTGCACTGGTGCACAGTCATGTTGGAAGAGGAAGGGGCCAGCTCCAAACTGTTCCCACAAAGTTGGGAGCATGGAATTGTCCAAAATGTCTTGGTATGCTGAAGCATTCAGAGTTCCTTTCACTGGAACTAAGGGGCCAAGCCCAGCTCCTGAAAAACAACCCCACACCATAATCCCCCCTCCACCAAACTTTACACTTGGCACAATGCAGTCAGACAAGTACCGTTCTCCTGGCAACCGCCAAACCCAGACCCGTCCATCAGATTGCCAGATGGAGAAGCGCGATTCGTCACTCCAGAGAAGGCGTCTCCACTGCTCTAGAGTCCAGTGGCGGCGTGCTTTACACCACCGCATCCGACGCTTTGCATTGCACTTGGTGATGTATGGCTTGGATGCAGCTGCTCGACCATGGAAACCCATTCCATGAAGCTCTCTGCGCACTGTTCTTGAGCTAATCTGAAGGCCACATGAAGTTTGGAGGTCTGTAGTGATTGACTCTGCAGAAAGTTGGCGAGCTCTTCGCACTATGCGCGTCAGCATCCGCTGACCCTGCTCCGTCAGTTTACGTGGCCTACCACTTCGTGGCTGAGTTGCTGTCGTTCCCAAACACTTCCATTTTCTTATAATACAGCTGACAGTTGACTGTGGAATATTTAGGAGCGAGGAAATTTCACGACTGGATTTGTTGCACAGGTGGCATCCCTTTCACAGTTCCACGCTGGAATTCACTGAGCTCCTGAGAGCGACCCATTCTTTCACAAATGTTTGTAAAAACAGTCTGCATGCCTAGGTGCTTGAATTTATACACCTGTGGCCATGGAAGTGATTGGAACACCTGATTCCAATAATTTGGATGGGTGAGCAAATACTTTTGGCAATATAGTGTATGATGCAGCAAAGGATGAATCATTTGTGGGTGTGTTGTTGTTCTTCAGTTATCAGCAGCACAAAAACTTGTGCTGCCTTTTTGCACCTCTAATCTGTAAATAAACATTTTGGGTGAGAAACTGAGTTTTACAAATGCTTTCTAAAGTAAACACTCTTTCCACCCTGGTTTCATTGCCTTTGACAAACAGAAACTCACAGCCTACTAGAGCCCACAAATGCTTTGCTGATCTAACACGCTCTGGAAACCACAACAATAGAGTTGCTGCTATTATTTTCACTTAAAGCCAGTATTATCTTGACCCAGAGGCTGAGAAACCTGGCATGATTGTTTAAAGGAAAGACAGGCTTTCATAATGGTCCAATGTTGCTTTGGTTAGACACAAAAAGACACTATGAAAAATACTTAAATTACTCCAAGGGTTATGAGTCGAAAAGAAAGCAGTAGACCTAAAGAAAAGAAAATTACTCTGCCATGAGCGAGTAGGATCTAATTGGCTGTCTAATTGGTACACCAAGCTCACAAACAAATTAATGTCATAACCTATACTGAATGAAAGCCAAAAATCCTTCAGATGTTGGTTATTTATGAGAGAAAGACTTTAACAAAAATCTCCTCAAAGTCAAGATCTGTAATTACAGCATCTCCTGAACCAAAGCAGAAATTCCTTTAAATATTGGAGCACATAGAATTAGACATTACAGTTGAAAGTTTCATAACTTCACTCGAGCATACAGCTAACCTGGTAAGCCAAATTGATAACGTGCAGCACTTTCGGTTTAGTTCTACACATCATCAAACTTCACCTGCTAAAACTGAATCTGTTCGGGGAAAGAAGGGACCTTCGACAAAACTTTTTGAGCCGACTGGGCACTGAGTACCCCTTTAACCAAAGTTTGGTTTCAGCCATTCTGTAGGTAAAAAGGAACAAAACCTCTTTAGCATCCAAATATGCACAAAGTGCTTTTTGTGTCCTCTTTTAAAGATTAAATTATGCTTTCTGACAAACAGATGTTACATTAGTAGTCAGGCCTGTGTCCTCCTTTAATTAGATTTTTTTATGGTTTGCAGTGGGCTCCTCTTGTTTTCATCAAAGCTTAAACCCAACTTAAATCATAATGTAATGTGATTGTCTGACCCTTTTTTACTTGCTTCTCCACCCTTTGAGGTGAGAATGAGTTTGTGATAGAGAAATACCATGAGAATTTAGCTTGCGGTCAAGGTAACAATAACCCCACTTCTGCGGTCAGCAAGCGGTGAGTTGAGACACAGCGTGGTCATTTCAATTCAAACTTTAGACTCTTTTCATGAGAAGTAAATGCTCCATTCCTAAGGTATTATTTCTTGATATACTTTACGCCTATAGATCATTTAAGAAGGCTTAAAAACCACAACATATATAGTATGTTAAGGCTTATTATTCATTTTACATGCTCTTACCTCAAAGTTATTTGGTAGAAACCCTACTCCTTAGAAATGTGAAGGACTGGAGGTTTAAAAATGGGGAGAGAGATGGCACTAAGACTGCTAATCCTTGCTCTACTGAAGAATACATCAAATTTTAAATATTTCCGGATAACAGATACAGGAAGATGTAATTATGTTGGCAAAGAGGACAAAAAAGGATAAAATGCTAATGGAATTTGACAAAAAAGGTACTGAAGTAAGAGTAATTGCTTAGTCATCCAACAACAGAAAAGGAGCAATGGCAAATGGCACTTTACTTTAGATCGGACTGAAATATCTACTTCATAAAACTTACAAATTGCTTTTGAAAACGCTGACAGTAAGTTGCCAAAACCTGTCACAATCTTTGTTTCAAACACTGTCAAATTTAGCTACTACATAAATAACTCAGTCAGTGCTTGGAATACAAAATATTTAAAAACCTTCTGTATAACCTATAGCCATGAGCCAGATGACTAAACCAGATTTTTACTTTTACACTTTCTAGCAAGGGAATCTAAGCCTAATTTTTTTTTCTTCTTTGAGCCTCATATGTATGCTGCTTTAAAAAGATATCTTCAGTGTTTAATAATCAAATTTGCTGCAAACAGAAGTATGCTGTTGAACATTGGTCTAAAGGCATGAGTGCTAACCCTGTTTTGTCATGTAGTCATAAGAAAGAGTGTTTAACGGTGAGCACTGGCTGCAAGCTGTGCAAAACTCATGCTGCATGCATCTGACAACAACTAAAATCTATGGAACCATAAACCTTGCACTGGCCTCCCTTCACTGGCTTCCTGTTCATTTCACAATCTAGTACAATATTTTATTGCACGTTAGTAAGGGTGTTGATAGTATGACACCATCAGATTTATCTAAACTCTTGCCCCCTTATACCCCATCCAAAGCTTTATAGGCAACAAATCGTTTGCTTTTAGACACTCCCATATTGCAGCTGAAATGTAAAGGTGACCGTCTGTAATAGCAGCTGACCTCAGGAGCAGTCTGCATTTGCGCATTAGAGCTGTGTCTCATTGTTTCAATATTTATTTCTGTTTAGTGTTTTATTTTGAGTAGAGCAGTGTATTTCCCTGTTTATGATATTAATTTTCCATCTGGTTATTTTATTGTTGCATTAACTTTATGGTTCTTTATATTTGTCTGTTCAAACTAGTAGCGATTTTATATAGCACTGTGGTCAATTACTATAAACAGTTGTGAACATAAAACAACCTTGCAAGTCAAGTCAAGTTTGTGTGGGTATTTTGAAATGACAGCTTACTTTTAACTGCATGTTGTAACAAACTGTGATCTATTGTAGGTTATGCACATTGTTTGATTGGCATGAAAAAATAAAAAAGTAACCAGAAATGCTAAACATTTACAGATACACTTGTTACAATGGAAATATATGGTTTGCAGAATTAGGGGTAATATCTTTACTCTGACGTTCTAATGTAATTAGGTATTCCAAGTATAAAGAGTCCTAAAATTTTGACTCTTAACAGAATCTAGTCATACTGAGTTTCATTCTGGGTGATGACAATAGGTAACATGCATTGGCACCAAAAGGATCAATATATTTTCATACGAATGTTCAATTTGAACGTTCAATCATTATCAAAAGCTCTTTAAATACAACTTTTCTTCCAGGAAGTTGCTGATCCAAACTAAAACATAACCCTTCAAAAATACAAAAAGAACTAAATAGATGCCAACAGTTGCTTTACAGAAGAAGATAAAGATGAATAGGTCATCAACGTCAACAGCATTGCTCCTTTCTGTGCCATGGTTAATTCACACCTAATATTTTTTGAGGTGTTTAACTAAAAAAATTCAAGTGCAAGCCTCACAGTGAATGCAGAGGGTCAAAGAACTGAATAATAAATCTATGACATGAGCGGTTGGTGAGATCGTTCAATCTACATTTAAAGGGAAGATATCTAGAAAATAAAAGCTATTTAAGAAAGACAACCTCAAAAAACATTCAACAAAATGTTTTAATCTGTCATCTAGCTGCTTCATTTCAAGGCACATTACCTAAAAAGAGCCGTCCCAACAGAAAGTGAGCTTTGATGTGTCAACCTATGCGTTGGCTTTTAATGCTAACGTGCACAAAGAATTTTGTATGTATCCGAGGGTTTTACTGGGTACTTTTATCCATTTACAATATGTGAATAAGAAAGAAAATCTTGAAAAAAAATGTGAGTGTGCTTTTTATTAACAGCACTGAGTCAGAGTCCTTGCAACATTGACGGTAAAAGCACCTGGCAAACCAGTGAGCTGGTAAGCTCACTTAGCGCACTCCATTTGGAAAATGACAGTGGCTATGAATTCCTTCTCAGCTTGAAAAATGGTTCCTGTTACAGTGAGGCCAGTTATGAACTAGGACCACCTGCAGGTGCTCATGTCAGTTCCACAGATGCAGCTCTTTCCATTTAAGAGCTTTGGTACCTTTAGTTTCTATGACAAGCTGTGGGATGGAGCAACTATGCGTAAAATACTCGGTGCATTGTTATGTGTTATGACAGACCCATAATGGTGGTGTCATCTGCAAAATTTACTGTACATTTCTTTTTACATGCCAGTGTGCGTTCAAGCATGTTTATATGAAAGAGCAGAACAAGAAACTGCCTTTCTTTGGTGTTGAGTGCAAAAGCAAAGATATTGCAGGCTATCAAAATGCCTGTACTATCTATTTGAAAGTGAGAACCTTTTTGATTAACCATGCCACTGAGGATATTACAAAGCCACACATGTTCAGAAATTTAAATATTTAATGCACATAGCAAAATGCTAAGCAATGTACTTCAAGTGGATACTTGAGACTGAGACTGGGATGGAATAAGTCATGAGCACTTGGTGGTATGTTTCAGCAAAATCACCTCAAAGCGTATTTCTTATTATGCATGTATACTGACTTTGGATTTTCTATGACTGGACATTAGATAATGCTTATCAAATAATTGCATATATAGAGAAACGAGTACCTAAGGTTAGGAAAAAACAAAAACAACAATATATATGAAACCCTGTGGACTCCAAAGTGATTGAATCAGTTCACATCCTTCCATGTTTGTAATGAACATAGTTGCAACACACAGCTTGTAGGCTGAGGTAATTTGTAAAGGTTACATTAAATATTAGAGGTTAAGGCAGTAAAATATATGTATTATACAAAGGTTACCTGTTTTAGAGTTATACCAACATGTGGGCCTCATAAAAATTCCTTGATGCATCATTTGTCAATAGGCCTGAGGACATACATGTTCATAAACCTCAGATGAGGTAGTTGGCTCAGACACAGAAGCCTTGACACTGTAGAAAATTAATAGACAGTGTGAGCACAGATATTCGTTTAAGGAAAAAGGGGATGAGTAGATAAAAAAAACTGCAGTAAGCTGTGACTTATCAGTCTTAAAAAAAGAAGCATTGTTGTAAAGAATAGCAATCCACTCTGAAAATGCACACACCTCTAACAGTGGTGGTTCTGCACTAAAACATTATGTTCTCACAAAGTATACACATGCAGCACAGCTTTACTGAACTCACCTTTTTACTCTAACCCCAGGCAATGGTGCACAACAAGGGTGCATCCAGTCCAGAGTAAGAAAAGATTATGTTTTTTATTTAACCTGAAACTACCTCTGAAACTGCCTTGCTTGTCAAGATAGTGCTAAACTACAAAGCTAGTTGATTAAGGGTTTTGTTTTTTGTTTTGTTTAATAAAAAAACAGCAAAAACTTTTACATAAACCAAAATATTTTTCAACAATGATGTTACAACATCTTTTTCATATTCTTGGTATTACTTTAAAACTAGTTAAATAATTCAAATCACATATTTTGCAAGAATTTAAATTAATTTGTCTATATTTTTATTAGAGATGCACAGGAAAATATAGCTAAGAATTTTAGTTTGGGGATCGCAGTTTTCACAGCACAAGGTACAATGACAGGCAAACAAAAACCTTTCTAAGGCATCTCTTCCAGCTGAAACTTGTTCCTTTTTCTAAAACAAACACAGTCAATAAAAAAACAACAAACTGTGCTAAAAAATTATTTTTGTAGAAGTTGTACTGACTCTCTGCCTTAAAGTAAAACCATCCATCCATCTTCTATCACACTTATCCCAAGCAGGGTCGAGAAGGGTGCTGGTAACCATCTCCAGCTGTCTACGGGCGAGAGGCAGGGTACACCTTGGACAGGTCGCCAGTCCATCGCAGGGCAACACAAACAAGACAAACAACCAATCACGCACACACTCACATTTAGAGAAACCAATTAACCAAACAGTCATGTTTTTGGACTGAGGGAGGAAACCGGAGTACCCGGAGAGAACCCACGCATGCTCAGGATTGCTGAGCAAACTGTGGATTGCTGCAAGATGGCAGTCCTACCCACTGCTCCACTGAGCAGCCCTTCAAGTAAAGCCATTTTCCAAAAAAAAAAAAAAAAAACAAAAAAAAAAAAAACCCACCTGATTGGTATTCAAAAAAAAAAAAAAACAGCATCAAGCCATTTGTTGCTTAAAACACCATTATGGAGATTTTTAAAACAGCGGAAATATTTGAAGCTATACCAACATAAATAATATCTTCGTAGTGTAGTTGATTTGCCTTTGTACACTTTAACACTCCATTGAAATGAGGAATGACTATACAATAAAAAAATTGTGATGGGACGGGTTTGACATTTTTAATGAATTACAGGATCTATAATTAATAAATTCTTTATTGAAAAACATATAGACAAAATACACCAACTAATACAACCCATTTCTTTCCCATAATTATTCAGAGTACTTAACCATTAGATTGGTTGAAAACTAATAATTTAGCTTTATTTAGAAATCCCTGATTATTTTATGTAATTTCTTTGAAATATTACTTTAAAAGGAGTGTGAACAGTTTTTAAACATTAATATAAATATATATATATATATATATATATATATATATATATATATATATATATATATATATATATATATATATATATATATATATATGTACATTTGCTGTTGGGGTGAATGTTTCTTGTTAATCCAGTCACTGACAGAAATAATCCATGCTCCTGGCACTATCCTTCCTAATTGCCAGCACAATTCGGATTGTATTTCCAATGGCAGAGGCACTACAGTGTTAGCTTGGATGTCCATGCATCAAGTCGAGGCCTTTGATGCCCCTTGTGTGTCAAATTCACGGGTGTACAAGAAACAGTGAGTACAAAAGTTTCTACTTGGGATTGTAAGGCAAGACAATTTCATGTGCATAGCACAATTCAGTTCATGGATGATTCAGAGTGCTTTACCTGAATTAGATAAAATAGAAGAAATTAAAAGCAGAATAAAAGCAAAAACATTTATAAAACAAATAAATCAATTTGACCTAAAAAAAAAGCAGAACAAAAGCAAGTAAAAAAAAAAACATGATAAACAATTTAAAACTGTTGGATCACAACCTTAAAGCAAAGCCATGTTAGCGGTTTAACTTCAACAGTCAAAGGCAGTTCTAAACAAATGGGTTTTTAACTTTGACTTATAAGAACTCAGGCTTTCAGCACTTTTACAGTCTTCAGGGTGTTTGTTCCTGATAAGTGGAGCATAGGAACTAAATGCTGCTTCTCCATTTTTCATTCTAATTTCGGGTGTACAGAGTAAGCTTGAACTAGAGGTTGAGACAGACATAGACATATGTCCTCTATGTCTACTGACATAGACATAGAGGTTGAGCCACTGACAGCAAATCTGTTAAGTATTGAGGTGCTGATCCATTTAGTGATTTATAGACTAAGAGAAGGAATTTAAAGTCTATTCTCTGAGCTACAGGGAGCCAATGTAAGGACTTCAGAACTGGGCTGATGTTCTCTGCCTTCTTATTTCTAGTGAGAACAAGAACAGCAGCATTATGGGTCAGCTGCAGCTCTATGATGGACTTTTGGAGTTTTTCTATATCATGCTTGAAAATTAGTCCTTGTAGTGTGTATATGAGTAAACAATTAATTGCAAACATTTTTAAACACAAAAATAATCGTTTTTCATCATTGTTTTTCTATGCCATCACTACTGTTATTTGTTTTGAAATCATATCTAGCTTTATACATTAAAGCTTTGCATAATTCAGTATAAGACTAAGCAACACTGTCATTAGGTAATATCTGACCTTAAGAAAATATAGTTCTTACATAGTTTGGGTATCTTAACATATAGCTGTAGCTACTAGCCTGTATTTGCTAATTTCACTAACAATATGTAAGAACTATATTATCTAAATATTAGTGGTTACCTGATTACATTGTTGCTCAATCTTATACTACATTTTGTAGACTTTTTTCTGAATGAATACTGATGTAATAATCATACAGTAGTTTGGCAATTTCTTTAAACAGCTTCCACAGAAAGGGGATTGGATGTATTGTTTAACTTCTTCAGCTAATAATTACTCTCAGGTCTTCTGGCTAAAGTCTCCTCCTCCTGAAAAAGAGAATCAAACATGAAACAGCTTCTTTTTGTTTTGTTGTTGGTAAAAGCTTTGAAAGCCTAACTTTCTTCAATAAAAAATAAATACACATTTCTCTAAAATACTTTTGACAGTGGTATTAAACAAATTTCAGGCATTAGTTTAAATGCCCTTAAATTGCCCTCCATTACCTGCCTTTATTTAGCCTCTGCATTTAACTGTTCGGTTTTTCATTTTACAGGTTTTGTTCACAGCACTTTCAATTGTCTTGTTACCAAAATGTGTTACACAAATAAACTTGCCTGGGCAAAAGTTTTCTGGGCTTCTGAAATATCCCACCATGGACTAATGAAGAAAACAGATGTCCAGAAGACAGTCATTGGTGATCTCCACAATGAGAGTAAGTCACGAAAAAAAAATAAAAAATTTAAACAAAAGGGGGAGTTGGGTGTATTTTCTCAGTACTTCAGCTAATTGTTGGATGTACCCAGATGATGACTTTAGTAAATTGAATAATGGGTTTTAACATTGGGCTTCAGTTGTTCAAGCATTCATTGAGTATGGAGGAAGATAAACCAATAATTATCTGACCCAAAGTTTTTTGGGAGTTCATCCTGAAAAAGTTTCAACATGCAATGTACACAGGTATATAATGTGAAAGTATAATATTAAAGTATAGACAAATTTGAATTTCGAGTCAGAAATCATATTTTACCTCATACAAAAATCTTTTCTCCCCCTCTGGGTATGTAATGTAGAACCAAAAACACATGTAACAAAAATCCAAACATCTGCGCATCTCATTTTGTGGTTTGATGAAATAACTAGGTTTTACCGAACTCCAGGTGGCATGCAGAGGCCAGCAGAACTGTGTTAGATTGAAAGTGTGTAGCGTTTCACAGTGCGGCCAGTTTCACCATCAATAGTCGGCCCCGGGGAGCATCAGTTCACAAGGCTACAAGCCATAGCAGCTAAACATAGATTCAACAGTTATGGGAAGTGTAATTGCGTGTTTGTTTTAATGATACTGTTTGCCTATTAAAAGGTTAGCTACTGTACGATGCATCCTTTACCCTCCATCTTTCAAGTCTACACTTCCAGTGAGAAATAATCCTTTGGCAGTTTAAAACGGTTACATTTGTGTGCAGTAAATGCTCACATTGTTTTCTACTGTGATATGTGATTGCAACCTTTATATTACTGCCGTATAAACACATTAGAACCATATAATATTAACCCATTTGAAAACCTGCCCGATTCATCACTTATTTTCTCGACAACTAAATCATCTGAAAATTATAACATACCTTTTAATCCTTGTTATGCCCAGCTGATTTGAACTAAATCTGTTCTTTGGGATTGATTAGCTTTCTTTGACACATTTTGTCTCCTTTAGATTTAGGTTTTATTTTGCCCTTTTACAAAAAACATTAAATGGAAACTATAAACTGCTTCATAGGAATAAGACAATACTATAAATGGTGTTGCAAACAAAATACTTTAATTTTCAAGTTTTGTTTTAATTACATGTTGCATTTCTAGTCATTTTAGGATAACAGCAGGATTTAACAATCATCTAATTCATTTTCAGCAAATGCTCCAAATAAATGCAATGCAAACCCACCCTTAAGTTATGGAAATGTCGTTTAGGAGTGCACTAATGCTTCCTGTTGACAATATTTACAACCCCACGCCACCTTGTTGAACAGGCTCATAATGATGGTCCATTCCAGACAGTCTGGGCTACTCATTATCTGGGATTGTAGCTATTCTTAGTCTGTTACACAGATCATTCAGGCCTCTTTGTGTCTCAGATGTCAGTGCAGGCAAAACATTTTAGCTAATTGTCACTTATCACAAATTTATTTTCTTTAGCGCAGATAAATGTGTTGCTTACAGTAGGCTGTCAGGAAGTCCTGCCGGCTACAGAGGGCTTACAAAATTCAGTGGTGAGATGCACACTGAAAAAAAAAATTGAAGAAAACCCCCAAGAGAATAAGAACAGAAAAACTAAATTAGATAAATAAAATCCAATTTGAAAAAAAATAATAATTTTAATTATCTTTTGAAATACTTTTGTCTGCAATTTATCCAGTACTAAAAATGGCTATGTTTTTTTTTTTTTTTTTTAAATCATCTACTAAAAAAGACAAACTATGTGCCAGGCACCAACAGTTAACCACATGCAACACGTTTACTGTAGCAGCAGGGTACCAATCACAATCAGTGTGTTCGTCTGATCTCTGATTATGATGTCTTTGCAAGGAGAATGTTGATTGAGGGATTAAATAATGTTTTATCAAAGGTTGTGTTTTCAAGAGTTCTTTTACATTAAATCATTTTGGCAGTTTTCACCTAAATTTTTCTAAGGATATCACAATAGAAATGTCAATTCCATTGGTTAGAGCAGTGTTTCCCAACCCTTTTTTACTTGTGTATCCTTTTGGACATTTTGTGGCACCATGAGTACCCCACTCTTAAATTTAATAACATACAATAAGTAGTTATAAAATTAAGCGTTTTTTTTTTTTTTTTTTTTGGGGGGGGGAGCATTTAATTCTTTGGCATGTTATTCTTTTGAAATATGTTGCCTGGAAGTTAGAAAGGACCTGTATTTCTAAAACTGAAGCTCCTCTGAGTAACTCCCCTATAATCAAATGTAGACTTGAGGACTTGGGAACAACATACTGAACAAAAATTATAGTCAGACTGACTAAATTTATTTTACTTTGTTTTCATCATTCATGGCACCTGAGCTTGCTTTGATCAGGTGTGGGGCTACAGCTGATTCCACTTTAGCTAATTGTCACTTATCACAAATTTATTTTCTTTAGCGCAGATAAATGTGTTGCTTACAGTAGGCTGTCAGGAAGTCCTGCCGGCTACAGAGGGCTTACAAAATTCAGTGGTGAGATGCACACTGAAAAAAAAAATTGAAGAAAACCCCCAAGAGAATAAGAACAGAAAAACTAAATTAGATAAATAAAATCCAATTTGAAAAAAAATAATAATTTTAATTATCTTTTGAAATACTTTTGTCTGCAATTTATCCAGTACTAAAAATGGCTATGTTTTTTTTTTTTTTTTTTAAATCATCTACTAAAAAAGACAAACTATGTGCCAGGCACCAACAGTTAACCACATGCAACACGTTTACTGTAGCAGCAGGGTACCAATCACAATCAGTGTGTTCGTCTGATCTCTGATTATGATGTCTTTGCAAGGAGAATGTTGATTGAGGGATTAAATAATGTTTTATCAAAGGTTGTGTTTTCAAGAGTTCTTTTACATTAAATCATTTTGGCAGTTTTCACCTAAATTTTTCTAAGGATATCACAATAGAAATGTCAATTCCATTGGTTAGAGCAGTGTTTCCCAACCCTTTTTTACTTGTGTATCCTTTTGGACATTTTGTGGCACCATGAGTACCCCACTCTTAAATTTAATAACATACAATAAGTAGTTATAAAATTAAGCGTTTTTTTTTTTTTTTTTTTTTTTTTTTTTTTTGGGGGGGGGGAGCATTTAATTCTTTGGCATGTTATTCTTTTGAAATATGTTGCCTGGAAGTTAGAAAGGACCTGTATTTCTAAAACTGAAGCTCCTCTGAGTAACTCCCCTATAATCAAATGTAGACTTGAGGACTTGGGAACAACATACTGAACAAAAATTATAGTCAGACTGACTAAATTTATTTTACTTTGTTTTCATCATTCATGGCACCTGAGCTTGCTTTGATCAGGTGTGGGGCTACAGCTGATTCCACTTTAGCTAATTGTCACTTATCACAAATTTATTTTCTTTAGCGCAGATAAATGTGTTGCTTACAGTAGGCTGTCAGGAAGTCCTGCCGGCTACAGAGGGCTTACAAAATTCAGTGGTGAGATGCACACTGAAAAAAAAAATTGAAGAAAACCCCCAAGAGAATAAGAACAGAAAAACTAAATTAGATAAATAAAATCCAATTTGAAAAAAAATAATAATTTTAATTATCTTTTGAAATACTTTTGTCTGCAATTTATCCAGTACTAAAAATGGCTATGTTTTTTTTTTTTTTTTTTAAATCATCTACTAAAAAAGACAAACTATGTGCCAGGCACCAACAGTTAACCACATGCAACACGTTTACTGTAGCAGCAGGGTACCAATCACAATCAGTGTGTTCGTCTGATCTCTGATTATGATGTCTTTGCAAGGAGAATGTTGATTGAGGGATTAAATAATGTTTTATCAAAGGTTGTGTTTTCAAGAGTTCTTTTACATTAAATCATTTTGGCAGTTTTCACCTAAATTTTTCTAAGGATATCACAATAGAAATGTCAATTCCATTGGTTAGAGCAGTGTTTCCCAACCCTTTTTTACTTGTGTATCCTTTTGGACATTTTGTGGCACCATGAGTACCCCACTCTTAAATTTAATAACATACAATAAGTAGTTATAAAATTAAGCGTTTTTTTTTTTTTTTTTTTTTTTTTTTTTTTTTTGGGGGGGGGAGCATTTAATTCTTTGGCATGTTATTCTTTTGAAATATGTTGCCTGGAAGTTAGAAAGGACATGTATTTCTAAAACTGAAGCTCCTCTGAGTAACTCCCCTATAATCAAATGTAGACTTGAGGACTTGGGAACAACATACTGAACAAAAATTATAGTCAGACTGACTAAATTTATTTTACTTTGTTTTCATCATTCATGGCACCTGAGCTTGCTTTGATCAGGTGTGGGGCTACAGCTGATTCCAGGCTGTTCTCTACATCCAGTCTGTTCCACTGCTTGGTTTTGATGCATGTCACAGCTTAAGATAAACTCAAACATATAAGAATTTATATGTTACTTTTTGGTTGAAAAAAAAACTCTTTTTATTTTTCAGGTGGGTCTTCACAAAGCAGAACAGATCCCAGCCCTATTTAATTTTAGTTCCTGAGAAACAATTTTTTCATGTACCCCTTGCAATACATTTGTGGACCAGTACAGTAGGTGTATGCGTACGCCTGGTTGGGAATTACTAAGTTAGAGGGTGTAAAATTTTACAATAATAGCTAAATTAGGAAGCAAATAATGTATAAATACATGCAGCTGGAGGCATTTTTAATGTTTTGAAAAGTTTTCATGTATCATGCAACATATGTAAATTAATCAAGAAAAGGGTTAGGGTTAATTTGGTGCAAATCTTATTATTTTATCAGATGCTGAAAAAAAAAATCTTGAATATTGTGGAAAAATTGTTAATTTTAGAAAGTTAAAAACAAACCAGTTAATCAACTTCTAACACATGTAGAGGCATATAAAGACAATTACAAAATAAACCTTTTATCATCTTGCAGCAAAATCTTAAAAAACGCAACTATATAGTTATCTTTAATCAAACTGTAACAGTGTTTTCAAAGCATGCAGTCAATCAGATAGTTGCACTTGATCCAAAATGCTGTTCCCCTCCTCCTCGCTGAAACTAAGAGAGAAGAGCACATCAACCACGTGGTGTTTCATCCAGTTGTCTTTCAAAATGGGGCTTTAAAATTTCTAAAATATGATTAAAAAATATTTTTTCACAAGTACATTTTGTTTTATGGCTGTGTAAACAAATAAAATGAGATTTAAAATAGCATCTGACATATTTGACTCTGCTGGAGTAATGCAACAGCATGTATTTATTTTTAGCCTCACCTCAATGGCTGGCATCACTGGAAAAAAGAGGCTCAGACCTTTGCAACGAGGGGTTGGAGGTAATTGCAGCTGAAGTAACCGCAATTTGTTACATACGCTTGCTCTGTTCTTATTTTTTATTCGGTTTGGTGCTATTATTGTGTGCTCAGTGATAAATTTCAGTGAAACAATGGCTAAATCTTAGGAACAAAGGGTTTGTCTTATATAGAAGATTAAACAATAATGTAAATCAGCACATTTGTCTGGCCAGATTCCCTTTATGAGTAGAAAAACGCATTTGGCACAATTTGACCACATTTGCCACCTCTGCGCCAAAATCACATTTCTGCCCAGCACACTGCCCACTAAAACCTTTGTGGAACAAACATAATTCAACCTATTCAGTCCAAATTTGCTTGAGATATAGTCAAAATGTTGATCTATAAAGTCTGAGGGTTCATCTAGAGTTTCAAATGTGTTTCATGGTGTTTTCAGTGTTTATTTTGGAAAACCTTTTCACAAAGGCTAAATATTTTTCATTTTTTCTTTGTTTAATCACCTATACATCAGACATGATGACATTTAAAATAGTGGCTCTACCTGAAACATATTCCTCAATGTGTTTCTGTCATACAAATGCAAACAATTTTATTTCCAATTTATAGTTTGGGAGCTGTACTTGCTTTAGTTCACATATCTAATTTCAGGCGGAATTTCCTCTTGAAACCATCTGGGCTTAAAAGGAGATTAATACTATATACATTTAAATTGAACTAGATCTGGAATATCCCATCATGGAGAAAACTAATGACTGAACAGATGTTCAGAAGACAGCCACTGGTATTCTCTAGCCTGGGTGCCAGTCAGAACTTAGTCCCGCCCACAAGGTTTGAGTTCGGGGAAGTTCGGTCTGGCTCTGCTCCATAGTAGCGCGAGAATTAAAGCCCACTGTCAGGCGATCCAATCAAATTGTCAGGGCGGGCTTTATACGATGATGGACAGATGACAAACAGTAACGTAATCAACCACGTGACCAAAGCGCGCTAGGGTGACAACAATAATGGCTGCCGCTGGAGAGTTTGGGTGAGTAGATTCTGCTATTAGGTCTGTTCTAGAAGATATCGACAGCAAATTAATTTTAAAAGAGGAACAGAGAAACGCGAAACTGCACGCTTTGATTTTTGTGGACAACAACTATGCCTCGCTTAACATACGTCACGCACTCCGTTGCTCTTATTGGTTGTAGATCTATCCAATTGAGTGCAGAGGCATTTTTTTTCCTCGTTCGTTCGAAACACGCCCCATAATCACAGCTCTATGGAGCAGTATCAGACTCATATTCTGACTAGAATTGAGTCGGACTACGTCAGGCTAGGTATTCTCCACTTGGAGAGTAAATAACAAAGCAAAAAAAAGATTTTGATAAAGAAGGCTGGCTTTGTTCTAGGAACTCCTCTAAAACATCTGGAGATGATTTCACAAATATATATTTGTAATATGAGAGTATTTAGGAATATAGTGAGCATTCACTTCAGAAGACTGTTAAACAACAAGATCATTGCTACATAAGCTTGTTGTTTAAATCCAACAATATTAAAGGAAAGCCGAGTGGAAGGAAAATGTAGGCAAGGATAATCCACAAGCAAAAGGAGAAATCTTTCAACAAAAATTGGACTAAATCTGGAGTCAACACATCAAGAGCCACTACACAGAGACGAGCGCTACACATGGACTAAAAGGGTTGCATCCCTTTTATCAAACCACTATTGAAACAGATGAAAGTAAAGTTTGCATTTTTTTTTTTTAAGCAAGGTCCCAGAGTCTGGAGGAAGAATAAAGAGGCAGGAAATCCACATTGCTTGAAGTCCAGAGGGAAGTTTCTAACAGTCTTTGAGGGTTTGGGGTATGATGATGTTTATATTTTCTGAAATCCACAGCCGCCTACCACCAAGTGTTTGAGCACATTGTGCTTCTTTTTGCTTTCATGTTTTATTGAGATGCTAACTTTATTTTTTAACAAGATTTGGCACATATTTACAGTACCATTAGTAGCAGACGCTGGTTGCGTGACAATGGTCCTATTGTGTTATATTGTCCTTAAAATGTATCTGATCTGAACCTAATATATAGAATCTAGGTGCTACTGGCAAGAGGAAGATAAGAGAGACCAGATTCTACAAAGCAGATGACCGTAGATCCACTGTTGAAGAAACATCTCAGCAGAACATAAGCTGATCTTTTCCATGCTACGGTATGCTGCACTGATGCAGTAATTAGTGCAACAAGATGTATAGCAGAGTTCAAAGTGCATAGCAATAAACGTATTTCTCAGGATCCAAACATCCATGTTTAAAATATAATCTAGTGTTCATTTAATGATAAATTTATGTTTTCTGAAACAGGAATTGTAGATTGTATCCCTGCCAAAATCAACATTACAACAAGGAATATAAATGCTCGCATTAAATAATTTGAAAGTAACTATATTTTCTCACAAAGGTTCAGGGAACTGATGTTTGTACAAAGCATTAGTGAAGAAATATAAGGGTTAACAGTGGTAGCGATAAACATTTAATCTCCACATGCTGGTGAAGATTCTCAGTGATCAAGGTCATAGTTATTTAAAAAAAAATCAAAACAAACCACTGGACTTCTCATCCAAAAAAACAGTTAAATCAATTAGCATGTTTTCTAAGCCAAAACAAGGCTTTTGTTTAAGCCACTCTATAATCCTGGAACTAAACGCAACTCCAGACATTTTGAATGGAGAAAGCTTCCTGGATGGGAAGCGAAACGTCTCTAAACTTGAAAAACAAAGTCCAGTTTTTTGTTTTTAACTTTTTTTTTTTTTGAATTTTTATCCACACATTTGTTTACAGTATCCACTTTACAACTGTTTATACTGACTTGTGATTGAAACCCAGTCAGTAGATTGATATGGCTGACTATCAAAGTTCTTCATGTTCACAATCTTTCATCCACTTTTCACACAGAGCAGCTGTTAATGCTTAATAAAAGGAATGCAGGTAGGGTTCCACTACCATGCAATGTCAGGCAAATTAGAAACAGTAAAACTATTTGGAGTGACATGGCTTTAAACGAACTGACATGAGAACTAATGGCTAGACTTAACTTCTGCCTCATTAAAACTGCGCAGGTTTTAAGAAAAGCTTAACAAGTTTCTTTTTACATGCAGCACAAACTCCTGTTTTTCCTGTTCATGCTGGACCGAAGCAGAAAGACATTCATTATGAGAAGAAAGCAGAATGACTCCAATCAAAGAGCTACTATTTGTGAGAGTGGAAAAGCTCAGGCTGTAAGTTTGCCTCCATCGCTCTACCAGCTTCCTGCATAGAGCCATGCAGAACTCCCATGTGGGTGTTTGTTTCAAAGCTACAGGATCACCCTAAAATTTATTAACACAACAGGCACTAACAAAGCCTCTGAAAAGTAGAGTTGGTGATCAAAGCGAAGAAAAAATATCGTTATTTCTTTTATGGCCTTATATTTTTTGTTATGGTCTCTTTGTTCCTCTAGTTTAGACTAAAGTAACCTTTTTTGCAGTCCACTGTGGGAAATAATAGACCTAGAAGTGAAAGCAGTGCAAATTAAATACGGTGTTTTGGAAAGACTCTTGTAAATTAAAGCCATTGTAAATGAATGTGCCTTTTAAAATTGAGATTCAGAACATCTGTTCCTTATAATAAGAAGAAAGAAGTTTTTGAATGGCCAAAGAGTGTAAAAGAAATGCAAAGGTTAAATTGACACAACTGAATTTGAATAAATTATTACACCATACAGAAGAGAATGGCAGCCCCCCCTTCCAAAAAAAATATTTACTGAGGAGAGCTGGATGATTCCAGGCAGTGTCCATTAATACGATATGACATCCTTTGTCCAAATTAAAGCCCTTACTGAACAGAAAGGCTTAAAAAAAGAAATACCTTTAAGGGCCACATCTCCAATCATGGTATAAAGACAGTATTTCATTTAAAGTGTAAATATATGAAATTGAGAAGAAGTTGTAGAAGTGAAAAATATTATCTAAGCATCAAATCTACACAAACACTTCTGTTCAAATTTAGTTTAGCTTAATGGATTCCCTAGTTTTGTTCTGATCAAAAAGTGGATATTTATGTAGAGCCTAGCAGAAACAGTTTGTTACCAAAAATGATAATGTGCGGTATAATCTAAAAAAATAAACAGCTTAAAACAATTCTTTGATCAATTTGTCTTTTTTCTATTTTTGTCTTTTTTTTTACCATGTTAACCTTTATTTGCTCTTCATCTTTCTGCTCATCTGTAATAAAAGTTATATTTCATACAGAAATGTTTTCATAAAGGGTTTGAAAACCTGTAAATTAAATCTTTTGCATAAAATCCTTCTTTCAAACTGCATTTGTTGAAGCATTTAACCATGGCATTTTAGCAGACAGTGGTTCCTGTCACACAGATCCTTGTTTTACAAACTAATTGAAACACTAATAGTGTATGTAGTCTACTACCCTTAAAACTGACTGTTAGAAATTGAAGATTAAATGCCCCAGAATATTGGAATTAATAGTTGGAAATTCAGTGAAACGGGAAGATACCAGATTTCTGCATTCAAGATGAATGGGTTATGCAGGTAGAATAAAGTCAATCTTTTAACAGGCTGGTGGTCAAATCATGTTAATATGTGCAGAATACTGCACAGTACTTTGGTTGTTGTGATGGCCATAGTGACCATGGGGAATATTGATTACATCAATCCAATGAGCCAGCTTTGAGCTTGGAGGAGAATCGAACTTGCTTTTAAATATAAAGTAAATTTAAAAGATAAACACTAAAGTTTAGAGAAGTTAAACTGGTACTTTCCAAGCCAAATGTTGCATTGGCTGGGTAAGATTTATTACTGAACATTCTGCAGTGTTTGGGAGAAAGCCCAAATGAGAGTAGGTAATTTAACACTCATGTTTTAGGAACCACAGATGAACCAGTTACAACCCTTAAACATAGTTTTTAATAATATAGGTCTGAGATTCCTAGCAACCTGAGAAGGGATCCAAGGGTATTTAAGCTGGTAATCTGAAATCTTTTGCTCTTTTTTTTCTGTACACACAGGTGGAATGATAAACAGCAGAAGAAGCCCAATGCTGCTAAACTCTGATTATTACTGCATCATCAATGAGTTCCATAATCTCCTTGGGTACTACAATCACTGTTACAACCATAACAATAAAAACAGAAAACACCTAAGCTTTTTGCTGCACAAACATACTGGCTTATAAACACTTGACAGTAGTATGAGTCAATTATTATTATTTTTTTATTTAAAAAAGGTCTTCCTCAGGGTAAACTTCAGTCATTTTCCATAGCATCCTCAGGTAAAACTCCCTCGCCTTTTTTTTTTTTTTAATAACAATGAGCAATATCTTATTTGAACATTTACAGTTTTCAGAGTAAACGCAGAAAGGACTGGATATTGTTTCTCAGTTGCTGTGAAAATTTTGACGGAGGACATCTGACTGCATCTCACCAGGCAGCAGAAGCAACCTATTAGGATTTAAAACCCTCTAAATTGATTGCACTACCTGAGAAATACACACTGAAGAATAACAAGAAATACCACATGATTTTGGACACAGTTAAAACCCCTCAGCAACTATATCATGACACAGTACAATGTTTCTTATGATGCAGATAACTTATGTACGGATAGAATTCTATTGCAAATGATTTCCTATCTTCCAAATACTTGCTACAAGGAATGTTCAAATCAAATGGTGTAGATAAGATTGTATGTGAGGAAAAGGCTTTTCTAAACGGTTGTTCTGTTATCAGCTGTTGATCAGAGGTTGTATTTTCTCAACAGTGACATCAGCTATGAATAAGAACTATTGACTCCAATGCATCTAAAGCGGCAGTATGAAAGTAACTGTTTGTACTGGCAACTCCAGCATAATTATGGCTTTAGGATTGTACGCCGACAAGCTGCAGGGCAACAGACAGACCAAAAGACAAGCTCACCACATAGCTGTGGCTATGTGGTGAGCAAGTTCCCCCACAGAGACAGAGGATAGAAAAACATACTTTTATGACTCATGTACAACGTAAGAACAAAACTGTGTTGCTCCTTTTAAAACACCTTCAATTTTTCAAAGCAGTTGCTGGAGACTGTTGACAGAGAAGCAGCAGAATAATTTTATTTTTAACTTCTTTGTCTACTATCTCTTTAATGTCATGTGCAGCATCTAAGTCTAAAGATTTGAAACACAGATAGAGGGAAAGTCATCTTCTTGCTTATTTCTTAGGTTTAATGCTTGAAAATTCCTATATCCGTTCAGTTTTTATGCTGTATATATCATTTAAGTTAGCTCAACGTTGGTCAAAGCTAGGTTTTCTGGTAGCTGTGCTCAAATAGAGATCTGAGACAACTTCCTAACATAAAAAAAAAAAAAATACACTGCAAAACCGATAAAGAAATAAGTACAAATTTCTTAAACCCTTAATTTGTCTAAGTAAATCAGATGATTTGCCAAAGGAGTTAGTATTTTTATCCTTACAATAAGATAATTAGACAATATGCACTTGAATTAAGACAAAGCAGTTGTCTTGTCACATTTCAAATGCAAATTGTCTTGTTCCATTGGCAAAATGTCGCACTTACCTCCTCAATTTAAGACTTATTTTAAGAATATATGACTTATTTAGGGTTATATTTTTAGCAGTGTACTCATGAAGATTCAAGAAGGAACAGAACAGGCAAACACAGAACCCATTAAGAAGATAAAATATAACCATCCTTGCCTTTTGCAATAAAAAAAACACAATAAACAGCTTAAACAGGTATAGTTTCACACTAATATAGCCTTTAGTATTTACTAATCCTAATTGTCTTGGTTTGAGAGAGATGAATATATTTTTTCTTCTTTGCCAACTTAGGCAAAGAAGAAAAAACTAAGTCCTCTTAATATAATAGTTGAAGATTTTTTTTTTTTTAAAATTGGTATTTAGAGATCTGAACCTACTTTGTTGGTAACATCAGCTCACCAGGTGCTGCTTCTCCTGCTCTGTACCCTAATGCCTATGGTTATGGTAACTTCAGTGAGGGGAATGAGATAAAACCATTGCTTTCTAAATAAAGGCCTACAAAACAACAAAAGTGCAATAGAATATCCTTAGTGCTGTGAAATGCAGTTTGATGAAGTCTTTATAAGAAAGAAGTAAGGTTGTTATCAAAACAACAAAAGCAACAGAGAGAACAGAGTAGACTCAGAAAGAGAGCACAGGGTCTCAGGTAAAATAATCTTTTATCAATGTTATACAATATGGAGTCCTTTCAGATAAAGAATTTGAAGAGTAAATTGCACTATAAGAATTCTGCTGAATACAGTATTTGTTTACTCTGGGCACACAGCAATCTCATATAGGTTTTTCTTGTCGACAATTTTCCTTCAATTCGAGACAAAGACAGATAAAGGTCAAAGTGTAACTTGAGATTAAAGCTTATAATAAATAATAGTTAAGAACACCTTCATGTGCCTCTTTTTTAGGATATTTTCTGTAACAATCAGAGGGGTGGTTTCTATGATGTAGCTGCATGGTACTGATACAAGTTACCATGGATTTAGGAAAATTTTACAGAGTAAGAAATTATAACCGTGTTAAGAATGGCATAGTTTGCCTATATAGAGAGTTTTATTATTATTTATAGAAACATCTCCCACTTAAAAGGCATGCTGAATAAGATAGTAATTATACTCTGATTTATAATCAAGGGAAAGTTTCATCATTGGTCACATAATTTGAGGATTGCATACTTTCCCTTTCTGAAATAGCTAATTCATAACAAAACAAAAAAAATCACAATACATAATATTATTCAGCCCTTATCTTTCACTGATTAGCAGCTAGATAGACAGATCACTGCTCAAAGGTTTTGGCTCAGTTTGCCACCATCACAAATCTGAGACTGAAAAGATTGAAAATTCTTTTAGTTACTCAGCTCTCTCTTCACCACAGGAGACCAGTGCAGCATCTGCATTATGCCAACAGCTGCACTTATGAATCCATCTCCCCTCACTTGCTTAAACCTTTAAACTGATTTAAACTATAAAAAATATAAACATATTTGAGATATTAGATATTTAAGAAGTTGAAAAGAAACATTTCTGAATATAAATTGATGGTTGATTTTTTTTTTTGTCATGTTCAAGCCCTTTTATGAGTAATTTAATTTATTTTTATCTTTTTTAAGATAAAAAATGCATTAATTAAAATGTTTAACCTTTCTAAGTGTATATCTTTTTAGTTTATCTGATTAATGTAAAAAAGTAGCACCCCTAGATAAATCAGTTAATAAAATAAATACTAGTTTTAGCCCTATTAAACTGTTCAACAAAGTTAAAAGCAATCTAAAACATAGTGTGTCATTTTATGGTAGCAGTTGCAACAACTGGTGGAACAGACAAATTGATTATGTACAGATTTCTACAAATGGACAGAGTGCATTTGGCGAGTTCAGCAGATTACTTTTTGCTGTAACTATGCAGTCGTATTTTGGCAGAGGAGCATCCTGTCTGGACTGTTTCCACATCGTTCACATTCGGCTGCATTCATTAATATTGAAAGTTTGCCTTCAGTTTGTTGCTCCTGTTGATTCTGATTTATTTTGGGTTTGTCCGCTTTGCAATAACATCTAATAGATTTCTTTGTAAAACACTCAGTTGTCGTGGCAGCGCAGGCACCAGTGTTAGAGCTGTGGTTCACAAGAAGACATGGATATTTTTTAAGGCAGAATTCAAACCATGAATGCTCACTTCTTTGTGCAGCTCTTGGCTTGATTCAGTCCTGAGAATTTCAGTTTGTCAGCTTTACACCGCTCTCTAGCATAGGTAAGACATTGATCACTTCACTCTAAAAGAGCCAAACCATTTATCTACCACATTGTCACAGCACGTACAGATGGTTCATCCAAGTAGTCCTGGCATAAGGGCCAAACTGTTAAATGCAGGGCATCAGTTAGATAAAGGAGAACCTAATGAGTGGGAACACTGATGCTCTTTAATGGTGCTTTTGTTTGCATTTCACTCTCATTAGCTCTTTTCTTTAACACACACAGCCTGAAAGAAGAATGAGTCTTGATTAAAGTAACTAAGCATTTAGACATCTATAGATTTTTTTGTTTCTAGGAGCAAGACAGGACAAAACAGCAACTTCTACACTGCCGTTCAAAAGTTTGGGGTCACATTGAAATGTCCTTATTTTTGAAGGAAAAGCACTGTACTTTTCAATGAAGATAACTTTAAACTAGTCTTACACTCTATACATTGCTAATGTGGTAAATGACTGTTCTAGCTGCAAATGTCTGGTTTTTGGTGCAATATCTACATAGGTGTATAGAGGCCCATTTCCTGCAACTATCACTCCAGTGTTCTAATGGTGCAATGTGTTTGCTCATTGGCTCAGAAGGCTAACTGATGCCAAGAAAACCCTTGTGCATTCATGTTCCCACATCTGAAAACAGTTTAGCTCGTTACAGAAGCTACAAAACTGACCTACCTTTGAGCAGATTGAGTTTCTGGAGTATTACATTTGTGGGGTCAATTAAACGCTCAAAATGGCCAGAAAAAGAGAACATTCACCTGAATTCACCAGTCTATTCTTGCTCTTAGAAATGAAGGCTATTCCATGCGAGAAATTGCTAAGAAATTGAAGATTTCCTACAACGATGTGTACTACTCCCTTCAGAGGACAGCACAAACAGGCTCTAACCAGAGTAGAAAAGGAAGTGGGAGGCCGCGTTGCACAACTGAGCAAGAAGATAAGTACATTAGAGTCTCTAGTTTGAGAAACAGATGCCTAACAGGTCCCCAACTGGCATCTTCATTAAATAGTACCGCAAAACACCAGTGTCAACATCTACAGTGAAGAGGCGGCTGCGGGATTCTGGGCTTCAGGGCTTCAGGGCAGAGTGGCAAAGAAAAAGCCAGATCTGAGACTGGCCAATAAAATAAAAAGATTAAGATGGGCAAAAGAACACAGACATTGGACAGAGGAAGACTGGAAAAAAGTGTTGTGGATGGATGAATCCAAGTTGGAGGTGTTTGGATCACAAAGAAGAACGTTTGTGAGACACAGAACAAATGAAAAGATGCTGGAAGAATGCCTGACACCATCTGTTAAGCATGGTGGAGGTAATGTGATGGTCTGGGGTTGCTTTGGTGCTGGTAAGGTGGGAGATTTGTACAGGGTAAAAGGGACTCTGAATAAGGAAGGCTATCGCTCCATTTTGCAACGCTATTCCATACCCAGTATACAGCGGTTAATTGGAGCCAATTTCATCCTACAACAGGACAATAACCCTAAACACACCTCCAAATTGTGCAAGACTTATTTATAGCAGAAGCAGGCAGCTGGTATTTTACCGGTAATGGAGTGGCCAGCGCAATCACCAGATCTGAACCCCATTGAGCTGTTGTGGGAGCAGCCTGACCGTATGGTACACAATAAGGGCCCATCCAACCAATCCAACTTGTGGGAGCCGCTTCTGGAAGCGTGGGGTGCAATTTCTCCAGATTACCTCAACATATTAACAGCTAGAATGCCACAGGTCTGCAATGCTGTAATGCAACAAATTGAGGAATTTTTGATGAAAGCAAAGTTTGATGTAAAAACAATCTTATTTCAAATACAAATCATTATTTCTAACCTTGTCAATGTCTTGACTCTATTTTCTATTCATTTCACAACATATGGTGGTGAATAAGTGTGACCTTTCAGGAAAACACAAAATTGTTTGGGTGACCCCAAACTTTTGAACGGTAGTGTATATAATGAGACTTCAGTTGTGTCTCATCTATAAACACCTCTCTATTATTCATACTGAACAGCGACAAAAAGCCAGTGATCTGCAGCAGGAGCCAGGGGTAAAGGGGCACATTTATGTGCAAACAGCCATGAAATGATGCAATCCATTTGGTGACCTCAGATACTAATGTGAGCCCATTTTGGATTTTAGTTGTGAAGGATCTACTTTAACACAATGAGTTTCAAACAAGTTACCAGGGTATATCCTTTGAACAAACTTTTATTTTTGAGGTTTCTATATATTTTTAACATGTCTTTTTTTTCAGGAGTATTTTTTTCTTTTGAACTAACTTTTTTTTTTTTTTTTTTTTTTGAGGTTTTAAGTTTTTCCCCTGCGAATTTTTTTCTCAAGGTATAAACTTTTTTTTAAACTTTGTCAGTTAAACTCCATACTGTACATGGGTACTTGGACCTAACTGTTTACCCCGCAAACTGCTTCTAGTTAGGCCTAAAAGAAGCTGTCCTAGCACCTGGTTTCGTCAAATATTAACACAGAAACTATTAAAACTAGACAACTAATAATCAGTGGTTACAACGTAGAAAGATTGCAGTAATAAGAAAACTATTTTTTAACTTTGATCAATTCAATTCAGTTTACTTGTATAGCACCAATTCAGAACACGCCATCTCAGGGAGCTTTACAGAGACATTTCAGTCAGATTGTTAAACATTTCTGTCATGGAAAACCAGTTGACTGCGTTGAGTCATTGACTTGCAAGGCATGCTCCGCCTGGATGAGGTTTTATATCATACTATCATATGATCAAATATCGCTATTATACAATTGGCAACATGATTCTTACCTCAAAGCATTTGATTTCTGAATAATGAATTAGCAACAGGTTGGGCAGTAGAGATTTAGAGGGATGGGGGTTGAGTTTTTAACTCAAACTGAGGATTATCGCATGAAGATTATCCCTTTAGTAACACGGGGCCCGATTAGGTGGTGGCCAAAACATAAACTAAGTTTTGTGTTCTTGTTCAGTCTCAGTGTTGTTTAGATAGTTCTATACATGTCTTCAAGAGAAATTTTAAAGTTTGTTTAAGTATTGTTTATAAGATACAGTACATAAATATGCAGCAATTACCATTTTTTTTATAAGCATGCATCATTTTTGGTGAAACTGGTCCAAAATTCTCAACCAAGTATGAAGCAAAGCAGTTGTACATTTGAAAGATTACTTGGCACTGTGTAGTAGCTGTTCCTTAGACAATTCTCTAATTTGAAATCCAGTTTGCACACAATGTTTGATTAAGGAGGCTGCATCAGCTTGTGACAGTCTCAGTGCCATTCCAAAAGCCCCATCCTTAGATCTGTGGTGCCCTGATAAGAAGATGGGAACTTCCTGGGAATCTTTCATAAAGAATGATTATTTTGCTAACCAAAATAATAGGTTTACAATGGAGGAATAAACACTGAAAAATGTGTATTTTGATAAACAAGTGCGTCAGACTTACCATAGAAAAAAGTGTAAAAATAAAGGTTAAAAAACAACAACATTGATTGCAGCTACATACTGTAAAGCAAGCAATGCCATTACATGACTCCATACCTGGATTGTAGAGAGCAGTCTGTGGCTAACAATGAGCCTGCTCATCACAAAAAGAGAAAGACATTCACAACATGACAGAATGTATGTGCACTTCACAGAAAGGTAAATAGATTTTCTCACATATGTGCTCATTTCTACATCAGAAATCAAACCCTTAGCAGTCATTGAGGCAGACATAGAAATTTTTTGAGCGGGTTCTTGAATCATGGATTTTAAACTCTAAACTAAAATGTATTTTCAGTATTTTATTCCGTTTGTGTTAAAAAAAAAAGAAGAAAATAGCATCTTCAGATTTCTGAACTATGTTTTGTATCGATTTATTTTTCCTGACTTCTTATTCAACCTTTGTCTCTTTGTTGGTGGTTGTGTTACCGTTATAAATTATTTATGACTTTTTGTTGCATCTAAATAACAGTTTTTATCCTTTTTACTTAACCATACCAGTCGAATTGCAGGATGCCAAAGCTCTTTCATTTAATCGACAGACCACACACAATTACCATTCATGAAACATGTTCTGCTCCTTTCTCCAGGCCTCAGGAACAGTTTGTGCTTCAATACGTTAATTGCATGCTGTGGGCATGTATATACTGCTGTATGCAGGTGCTGATTACAGGTCTGTTGTTGAATGGTACACCAGCACCACAGAGGTGCCGACAACAGAAAAAGGATTTTGTGATTCTCCACATGTCTTATTTTTTCCCTGTTTTCATTTTTCCTTTTTGCATTGCTCTTGTGTGAGCAGGCATATCTTTGTTACCGTGTGCAAAAAACGAAGGCCTACTGGGTTTATTATTCCTGACAAGTTCACAGTTTAAAAAGAAAAATATAAACAGCTATATTCTCACAAATTAATCAGGGACTCTGAAAATATTTGAACAAATGTTGATTGTGTTCCTGTAATGACCTGAAGTGTTTCAGGGAGGAGGAATATTTTAATAATGCCATGAGAGTAAGTATTATCTTAATTTTAAGAGTCTGTGTGTGTGCTTGGGACTAGGTGCAATTCCTTAGTTTCCAACAGCTTTTCTAAAATCCATCTTGCACATGAATAATGTCAACAGTTTGCTTCAATTGCTTGTTTAAAATCAATGAGCAGTTATTGTATTCTAGTTATTCTAGCAGTCACTTTTTTAAAGTGATCTAGAGTGTAACGAACACAAGTTAACTTAGGAAAAATATTAAAACAGCTATTAAAAACAAAACAATTTTTTTTCTCATATTAAATTAAAGGAACTTTAAATCGTAGCAGTTGGTTTGCTTTTTTTGTTTGTTTGATTTTGCATTGTTACCATTTTGCATTGTTACCATTACTTTTCAGCATCTGATCTATACTGTAGATCAGATGCTGAAAAGTTTGGACAATCTTGTTCCTCACTTCTTCTATTTTGACAATGTTCTCGGACATGCAGTAAGGAAATGGATAAATGGTTTGTATGACTACATCCACTTCTGCCTGTTATTTGGACATTGAAACAATTTAAAGGGAAACGCTGTTTTTTTTACTGCTGCTAGTTTTACTCACATGCCTGGAAGATGTCTAGTGCTACTACCACAGATTATCTCACTCTCGAAATGGAATTGAATGATTCAGATTAGCTAGCCGAACGCATAGAAGGGGTAGAGCGTAGCCGCCTGTGGCCCGGGTTGCCTGTCACTACTCGAGTCCGGCGCATGGATGACTCTCATTGACTTGAATACCTTCATCAAGCTGTCAAACAGCCTTTTGTCTTGCTTTAAAATTCAATCCAAACTGTGCATTTTATAGAGCCTTAAAGGTACGATAAGCAAAATATCAGCACTACGTGGGATGTTGAGCATTATCTGTTGACCAAATCAAGATGTGTGACAAGCGACTCTCTCTCTAACATGAATCCCCCCTAAACATCAACAAAGTATTTGGCCTGTTGAATGGCCTCTTAATAGCTCTTGAAAAATACCATATCTATATTTTTAGTAACTTGGGTTATAAAAAAGATTAAGGAAAATGTGGGACATCATGGTCAAACTCTTCAATAGTTTTTCAGCTCTATTTTGTACAAATCGGCATGAAATTGTGCACGGTTCTTAATAGCTGCAATGTTTTTAACTTAAACAGCTGATGATGGAAGACATTAAACTATATTTGCTCTCAAAAAGACATTAAAACCAGTCAGGTAAAGTGGCATTCTCCTAACACACATAAAGTCCCAGACTTTTATTTCTAAGTTAACATGTTCAGTCATAACATATTACCTAAATAGAGTATAATGTGACCCAATGCAACAATTAAATTCAGAATTCCAATTAATTCAAAGTTGTAAAGCTTACACTTCTCTTTGCAGTTTTGAAGTGCTTTATTAGTTAGTCTTGTCATTGTCTTGTATTCCCTGTTGAATTCAAATCAGCCCAAGTTCTAGCATGGATTATATGACAAAAATACACCCCTTTAAACATGAACTAATGCACGAAGATATATTTTATGTCCTCCAAACCTCTGAAATGAACCATATGCCTTTCAATTCATTCCTTCCAATGACCATTTACTGCACTTCCATTTGGTGCAATTCATCTCCTCTGGGCAAAGTTATAAGCTTAAAGGAATTGGCTTCCTTCATGTCCACATAGCTTTGCATATTAAAAGGAACAGTTGCTTAATGTTCACTTCCAGCTATAGGCAGTTAATGCATTCCTATAATGGGAAAGCCACACAGACGTTTGAATGAAAGGGCCAGGCTTACCAGTGTTTGTCTGACAGGATATGAAATATTATTGTTTAGTCCCAACAGGATCTTTGTGTTTTTACTGATGATCGGCACCTGGTTGAGGTAGGTAGACCTAAACTGCATTTCGTTGCCTTTTACCTGTACGTGTGTAATGACAATAAAGTTGAATCTAATCTAATCTAAAGGGTGCATGATGTAAAATAAATAGATTTTTGTTAAATGTATAAACTGGACTGCAAAGTGCTATAAGCAGGGGTTTCATCACAAAAAAGTGATGCAAAAGACAAAACTGCCCTCTAGCCTTTATCTTTCCATCTCACTGAACTGAAACACACAACAGCTAAAAAAAAAAAGCTTATGAAGCCAACCCTTTTCCTGCATTTCAAGTCAATACGGTGAGATTAATAGATGAAGAGAAATGGTTTAGTCATCAAAATAAGGTGGCCTCATTTTTCTTTTAAAGAAGGCGCTGCACTGAATGGGAATTACTTTCTCAAAAAGCAGTCAAGCAGCTTTGATCTCATCATAAAAGGCAAAAGAGCAAAGACTCCATGTCTAATATTTTTACATATAAAAAAGAAATAATAAAAAAACTGACATTGTGCTTGCAGCCCATAGAGGGGAAAACTGAATTGATTGAAAGGATCTGATCTGCAGTTTCATTAACACTTTTCAAAGTATTGTAGTGTGGATTAATGAAAAGTTCAGACAATCATTTCTGGCTGGAGTTTGGTTTGCTAGTAAATAAAGATGAAAATGGCAGCCAGAATGTCCTAAGGAAGTATTACATGTTCGGCTATGATTTTAAATAGCTAATGGTTAGATAGATTAGACAGATATGAGTAAAAATTCACATCATAATCAATGTTATTCAAAAAAGGGGAGCTTGGTAAACCAGACACAAAAAAAACCCCAAAACAATGTCAACACTGTTAAATTCTCCTTTTTGAAAATCCTCACTCTTATAGGGTTCTTGGTGCTGGTGTCTTGTGCTGTAATTGCAAGTATTGTTAAAAAAGTTCCCCTTTAAAGGTACACTATGCAACCGGTGTTGATTTTGTGGGCTCCCCCCAGAGGGCGAAAGTAAAAGTGAAAGTAAAAGTGCACTGTCGTAAATACGAACAGCTGTTCTCCTGGTTTCTCCGTCAAGCCAGGCGCGGTTGTTTTGAGCTTAGCAGACAGGCGAACGCAACGAATGACTAATGCTGCGTTCACACCGCAGCTGGCGCGATAGAAGCAGCGAGTTTACATGTCAAGTCAATGGTTGACGCGCGTCAAGGCGCAGCAAAAGGTCCCGCAGCGCGTTTTGAGCAGCAGGCGCAGTGCGTCTGAGCAGCTGAAGCAGCGCGTCGTTTAATCATCTGACGCAGGGAGAGAGACACAGCGTTGATGATCAGAGGCTATAATCACTCCTCTTAAACAGTTTATTGACGCCTAAATTAACTTAAAATGCAGAAATCTGCCGGCAGAATATGTTCGCTTTTATTATCCTGCTGCCTGCAGTTTGGATTATTTAGATGAAAAACACCTACCAGCTGCTGCGGTGAACCGCGAGGAGGCGACCCGGCCAGAGGCTGCTGATGAAGGGATTCCTTCTGTCGGCGCACCGCTGGTATGTCGGGGTCTGAGCGGCTCCGACAGAAAAAATATTGAAGGCAGGATAATAATCTGAATGAACTGACGGCACTGATTATGTTTTCAGGTGTATTTTCTCACTTAAAAACATCTTAAAACTACTTTATTCCCACTGATCACAGCAAATATAGCTGCAAGGCAGAGAAAGGATAGTGAAGCTCCGCCCAACGCACGTCAGACACACTTTTGCACCGCGCAGCCAGAGCAGCAAAGCTGCTTCAGCCACGCGTCAGAACTAACTGGTACAAGCAGCAAAAATGAAGCAGCAGAACCGATTTTGCTGCTTTTGCTGCGTGAACGTAGCATAACTGCACAAAGATCGCCACTGTGCTAGCAACGAGAATGCTTTTAACTGGGGGGTGTAGCAGTTCTCGCCGTAAAGCAAGACTGACTCTCGCGAGACTTCTGAGCCTGTGGGTGCGGGTCGGTGCTCCTGCAGTTGCAAGAGCAGTATTTCCCCCACAGACCACCAGGGCGGCCGAGAATACCTTTGTTCAACCTGAAATGACTCATTTAATCATCCAAAACGTTATGGAACACATTAATTAACTGAAAAATGTTGCATAGTGTGCCTTTAAAGGGGCCGTCCACATAATACTAAAAGCTACGCCAGTAGCTCACGCTTGTTGAGCATAAAGGTCTTCTGATAAATGGCACCATATTTGCTTGTTTGATCTTCCATATTTTACATCTTGTTTTTTTTTTGTTTGTGAATGATATTCATAAATATGTTTACTTATTACCTATTTCACACAACAAAGAAACAAATAAGAGCCAAGACATAAATAAATGAGAGTAGCAATGAAGCTGAGTGAGTCAGCAAAGTATGAAAGAGGAAAAGTTCTGGATCAAGTGAGAAAAAGTAAAAAGAAATATTGGATTTTAAAAGGGAGAAAACTTCAGGTAGCACTTGGAATACAATATCAACTTTGGTGTTTACTGAAGCGGGAGCAAAAGCTGCAGAAGCATTCAGATTTCATCACCATGTTGTTTGAGTACACAACCTTACTTAGTAATACCATTCTTAGGCTCTTTGTCATAGTGACTGAAAAGTTTACATGGTATGTAATGTGTACGTAACCTCCCATTTCTCTTGTTTCCCATTTAAGAGATGCTAACCTTGGGTGATTCCAGATTAATCAATTAAATTGAACTTTATCAATCTCACAGTGAAGTTCAATGTAATGTGTTTGTTTTTTTTGGGGGGGGGGGGGGTTACTGATAGGTAGAGCTGCTGCCTTGCAGTAACAAGGTTCTGGGTTTAAATTTTCTTTAAAAAAAACTAAGTGACAATGAAGGAAATACAGAAAGAGGAAAGGTAGGTTAACGTGAACAACATATTATTAATGTATATAAAGTTCTTTCCATTTAAAATCTCACAACCGTCAAAATTATGGCCTTGGGTGTTCTAGTGTTAAGGGTCTTACTCAGGGAGCGGCAGTCTGTGGGAGTAAATCCTAATGATCTCTCTCCAACACGGCAACATGCTTAAAAGGTATGGAGGATCACTTTATGACATTACACTTAGGATGCCATCTTTAACTAATAAAAAAAAAAAAAAGAGCATTTTTAAATCAATTCTTGTTAAGAGCAGAGTGTGAACATATATATGAGAACCCAAACCAACCCATTATTATTTACACTTATACATAAAATGGAAAAAAAATCCTGAAAAGTTATTGATTACAACTTAATTTGAATTGTACGAATGTTTCTGTATGAATCAAATACATTCAGTATTTATAAGTTATTCATACATCACAGGCTGCAATGCCTTAGACAGTCCAACATTGGTTCACAAGACATATCCATTTTGCTAGACCATGAAACAGCTATACATCTATGAAAATGTTGCTACAAACAATGTATCATAGAGATCACTGAAAGAAAAAAAAACGACACATATCTTGTTTCTGGTACAATTGGCGCCTGACAGCATGTGTTATGATCAGATGTTTTCACAGTTAAGCATTGGCAACATACCTTAATTAACATTTAATCTTGTGCAATGGTAAATGTAACAATCTGAAATTGCCAACAACCTTAAAACAAAAAGCAAAAAATAATTTTCTTTGTTTAGGTTTCATTTCTGCAAAATGATCCCGATAACAAATTCACTGCCATGCTTAGTATTTGGTAACTACAATTTTCGGCTGCTATACATATTAGCAATTAAGGAATTTGAGGCCCCTTTAGCATTCAATAATCTTACCAATTCTTTTCCATTCTGTAGAAATGAGCTATGGTAGACCTGGTAGAAATCCAAAGTAAAAATAGGTAAATCTATTTCTAAAGGGAATGCTCATTTACATGCATTTTTCTTCATCCATCCAGCTTTCAAACTAAACTATCTTAAATACATGTTGTCACATTGAAATATTTATATTAGATAGACATGGGTTTATATATATATATATATATATATATATATATATATATATATATATATTAACATTTTCTTTCATTTCAGTCGCTACCACTAAGATAGACAGATAGAGAGAAATAAAGCATTATATATCTACCTCTGAAAGTCACGCAAATATGGGAAATAACAATGTTACTAATATTGTCAAGAAAATGACATGGTATTTTATGTCATTTTGAATTGTATGTGTTTCGGTTTGTTTTCAAAGTGTTTTATGTGGAAGTACTAAACAAACAAAAAAAAATTATGTTTAGGTACCAAATGAGAATTAAGCCCAAAGTATTTGCTTGGGAAATTGGCCTAACAATGTTACCCCAAGGTAACAGATAAATGGTGCCACACAGCACTAAATTTATGTTTTCCTCTTTAATAACATCCTGGTGCATATTTTGGTTCTATATTAAATAAGTTTTGGTTTGAGTTTTACTTCATTTATTAGATCTAATTTTAGTAGCTTTATGGGGTTTGGTTGAAAATGCTTTTAAGACTTATGTTAGTAAATATGAAACCATGAGGACAAAGTGACCTTCAAATGAAACAAGTGATTCAGTACTTAGGTTAATATATTAAATTCAACCTAATGCAGATTTTAATGTCTCCATCAGAATTACCATCAGTCTCATTTAAGTGGCTCCACTGTACTATAAATGCTGCAAACTCTGCTATTTTTTTTGCTGCGCTGCTGGGAAAGCAGCTGTTCCCCAGAGAATATAATCACATTTGTCCGTTGCACAATAGCAAAAAAGCTGCATGTTTAGTTGGTGCTTTTATCGTATTTCTTCATTACCACAAAAAAACTATCTCATTACAGTTTCCATTATCACCACCTTAAAGGTTTTAGGGCCACTAGCAAAAGTAGCACAAGCTCAAAAAGGCATGGTAAAGCTCACGAAAGTGGAAAACAAACAGATTTCTGTAAAAACTGTGGGAACATAAACAGTTGCTACAGTGCAAGGCCTGAGGCTCTTGACTTTAAAAAGCAAATACATTTTATGTCTTGAGATGATAGTCTGTCAGCATGTACACAAACAGTGAATGTTTTGAATAAATGTGCTTAAGTGAAGCTGCCACCATGATATTTCTGAATAGGCAATGACCTTATATTCAAGTATGATGTTGAATAAAGCCTTGGATTAGGCAGAAAACATAATGCAGAAATCTTGTTGGATAAATCCCTTATCTGCAAGAAAACAAACTGTGAGAGTAAATGTGTAATTTATTCTGGCCCCGATGAATGAGACATCGGAAGATTGTTGATGAGAACAACCCGTTGTTTTTCAAACCATGTCTGTGCCTATTGGCCAACGCCATGACCAATGAGAGCAACTGACTGTGATGTAGTAAGCTCGACAGAAAGCTGTTGGGGGAGTGTAAACAAACAGCCTGTCGGTAAAAACGGCGAATACGTCCTTCTTAAAAATGATTAAGCATAGAGCCTCTTCCTGCTCACGTTTCGACGATAACCCCAAGTCTAATCCTTCCAAAACTGATTCAGAAGCTGAGTCAAACGAGAACTGTTCAATAGTTGCTGCCATCTTCCTTGTTTTGCTTTCTCCAGCGTTGCGCAGCTTTGTCGTCACGCCCTCAAAACCCCACCTGCTTTGCATCCAGAAATTCAAAAAGCAATGCTGACACATTTTGCAGCTCCAATAGCTATTGCTACATTGATAATGTTCATATATATCGCAATAAAGATGAATGTACAATTTACAGTGCAGGCCGGTACAAAATGTAGGAGAATAACCAGACACACCGTCCACCATAAAAAAAAAAAAAACAATAAGAATCACCGCCCGTGTTTTTTTCTGATAAATTAAAATGATGAAGCTATATTAATTCAGTAAGAACAAATCTTCTGCACAGTAGCAGAAAATAGATGGAAGAAAATGGAAATAAAAAATCATACTGCCTTATCCCAATCGTATTGTTTTCACATTCCATGTGCAGTTTTTGACAGCTCAAAGAAAGATTCAAAATGTTATACGCTTAACAAAAACAGTCAGTTTTACAGCAGTATATATTCCCAGTACATAGTTTGACAGTTGAGCTTTAAAAAGAAGATCCCCAGACTGCAATGCTGGCATTATTCTGATGGCTACAAAGACACAACAAGAAACTCCTATGGCAGAGCACAACAGTTGACAGCTAAATATGCACACCTTTTCATTGGTGGGAAACTGATGGCAATTTATGCTTTGCGACAAAAATACTGCTGCCCTCTGAGAGTTAAGCGATGAGTCATCACAGCTGACTGAATAAAACATTTAAAAATCCTGACTTCTGGCCATTAAATATATATAAGTAAAGGGACAGGTACATTCAGAGTGAAATTTCTGGTCACAAGTTGATATCTAAACTGTTACACAAATCAAAGGAGCGATTTCAGTAATGTAAGATAAGTTTTGAAGAATCAGAGCCTCAAAGACTATAACTCATTTTGGTAGAAAACTAGCACAGTGCAGCATGCATTATGTTCAACAACTGAGACACATTAGGCAAATTTACATTTGGGGCTATTTGCTTAATATCTAGAAACAATATTGCATACACTCAGCACATTAGTGATATCACTCAGTATTGAGCCCATCAGCGTCTAATTGGAACTATGCATGAATGTTAATACAATACCTAATGTGGTGCAGCAGAGCAGGTAATTTCAGCCTTCAAAACATACAGCAGTTCAAAAGATTAGTTACTGAAACTCAGCTTAGTTAATTGTTCTACAGGATAATGATCTGTGTTTTATGTTTGTAATTAAACATAAAAAATTATCATCTTAACTATGTTGCCCTGTGTTCTGAAAATTTCTGCTTTCAAGTACAAACTCAAAAATCAAGTTCCTGAAAAATCAAATGTTCATAGTTTAGTTCAATTAAATTTTACTTAAAGGTATAGAGGATTTTCTTTTATTTTCATCTAAATCAGTTGTCCTCCTAATTGCCAACAATTCTGGTGATATGTTTATGTAAGTCCGTCCTACATGCTCGTCCCGTTACTTATCTTTTTCTGCGCATGCAGACTTTCAGGCATATATATTCGTGGTGAGCTATGGTTTCAGAAAATTATTGAATCTCACCCTTAAAACTGCAGTTCTTTGAAAATGGCCGAGGGTCATAAGAGCAAAAGTGTCTACCAAGTCTTTGAGAAGGAAAAAAGGTCTCAGAAGAGGCATATACTGTATATGTTGAAATGCTTTGCGTGGAGAACTCTTCTCGGAAAGCATTATTGGCTTTTCTGTCACAGCGGCCCACTTTCGCTACACGGTGACTAATACAAAGATGGTGCAGGCACTGCAGGGTGGAGGAGGAGTTACGTGCCCAACGAAGCAAAAAGTTGTGATCTTTCCTAACTGTAAGTTAACTGAGTTAGTTAAGTTGACTATATAGTCCCCACTCTATATAGTGATTGAAGAATTTAGGGGTTAGAGCGTTCGGTTACAGGTTTGTGCATGTGCATCGTTTTTAAAGTTGAGAGGGTGGGTCTTTTCAAAAATCCCTGGAAATTCTCCACTATACCTTCAATATGGAAAAATTGCATCATGTGTCATCTCAGCACATCTGAAAACATTAACAGGTCAAATTCATATGCAATATGAGACATGTTTCTTAAAAATGAAGCAGGTTGGGGTTGGGTGGTGGTGCAAGGATTTACCATGCAACATGTACAGAGTTTTGTTGTCCTCAATGTGGCTGTCACAGGTTTGAATCCAGGTCTGGTAACCTTTGCAATATGTCTTCATCCACATCTTATTTCCTCTCTGTCTCCTTTCAAACAATAACAAAAATAAAGGCCAGTAGAGCGTTTAAAAATATATTAAAAGACAAAGAAACCAGTAATTACTTACTTCTCCAAAAAAAAACAGCTCATTTATTTAGGTGAGTATCTTAGTTTCTGCACAAAATGGATACTGGGCATAGTATCTATGCAGCTACTTTTTATGCTCTAAAAAATAATTCTTTAAAATGGGGTTAATAAAAAAAAATCCTTAATATTATTACTACTATTATGAGGTAGTCCTACACTTTACACAGGTATTAAAGTTAACAACCTGATAACTGTGGAGTTATTGACTCATTAACCTTGATATTTTCATGTGGAAAGTATTTAGAAATTGATTTCTGTTCTAGTTTTATTTTAATGTTTTTTTAAGATAAATCCTTCTTAAACCAGTTGTTAAACACTGGCAGATGACATGAAGTGAAAATTAGCATATTTCTTTGTGTTATGCACATTTGCATTCTGTTGTGTGCCAGTCTGTTGTCTTTTTCAGCTCTCCTGTTCTCCAGGCCCACACAGCATGTTAATACAGTCAAACTGCATAATTTCCAAAGCACAACAAGTTTGATGCCCCTCTCCAAGGATGTCAAAACATTGAAAAGGACATTGTTAAATGTCAAGACGTTTATGAATTGCTTTGTGAATGACACTGGGCAAGAAAGTTCTCTCTGTGGGTTGGACTGTCTGTAAAAAAATATTGCCATTAGCCATTACTTTCTCATGTGTATATAACATTCAATAAAATGAGCCATCATTTTTCAGAGTAAAGTTTAAATAATTGCTGGACATAAATCCATGAATTTCCTTCATAGAATTTGTATTGAGCTAACACAAATTTCAGATGTGCTACAATTCATTTCAAGCTTCCTAGCTATGCATTGGCTGGAGGCCACGAGTAAGATATCAAATCATGTCTCCATCACTGCATCTGTACAGCACAGTTGGCTGACCGTTGTTTAACATCAAAACAGCTTCAACAAGAGTCTTTTCTAATCTGAAGAAAATCAGAAGTGACTTGACAGTTATTTTTGGATCACTTACATGACCTGTAGCAGGAATACTGTTGGAACAAGCTTATGCAGCAAATAGATGTTCATTAAATAGGTGTGGGTTGGGGATGATGCTTCTGCGTTCGTTTGATCAGTACAGTGTTGACACAGGGTGGTTGGTCCTGCCAGCCACAAGGTTAGTGATTGTCACTGGGGCTGTTATGAAGGACAGATAAAATTTGCAAAGCCTTGAGGTTACTGCTCCCCCTGGGAGTGACCAACTATCATTCTACATTGCTCTATAAGACTGTCTACTGTGTAATCGAAGACTTTACATGATCTTAAAGCCCTGGTTCACCTACCTTGGGGTTTAATCTTCTAGTTCATATATTCTGTCACTAACTATTGAAACCTGGTGTGTTGCAGTCAATATCAAAATTTTACATTACATAAGTTGATATTTCGTATATCCAGTGGTGGTGTTAAAGCCACCAAATTCTATCTCTATTAAATTATTCTGCAGTATTTGTTAATTCCACCTATAACTTTTTGCTTTCTCTTTTTCGTGTCATAGTAGCTCCAGCTGGTCTCTTCCTGTTTGGCTGTATCACCATCCCGGAAAAAAAAAAAAATCAGCTGGGCTGCTTCCATCAACACCATCAACACCTTAGATTACAAATGTTGGGAATTGGCCTTCTTTTTTTAGTTTACTGTAGTCCTGTTTCTCTTACTGTAAGTAACTGCATGTGGTCTCTTTCATCTTTTGAGAAGAAAACTGGCTAAGAGCTCATCTGCCTGACTATGTCTTTCCTGGACGGGAGCACATATGGAGTGAGTTAACGGTTACCTTTTATGTATCCGATTTTTTTTTCTATGTCTGTTTCTATCTGCTTGAACCCTAGTCAGCCTTGGTAGAAGGTAGAAACCTTCACCAGTCTGGTTCTAATGGTAGTTCCTTGCTGTTAAAAGGGAGTTTTTTCTCTCCACTATGGATACATGTATGCCCGATATGAGGGATAGCCAAAGCCAAATTCATAAAATGTAAGCTGGAGGGGCTTCCGCTTAAGATGGAGTAGGACGCGCGTTCCTCTTGCTCCCGCATGTTCTTACTTTTATATCCACTCACCTTTTTTTCTAACGAGTGACCTGTTCGAATTGCCCCACTATCGGGCAGTGCTTCGCTGCATCATGCCACCTAAACTTGCAAAATCGAGTGAGAAAACCGAACAGGACCCTGCTGGTGCTGCGGCTAGCAGTATTAGCAAAGCTGACCTAGTACACTCGCTAACCGACCTCAAGACAGCCCTGTTGGACGAGATGAGAAAGGCATTTGATCAAGTGAATAACAAATTGGACGGGCTCCAACAAACTGTTAACAGCCATGGCGAACGTTTGGATTCCCTTGAACACGATGCGGAGTCGCTTAACCAACGTCTGTCCATGGTTGAGGATCTTTGCACATCTCTTCAGGATGATAACACCAAGCTAAGGGCTAAGCTAACAGATTTGGAAGGGAGAAATAGGAGGGGGAATGTCCGTTTAATCGGCATAGCAGAAAACAGTGAAGGTCCACAGCCATGCAAGTTCTTTTCGCAATTACTGCAGGATGTTTTTGGACGGGACATTTTCCCTTCTCCTCCAGAACTGGACCGCGCGCACCGCAGTCTGGCTCCCAAACCAGGCTCTGGTGGCAGGCCTCGGCCGGTCACCATTTGCTTCCATCGGTACCAAAACAAGGAGCTAGTGATCCGGGAGGCCAGGAAAAGGGGAACTTTAATGTACCAAAACAATCCTTTCAGAATCTACGAGGACTACAGCCCCGAGGTGGTCAGTCAAAGGAAGAAATACGCAGCGGTTATGTCAGTTCTGTACGGGTTGGGACTGAAACCTTCGCTACTGTATCCTGCCCGGCTTCGGATTGTCAACACAGACGGTACACGCGTCGCACTCGGCTCTGTGGCAGAGGCTGAGAAGTTTGCCCAAGACTTTAAGAAACCGTGAATGATACTTCTTAGCACTGCATATTAGTTCAGTAATTGCTTCAGTTTTACGGCGTGAGTAATGTCACAATTCATTGGTGGTTTGTTACTGGTGTTCATTTGAATTTGTATTTTATAGTTATGTGGGTCTTACAATCTAACTTACTATTAGGGTGGGCTTATTTTATAATCTACCTAAGCGGGATGGAGGAGCTTTTTTTTACGTTCTAAGCTAGTTTAGTTACGGGAGTAATTCAGTTTGTTAGTGTAGGTGTGCTGCTCGTTCTAGCAGCTAGTGTCACCTGGGGGTTCGGGGGTAGGTCTTTTCTCCACTGTCGTTGTTTGACCAAAGTGCTGCATTTCACTGATTTTGTTATTTATTTTTGTTTTCTACCAGGATACTTTTGCGCTTTTTATGTTGTTAAACAGACAAGGAATGTGTAGTTTTCTGGTTATTAGCCTTATTTATCATTATAAATGGCTAACTCATTAAACATAATTACTTGGAATGTTAAAGGGCTGAATCATCCTGTTAAGAGGAAGAAGGTTCTCACACACCTCAAAAACTTGGGTGCTGGAATAGCATTCACCCAGGAAACACATCTGAAAAATTCTGACAATGCTCGACTTAAATGTGGATGGGTGGGGCAGCTGTTCCATTCAACTTTTCAGGCCAAGGCTAGAGGTGTTGCTATCCTGATTAATAAAAATATCACTTTTATTCCATCCACAACCATAGCTGACCCAAATGGGAGATATGTTATAGTGACTGGTAAGCTTTATAATATTAACGTTATTTTAGCCAATGTTTATGCTCCAAACTGTGATGACCCCCATTTTTTCTCCCGCGTAGTCAGTTTGCTTCCTTGCCTGAATTCGCACTTGCTTATCATGGGCGGTGATTTTAATTTCTGTCTGGACCCGGGGATGGATCGGTCATCTGTAAGGCTGGGTTATGTAACACCTAAATCTATCTCTTATATACAGTCATTTCTTTCAACCTATGGCATCTCTGATATTTGGCGTTTCCTCCATCCAACTGATAGGCAGTATTCTTTTTTCTCATATGCCCATCAAACATACAGTAGAATTTATTATTTCTTTACTGACAATAAGTTGATATCTGATGTTCAATCTTGTGAATACCGACCTATTGTAGTATCGGACCATGCCCCCCTCTTACTTAAACTGAATATACCAGATGCTAGGATGCACAGACGAATGTGGAGATTTAACCCTCTTCTGCTATCCGATGAGAGTTTCTCAAACTTTATTACTGAACAAATTTCTTTATTTCTAGACATTAATGTTACACCAGACATTTCTATATCAACTGTTTGGGAAGCCCTTAAGGCATATCTGAGAGGTCAGGTTATATCTTTTATGGCTAAAAAAAAGAGAGACTCAAAATTAAGACAAACGAAGCTGGAAGAACAGATAGCTGAAATAGATAGTAGAAATGCACAAACCCCTTCCTCGGCTTTCTACAAAGAGCGTTTGAAACTCGCCTCAGAATATGACTTACTAACCTCACACCATATTGAACGACTGTTGTTAAAGAACCGCAGCAATTTTTATGAACATGGAGATAGGGCTGGTGAGATTCTGGCAAGACAATTGAAAGGAGCCAGAGCTAAACAAACGATTAATGGGGTGACTCTTCAGACAGGTCAGACGGTCACTGATCAGTGCGACATAAATAAAGCATTTCAGTGTTATTATCAGGATTTGTATTGTTCCAATAACCCCAGCAACTCTGCCCTACTGTCGGACTTTTTTGGAGGTTTACCATTCCCTACTTTGTCTCCAGAGCAGGTGGCGGCCCTGGACGCACCAATACAGCAGCAAGAGATCGTGGCAGCGATTAACTCACTGCAATCTCATAAATCACCTGGCCCTGATGGTCTGCCGAGTGAGTTTTATGCTGCCTTTTCTCAACATTTAACTCCAATTTTTGCAGCAGTCTGTGCAGATTCTTTGAGCAAGGGGTCTCCTCCTGCCACTCTAAATCAAGCTTGTATTACATTACTTCCGAAAAAAGATAAAAATCTTTTGGAATGTGCGTCTTATAGACCAATATCATTATTGAACAGTGATTACAAAATTTTAGCTAAAGTATTGGCCCTGCGTTTGGAAAAAGTTTTGCCTTTTGTAATATCTCCGGATCAGACAGGTTTTGTGAAAGATAGACATGCTCATTCCAATATTCGTCGTTTACTTAATATTGTATACACTTCAAACCAGATGGACTCCGAGTGCCTTCTCTCCATGGATGCAGAGAAGGCATTCGACAGAGTAGAATGGGACTATTTGTTTGAGACACTCCATAGATTTGGGTTTGGTGCTGCATTTATATCATGGGTTAAATTACTGTATGCTTGCCCTTCCGCGATGGTTCTGACGAATAACCACTACTCTGAAATGTTCAGGCTACATCGCGGTACTCGGCAGGGCTGTCCCCTTAGTCCTTTGCTTTTTGTCTTGGCTATTGACACTGCATGAAAAGTGGGATTTTCGTCAATATGCGGCACTGTAGATTGTCGTGGAACTTCAGGTTAGCGGCAGTTTACGACAATTTGCAGGCTTCGCCGAAAACTCCCGTAAATTGTCAGAAATTGACGTGGAATTTCTTAGGCAGTGTTCCCCCCATGCCTCCCCCCCATGGAATTCTAGGGGAGGCTTTAACATGTAAATTAACATGCTGTGAGCTATACAAATGCAAACCAGGGTTGCAGGGGGGGTTTTACTCCAAGTGACATCTTTCTGGGTAAGAAATTCTCTGATACAAAGAGATCAGGTATAGCCTCTTACATTTTAGCTTGAATTGATTTATTTAATTAAAGTATAGAGACCAAAACAGATCTTTAGCTGACAGAGCAATACATTTAGAGCAGTAATTATTTAAAAAAAAAATTGCATTTAAGATAAAAAATAAAATGTTGTCTGTCAATATGCTCAATTCACAATTACTTAAGTGGAAAAGTTTCAAGAAATGAGTCTGAGATGATTTACTTTATAACATGGCGCATTATCCTGTTGGAAATAGCCATCAGAAGATTGGTACACTGTGGTCATAAGGTCCGGCCAGGTCAAGATCCGCAATTGCAATCGCACCAAACAGGAAAAAGAACATCGACAAATTCCGGTTCGTCAAATTAAAATATAGCAGCAACAGATCGGTGACTAGAAATTATAGCACAATTCTTATATATATATATATATATATATATATATATATATATATATATATATATATAAACTAACACCGTTTATTTAAATGATTGGATCCAAACTATTGGTTATTCACCAACGAGGAAGCAGATTTCTCATCTCCATCAAAATATTTATTTTATACCGAGGGACTTAAACTTTAATCAAATCCATTCAAAAGAAACTTCTTATTACAGGAATGAAAAGAGATGCTGAGTTTGGAAGTAGTGAACAAGTTCATTAAAAAAAAAGCAGTTTTGAATTATCCTTATCCCCGTTACAAAAATCTACAAAAATATAAATATATATTTGGGCAGAAACTGAACATATGCTGGATGATGGTGGGATTTTTTTAATATGTCATATTAAATTAAGCGCTCACAGGGTTCATACAGGAATGAGTGACTCTAATTTAATGCTATTTTAATGCTATTTGAAATGATTTTAATGCCATCAACAAGAACCATGTACACAAGTTTTTAGTGTACATGAAATATGAAGGAGCTGCAAGCAGAGTTCCATGACTCCTGTATGTATGTAAACACACACACACACACACACATATATACGTATATATATATCCTCTAGCTTTTTCTCCGCCTGGAGCGATATAATATATCTGACGAAATTGTTTTTATAAGCATTTTTTATTAAAGAATTATAAATACTTCGATAAACATATTTAAATAATTTAGGTGCCAATTAAGGCCTTGATTTAAAAAAAAAAAAGAATGATTTTTTAATTATTTTTATTGATCCGCGGAAACCCTGGTTCATCTCGCGCATGCTCTGTACGATCTCCAAGAACTCAGAGCGGCGCGGTGTGCAGCCACAGCGGAGGATGTATGCTTTGCTTTGTGCAGCGGTCTGGAGCTTCTGGATTTCGGGGTAAAACTCCTCTTGGACGCGATGGCGACTCTGCATCGAACAAGACGAACTCAAAGAAGAGATGCTAGCGGTAAATATATGTTCGATTACTGCCTGCTAGGCTAAACGCGGCCTAGCCTGAGCTACGGCTAATAGCGGCTAATAGTAGCCTAGCCTAAGCTACCGCTAACAGTAGCCTTGCAAGAACAAGCTTTATTAAAGTGTATTTTTTGTGATTTACAGGAAGCAGTATGCCGTCTTAACAACTCGGAGACTAATTGCAGGCGCTATGAACCGGAGCAAGGGTAAGATTTAAAGAATATGCTTTCATTCTGCGGTAAAAGGCAATGGATACGGATAGATACCGATCATAGCTTTACATTTTGTTTTCACAGACCTCCCATCTCGGCAAGTCCAGATTTGCACGATGTTGATAAAGACGACATTGTGTGTAAGTGACTTGTTTTAATGTTTTCTCCTTCCTTGTTACTGTGACTTGCGTTTGATTTTTTATTCATACCACTCTCATTTAATTGTTTTCCAGCTGCCTGTAAGACGTATTTTCAGACGGTACGCAGGAGCTTCAGATATAGGCTGCCAGCCACACGCTGCGTGCGGAGGCTATCTGCTCGGAGTCGGGCCAGAAGAAAGAGGGTAAGACTTTATTTGGTGACTATTTTTCAGGTGCATTAATAGATGTGTTGTGTCCATACGCAGTGCGCTGATTCATTGTTTTTTTTTTTTCAGCTGCTGAAAGCGAGGCAGAGTGTGCTGGCAGATGAGGAAGTGGAACTCTGGAAGTCCGCCTTCCTCGGCGGTGTCTCTGGATGGATTGTACGGTCGCCGCCATTTCGTAGGCCGGATCTCACTGAACTCTGTGTTAAGCTGCAGTCCCGGTTAGAAGCGATGCCGAAGTACAGGGCCACGCACAGTAGGCGTCTGCACATCGGACCTGCCTCGGAGGGAATGCTGCCAGTAACCTCCAACCCCGAGGAAGCAAACGGACCGTTCACGGACTTTTAATTTTTAGAAACGCATGTGTTTGGATACGCGTTGTATATAGTTGTGTGTGTTTTAATAAAGCTCTTTCTTTGCATAAACAGCTTCCCGGCAAATCTTCATTTCCTGTATAAATTCATTCATGTCCTTGATGGTAGCATAATAATTGTGTAGTAGTGTAGGATAACAAATACACACCATATGAATGAATAAATATATGAATGAATAAATATATGAATGAATAAATATATATATGTAAATTTATATGTAAATATATATATATGCCAACCAATCACGAGCGACTTTACTTGTTTAAAAAGAAGTGGTTCCGTCCAATACTCAGTAAGAAAATTAAAGCCTGGCGTGGCCACATGTGGTTTTGCTGCCAATCACGAGCGATTTCACTTGTTTGAGAATAGTGGTTTCAGCCAATACTGAGAAGGTTATTCAAGCCAGACCTGGCCAGCCGCGCGGGTTTGCTGCATTCATATGCTAATTAGGGCCATTAGTACAGCTGATCGCTCTCCACATACGTCACTGTCCGTTTCCGACAATTTGTGGCACGACAAACGCGGACAAGCACGGGTTGCAAATTGTCGGAAACTGACGAAAATCAGGCAGATCTGCGGGAGTTTACGGGGGTTTACGGGGACGAAAATCTCACTTTTCATGCAGTGTGAACCGCTAGCCATAGCTATAAGGAATAATCATTCAATTCAGGGCATTATAAGATGCGGCACTGAACATAAATTAGCTCTCTATGCTGACGATCTGTTGCTTTTTGTGTCTAGGGCCGAGACAACTATTCCCATTATTCTGGAGCTTCTCGAAGGGTTTGGGAAAATTTCGGGGTACAAATTAAACTTACATAAAAGCGAACTATTGCCGTTGAATTTGTCTACCTCGGCCCTGGATAATATTACTATACCTTTTAAGGTTGCTACAGATAGTCTTGTTTATCTTGGGGTTACCGTGACAAGAAAGTTTGGTGATCTTTTTAAAAATAACTTTGACAAATTACATGTAAAGGTTCAACAGGATATGTCTAAATGGTCACTTCTTCCTCTTTCTTTAATTGGTAGAGTAAATGTTGTTAAGATGTCGGTGTTACCCAAATATTTGTACTTATTCCAAAGCCTTCCAGTATTTCTCTCTAACTCTTTTTTCAAAAAACTCGACTCGGTTATCTCCTCATTTATTTGGAATAGCAAAAAACCACGCTTGCGTAAAGAACATCTACAGAAATCTAAACAGGATGGCGGCTTAGCTCTCCCCAATTTTCGATATTATTACTGGGCAGCCAATCTTCATAGTTTGTCTTTCTGGGTGTATAGGCATCCTGATAATAATGGTCCATCATGGGTGGAGTTGGAGAGACTTACATCCGGTTTACTGTCTCTACCAGCTATAGTTGGTGCATCAACTTCACATCTTAAAGAGTTATCTATTGATAATCCTGTTGTACGCGAGTCAGTTAAAATTTATTCCCAATTTCGAAAACATTTTGGCCTCCATGATTTGAGTTTGTTTAGCCCAGTAGCATCTAATAATTTTTTTCCTCCCTCAATGCTTGACGCCACGTTTAAAAAGTGGTCTGGAGTGGGGTTGAAGACTTTCAACGACCTTTTTATTGATAATAAATTTGCATCTTACCAACAGCTTTCCGTTAAATATAACTTCCATTCATCCAATTTTTTTAGATATTTGCAAGTAAGACACTTTATTTCAGGCTCAATCTCCCGGTTTCCAGATAAACCTCCCTTAAATCTAGTCGATGAACTAATGCTTTTTAATCCAACCAAAAAGAAAGCAATTTCCTCAATATTGCACCTTATATGCCACCTGGAGACTTTGTCATCGTTATCTATTAAAGGGGCTTGGGAGCAGGATCTCCAGGTGAATTTCAGTGAAGCAGAGTGGGCTGATGTTTTAAGGAAAATTCACACATCCTCAATGTGCGCAAGACACTCTCTCATTCAGTTTAAAATAGTACATCGTACACATCTCCATAAATCTAAACTGGCTAAGATGTATCCTCACATTGACCCGACATGTGATCGATGTAAATCAGCAGAGGCCACTTTAATCCATATGATCTGGTTCTGTCCCAAGATACAGCAATATTGGGAAGGTATTAGGGAGGCACTTTCTAGTGTACTTGGAGTCAGTATAGCCATGAATCCACTTATGCTGCTTTTTGGGGTTACGACTGAAGGGTTTGGTTTGCCTGCTGGTGGTCGGGAACTCATCGCCTTCTCCACCTTGCTAGCACGCCGTTTGATCCTTCTCAAGTGGAAGGATGCTGCCCCACCCACAGTATCGCATTGGATCAAAGATGTGCTGTTCCACCTTAAGTTGGAGAAAATTCGCTTCGTTTTGAGGGGCTCTGAAAAGAAATTTTATCAAGTCTGGAGACCTTTCTTAACCTTTTTCAGCCAACCATCTACAGTATTACAAGATTGAATCTGTATGGTATTCTGGTTATTATTTTTCAATTATCTGTCTACTACCTCCTTTTTGACGGTCTATGCTGTGTGTTGTTATGTTTTTGTTGATTTTGTAAACGACAGTGGGGGGGGTGGGAGGGATTGTTTATATTTTTATTACCTGTTTTTTTTTTATTCCTTTCTGTAATTCCTTTCATATTCTTATACTATGTGAATTGAATAAATATATTAAACACTAAAATGTAAGCTCCTCCAGGAGGCTTGTGTGCTGCAAGTCAATGACTATGCAAATAACTGGTTTTTAACCAATGACTGAATTGCCTGTGTAAAATGCCTTGAAATGACATGTGTTGTGAATCGGTGCTATATGAATAAACGAAATTGAATTCAGTCATACCATATCTTTCCAGTTGGGCCACTTTGAAATTAGGTGTTCCTCAAGGCTCAATATTGGGATCCCTTTTTGCTCTGCTATCGTCTGTTTGTTTTTTTTAAAAAGCCCAATTGATGTGCTTTGTATGCATCATGTCAGTATTACAATCACCTTAAAGACTTTCAGTGCACTGTGGTAATCCATTTGCTGTGTCATTGGATGCGTTACAAATATTTACCTGTATAAATGCAAGCGTGGGAACCCATGTGTAATCCTTACCAGGCATAGATTTTTTATTATATATATATATATATATATATATATATATATATATATATATATATATATATATATATATATATATATATATATATATACCATTTTTCTCAGTAAATATATTTCTAGAGGTTCTATTGAAATTATATTGTGTATCGATGTCGATAACTTTCTATGCAATCCACACATACAAAGAAATCAAACCATAGATATTCAATCAAGTTTTGTGTATTAAAGTGAAATGCCAAAGTGAAAAAGTAATTTCCTGTATCGGGAAATTAGTCGCATGCATTACTCAGGTGGGATTTTGGTCCATTTTTCCACACAGTCTTCATATCCTGAAGGACTTCATTCATTCAGGTCAATTGAGAGTCTCCTTGGCTTTGTTTTTGAGGTCATTGTCTTGCTGAAATGTCCACCCACTTTTCATCTTAATCATCCTGGTAAATCTGGCAGATTTTTAATGTCTCTGTACATTTTTCCATATATCCTCCCTTCAATCATTTGAAGTTTGCCAGTACCACATGCTAAAAAAAGCCCAGTTGGTATGGTGTTTTTGGGGTGATGTACAGTGTCATTTGATCTCCAAACAGCATGTGTATTACGGCATCCAAAGTGTTTAATTTTTGTCTCCTCTCCCAGTATTTCACAAGCTTGTCTAAATGTTGTGCAGCAAACATTAAACAAGCATTTAAACATGCTTTTTCCTCAGCAATGGAGTCTGCTTGGTCAGCGTGCACACAAGCCATGACAACTGAGTGCATTACCTATTGTTTTCTTTGAAACAATCGTATCTGCTGATTACAAGTTTTCTTTGGCTCTTGGACAACTCTTCTGATCATTTGTTTTACTCCTCTGTCAGAAATCTTGCAAGGCACACCTGGTCGTGTTCGGTTAATGGTGAAATGATGTTTCAACTTGTGGATTATGAAACCAACAGTGCTCACTGGAACAGGTCTGCGTCCATCATGACACCAATATTTTGGTTATAATCTGTGGTTTCTAGCTGTAGTAGCAGAAGTTGTGAGCCAATTCCAGATCTCTCCTACTTTAGTACAAAGATTATTACCTCAGTTATGTTTTTATTCAGTTGGAGAAACTTATGGCATATCCATATATTGATCTGTTCTATACATCTAGCACAGTTAGCTCTCAACACTGGGTTATTCTTTTGTTTTTTTTATTCCTACTAAAGTAAAAATTCAGAAAAGATTTTTTTTTTTATCCAGAATTCCTAACTGTCTATTTCAAGAACTAAATACGACTGTCTGAATGCAACAATTTGAATGCTCTGCTTCATATACATCCAGAAAAATGTTTTCCCTTTTTAATCACAGACCATATGAGACCTTAAGTAGTGAATGAGAGGATTTGAGGGGCATTAATGCACATTTATGGGACAGCAAACTGTCACAGTCAAACTCAATTAACATCCAGAATTATCAGTAAAGTTAGCATTAATGTTAATTTGGGAGCAGCTGGAGCAGAGGGTGGAAGCAGCTGAGGTAAGTGAGCCTGACTGGAGTAATGTTGTTTTCGAAAACTGTGTTTAAAGATGGCTGTGTGGTTTTTGAGACACAGAAAAGTCCATATGAAAGCACTTTGCAAAAATCCTGATAATGTGCAAAAACTATTATAGATATGGCTTTTCAGATCTTAAAATATTTATTTTTAAAAGAATATTTTAATATACATTACAGAAGGAAACTGCAGGGCTATCAATCAATGAATGTGGCTGTGAAGGTAACTGATATGAATGGAAGAAAAACGGTGAATGATGGATTAGAAACCATTCATACTGTGTGGAATAAAACAAGAAAATAGATAATATAAAAAGATTAACTGACAGTGTTTTTGTTTTGTTTTTTATTATTCAAACATGATAGTTAGCGGTTTGAATGATTGCAAAATGTCCAGCAAACAATCAAAGAACTGATAAGAAGGCAGAGCATGCAAAAAAAAACAAAAAAAGTATACTGGGATTTAATGAAAAAAGCTGAAAGTTTAACCAAATGATTGTGATAAATTGTTAAAAGTTATTTGAAGTCAAATCTATAAATTGGTGAATGTGTGAATATTTTGTATTCTAAATGTGTCTGTAATGCAAGCTAATCTATCATAACCTATCTTCCAGATGAGACAAACATCCTCCTCCTGCAGCTGTGAGATGAACAGAGAAGCACATAAACCAGCCCTCATTTATAAACCTGAGAGACATCTACTGCTTTAAAGGCCATTTCAGTACGTGTGCTTCCCTCTTCCTTTCTCTTTGCCTCAGAGGGGAAATTCTCCATCCTGCTGATTAGGGCTCTACTAACTACTTACTAATGACCCCACATGAGGTTACATGCCTGAATCTTCTACAAATTAGAGCTCAAGCTTCTTAGAAAAAAGAGGAAAAATGTTCAAAAACCAAAATGAATTCCAGAAGCTTTTTAGTTTCACACAGATCATTTATCAAATAAAAGTCTACAAAAAAATACTGTATGTTCTTTAAAATACGACACGTTCCTTGAAAAGAGCTGCAACCATTTAATGTTTTTGAAAAAGAATTGCAATAAAAAAATGCATCCATTAGAGATTACTAGTTGATGATCTTTTACAGACCATCAAAAGTAAATGTTTGTCAGACTGTCATCGAAGTGCAAGTGGTTGCTCTTCTTGTGAGTCTACCGTACTAATGATACAGACTTGGTCTGTAGACCTTCATCCTTCACATCACACTGGGACCTTTTTGTTTGCCCATGTATGAACAGAACACTGACTCATGCACTATATGCTGCCTAGGTGAAAGTGAGCCAGATTAAAGAGAGAAACAATGTGCTTTGGACGTACACGCAGAATTTAAAATCGTTTTACTTTGGGACCCAGTTTCATCATCATTGTGGATGTAACCCTTAACCAACAACTATACATTTACAGATCCCCCAATGCTCGTCTCTGAGAAGGAATAAAACTTCCACCTTTAGCTGCTGCAGAGAAGTGTCTAAGGTTTTGATTCTAAACTATTTAATCATTCATTTTAATACTACAGTGACACTGGCCAAGCAACTGTCCAAGAGTCTAAATCTGACACACTATCAGAGTCGCATAATGCCGCTAATGCAGAAAATGGTTTCTCATTACTCCCCCACTGCTAAGCTCAACAATTCCCCTCAGACATGCAGCAGACATGGATGATGCATGTCTTAAACTTTTAACGTCACCAATCTTAATGGAGTTAAGTCAAAAGGGGAAAATACAATAGAAAACAAAGGGAATGTATGTTTGGCAGCAGCGGGGTATTCCCTGGCTCTAAAATGAAGTTATTATGCCACCTGACTGTGAAAGCAATTACTCAATATAACCACAGACATATGGCCAAAATGTATGCTCTCCGCTGTCCATTCTAGTCTAGCCAGCCTTTTGCAAATAGATTGATTTAGAAAGCTGTTGCTGCTCTGCATGTGTAACACATGGCGTGGGGCAATCCAAATTGCCTCATTTCTTCTGAGTGCTGAACTCAGTGCTTGTTTGTTTGTTGTTGAAACAATGTATCTAATGTTTAGGATGTAATAAGGTTGATGCTAAACAGCACATTTGTAGCTAACCCAAAACAAAAGACAGATGATATGTTTCACATGCAAAAAGTAGGTTGTTTCAAAGGCTAAGAAAGTTTCATCTAAAAAAACAAAAAAAGAAAACGACTATATCAGGTTGAAATTCAGATCTTATTTACAGCTAACAAAATTAATTGTACCTGGCACAGCCCTATATAAGACAACGTTGGGAAGTGATTAAGTAAGAGCTATTTGTTACTGTCTAAGCCTGGAGAAAACCGATTCCAGTTAAGCCATTCCTGGTTTGACGCTATCAGTCAATAGGTAATTGTAAACCTTTCTTACTTACACTTGAGTGTTAAGGTGTTAAGGTGTAAACATGCTTTCTTTGTAGTATAGCCCACAAGTAATTTGCAGACAAGCTAAACAATGAGATGTTTTTTTTTTTTGTTTTTGTTTTTTCATTTGGTCTACAAAGTCAAATTGCAAAAAAACTATTCAAAGGGAAAATAGGCAGAGTAAGATGAGAGCCCTCTTAGAACCACATACTTTCTACCAAAATCCTTACTAATCAGATGAAAGCTTCATAAATAGAAATAAACTAATCAAAGTGTATTCGCTCTACAGTTTTCAAGCATAGAAAAATAACTTATTTTCCTGACCTGACACAGCACAGTTTTGGAAAAACATAAATGCAAAAGCCTGCAGATAAACATGGTAGCAGGAGTTAAATCCTGCAGTTAGATCTGTACAGCTTTCAAAATGAAGTGCAGATTTTCTGCTGGGAAAATGAGCTGTAATTACTTCAGAGTGCTCAGAGAGCTGGATTAATTACCCCAGAGCACATTTAACTTTTCTCACAGATAAAGGTGATGTAACTCTGCATTAGCACAGTAAATCCATAAATAGTAAATCTGTCTACTGAAATTGGCAAACGAAACTTGATCAGGAGTTGTAGCTTAAATTAAGCATAATAAATTGAGTTGAAATGAAAATAAAAACTCCTATAAAAGTTGATACTTTAAATATATTTATGTTTTGAAAAACTTAGACTTTCTTTGGTGAAACAATATAGGTTTTAGGGGTGCCTGATTGCTTTTACTGTACCTCTGTTCTGTGCCAATACCTTTTTACTTTATTTTCACTCTATCATTTGACGTCAATTAAAATCTGCAATCAAAATTTTATTGCTTAACATTAAACCTAAGAGGCAGCAGTAGATTGAAGTTATGAGGCTAAAATTTTAGCCCCTTATTCTTATGAAACTCTATAAATCTAGCAGTGTAGAGTTACAATAAAGGTGGCTAACTATTGTTATCTTATTCTTTTCAGCTCCCATTTTTTACCAGATCGGATTTCCCAATTAAAAATGTTGAGCACTCAGGAGAACTGGACTTGATTTTCAAACTATATATTTGGAGCGATTCTTCCTCTCAGTTTTCATTTTTTCTTATTTTACAAGTTTGGCTCTCTGGTCAAAATGTAACAGCAATGTCAGATGATAGTAAGCACACAGAGCTCAGTAACGTCATCCAGCCAAACCTCTCAGATATTTAAACATCCCCCAGCTTGTTCAAACTATAGGCTGCAGTGGTTACGGTAGCATCTGTTTGAGTCCAGTGTAATCAGCTATTTAACAAGTGTTTATACCACTATCAATGAGCCTGTTTGTGCACAATGGGTGGAGCATACACACCAGCAGTGCAGACGGACAGAGTTCATTACACAGCATAGATGTGTTTCTGCTTTGAATAATTAATAATATCAGATCTAGTGAACAAGTTCTCCTTTTCAACATTCACACATGCAGAAGAGCTCATATCAATAGCTATGTTGCTGTTACCCTGTGGGGACAATTTCCCAGAAATATCCTACATTTTGTAGAATTACAAAATACTTCTGGGGACCAATGACTGGTCCCCCTGAGAAGAAGTTTTCTTTTTGCGGTGGCAAGGTGTGAATAAAGTTTAGGTTAGGTTTAGATATGTTTTGGTTAAAGTTAGGCTAAGGGTCAGGTTTAGGCCATATAAATGAATCCAATACAGTGGAATCCGCTTATAGTGGTCACGGATATATAGTAATCAACAGCTTATAGTGTTAAAAAGGCTTGGGACAGAATAATTTCTATACAAATGCTGTTTAAATAATTTGTTTATAGTAATCAAGAAATCCGCTTATTGTATTCATTTTTTACCCATTTTATGAATGTAAATATGTGCAAAAATAATAAGTGGATTGAAAGTGATGACAGCACTGCAGTGTCAGAGCCCCTGACAGATGAGGACATCATTGCGGAGGTACAAGAGCGCTTTGGTGAAAATGTCTTAATGCAAATCCAATGTTCGTCAACAGTTATTTGTATAGCACATTTCAGTGGCAAAATCAAATTATGAAAACATACTAAATACAATTTCATAACTAAATGCCTAGAAAAAGAATAAAACATTAAAAGCAACATTTAATTACCCTTTAGGATTAGGAGTATTTTTTAGTTCAATATTTAGTCATGATGCTTATAAAGGCAAATATTAAAAGGCAGATGACATTGGTTTATCTTGAACTTAAATGCAAAGTCTATTTTTTGTTTAATTGTCATCATAGATGGGGAGTGTTGGAGCAGATTTGGCCATAGGCCTATTCTGAGTTAAAGGTGCTGTGACTGTGAGGGGATTAATGAATGAGAGCAAACAAGATCCCATTTTATGTTATCAGTCAACGCATGATGTCAGTTTTGATTGAGAAATAAACTTCTCCATTCAGATAAATACTGATTTTAACCCAAAACTTTAGCTAAAGTCACCAGAGGATGATGCTTTTGTAAATGAAAAGATTCATCTCTTTGCAAAAACATGATGCACTATGACCTGTGAGGCATGTACTTTTATTATATTTCAGATTTAACAGATTCTCATTATGCAGCAGCGGGCAGGAGATCAGCAACTAAAAAAATCTGTCAGCTGCAAACCAGCAGCCTCCCACTGAATTACAATCTGCTCATAAAAGACAAAGAACTTAAGCAAAATATAGTCAGCAGCAGGACCAGGCAAACCTTCAGCTTCCTTTTCCTTAGGTTTTACTTTTTGTGTTACAAACTTTGAGATGCATATTAATGCAGTAAAAACTTACATTTTACAAAGAGTGAAACAATGAAAAAAACAATTGGAATATAAACTGAAAAACTTTAGCAAAATTAAAAGCACCTTCTAGATCAGAACCTTAAAAAATGGAGAAAGATCATAAAATGCATATTTTTTTCTTGACTGCATACTGAGGATAGGAGGGGCAGATTTAAAACTAGTTCATTGATGCATGAATCTGAAGGTGTTTAAGCACCCCTGGGAAAGACCCTGACCTGCGCTGATACCTGCAAAGAGCTGTCAAAGTCTGAAAAAGAAAAGAGTCGCAAGTATCAGAAAGAGGAAATTCTGCAGAAGGGTAAATGATACAGACATAAGATGGAGGGGCCAATATTAAAGATTAAACTGTTAATGTAGACTTGATTATTTCGTCTACTGCTTTATAAGGTAAAAATAAAAACTCAAAAACTATTAATTTCATGTTTAGATTTCATTTTGGTGAAGTATTTGATTGTAAAAACAGAAAAAAAAAAAAACCTTATGCATAAGATGCCAGAAATTACTGTTGCTTCACAGGTTTAATTAGGAATCGTCAAATCACAACTGACATCTGCTGAGGACAGATAGTGGGGAAACATTTTGTGGCTTTCAAATCAGGAAGGTTGATAAACTATTTTAGTCTTCTAATTGCAAAAAAAAGTGTGAAATCTGTCCTTTAAAAGTCCCCCAAAATTATAGTTAATCGGTTCCACTCTACTCATTGTTTAGTGATATTTGCTTTCCTAAATGCAGAAAACAAATACATAAATAACACCTGTTGCATGAGGAGGCCGACTGAAAGAGTCAACAGGATGTTAATGGCCAAAAGAGTTTCTACAGTAAAACATTTACCTTGGTATTACAAGTTTATTTATAAGCAGATTTCAGTAAGGCTATGCAAAGCATACAATAAACCAATGGAAACACTTTGCAATTAAATAATAAAGGTACAGAAAGACAACAGTGATAACTTGCTGCAGTGGCCAGTGCCCTTTCTTCATGCTCAGTTTTGAAAAAAGTAAAAAAAAAAAAAAAAAAAACGGAGAAAAAAATCAATTCTTTTTATTTTTTTCGATTGACCTGGCTTGTGTCTCTCAGCAGGGCTTCAGATGGACAGATGTCAGCAAGTCTACTTTTTCATATAGCCACCATCATCATAAAAATAACATGCAAGGTCTAAAGCCAAGCTTTTGGAAAGCAGGCAAAAAAGAAGTCAGAGTAGAGGTTCTGATGTAGACATATATATATTTTTTTCTTTTATACTACATTAGCTAAAAGCAAAGATAAAGCAAAGCTCTTTAATAACCCCATAGTAGATGGTGCCAGTACTGCGCTATTTTTATGGTACAACCTCTGAGCTACATGGTTAAATGAACCAAGTAAAGAACTCGCATAACTTCTGTTTGACTTTCTCTGCAGTGCTATGTTTGTTTTCCAGTTCATTTTAAAAATCTTGCCTTACATTCAACACCTTGCATAATCATGCTCCTTCCTCTCTTATTTATACAGGAAAACCAAGAAAGTGGAGCACTAACCCACAGCTCTGCAATCCTTAACCTAGCCCCCTGTACAGTACCTCAGAGAAAAGACTTTAGTGTACATGTTTAAGCTTATATATCCCTCAGGAGTAAAACCAACTGTCATGGTAAAATTTGGGTCCACTAGAACTAGCCTGCTTGATATTGCCTAAATGTTAAAACTTAAATGCAACACATCAGCCTCTAAAACCAAACTCATCTAATACTCCTAAAAACCAGATATAAACCTTCAGAGGATTTCTCTTTCCAGTCAATTGCACTGTGGGAGAAGCTTTATATGTAATTTTATTTTCATCAAAGGTCCTTTTTAAAAATGGTTATGAAATTGTGAAAATATTTTATATTTGTTTTTTAAATGATCTTAGATTATTTTTTTTATCCTAATAGTTTTTTTTTTTTTTTTTATCAAATCAGTTATATAAGTGTTGCACCGATACTGATACCAGTATCGGGCGGGGCCCCGATACTACACTTAAATGGTGGTATCAGTATTGGGGAGTACCAACAAATAGGGCACCGATACCATTTTGATAGCCAAAAGTTTATTCAACTATTGTCACCCATTTCAGATAGGAAATAAAAAGTTCTACTGGATTCAATTTGTATTAATCTTTTTTTTTTTTTTTTCTGCTTCACAAAGATAAGCAGCAGCTTGAAAAAGCCATGATGGCAAATATTTTACATCCAAGTAGTATCCAGTTCTTCATACATATCAGACGCACATAAATTTCAAACAGATGGCAAAGCCAGGTATCGGTATCAGGACCAAAAAATGACATTGGCGCAACACTAGTACACTAGTACATATATCAATGATTTGTAAATTTATATATATATATATATATATATATATATATATATATATATATATATATATATATATATATATATATATATATATATATATATATATATATATAAACCATGCTTAGTATTTGGTAACTACAATTTTCGGCTGCTATACATATTAGCAATTAAGGAATTTGAGGCCCCTTTAGCATTCAATAATCTTACCAATTCTTTTCCATTCTGTAGAAATGAGCTATGGTAGACCTGGTAGAAATCCAAAGTAAAAATAGGTAAATCTATTTCTAAAGGGAATGCTCATTTACATGCATTTTTCTTCATCCATCCAGCTTTCAAACTAAACCATCTTAAATACATGTTGTCACATTGAAATATTTATATTAGATAGACATGGGTTTATATATATATATATATATATATATATATATATATATATATATATATTAGGGGTGGAACGATTCACAAAATCCACGGTTCGGTTCGATTCACAGTTTCGTGGTCACGGTTTTTGGTTCGGTTCGATTCGATACATGTTGATTGTTACACGGAAATCCAATAAAAATTTATGAAATAAATGAAAAAATCCTCCAAAAAATAATGATTTGTAATTATTTTAAATGATCCGCGGAAACCCTGGATCATTTCCGTATGTTTTGCTGCTTTGAATTTAATCATCTCGCGCATGCTCTCTACCATCTCCAAGGAACTCAGAGGGGAGTGGACGGGAGCCACAGTGGAGGCTGTAGGCTTTGCTTTGAGCAGCCGGTCTGGAGCGCAGCGGGGCGGAGCGGGGGTTGCTGATGGAGTATGAGGGATTTCGAGGTTAGCATGACATGTTGGTCATGTTGCTGTTAGCATAAACAAAACGTGTTGAACAATGCTTGCACACTGTTGCACTTTTATCCACAACTTTCTTTCCGCCGTCATCGTAGGTCATTCTAAATGCAAAGCGGTCCCATACAGCAGACCTATACAGTACTGCTGGTGCGTCTTCCAACTCCTGTTCTTTCCCACTCGCCATACCCAAACAATTCTCCACAACAACTACTTTTTTTCTGCTTCGCTTCTTCTTCTTCTTGTTTACTACTGGTGGTTGGCTTTGGTCGCAGTACCGCCACCTTCTGCTCTGGAGTGTAAACGCTTCGCCAATGAGAAAAAGGAGCAGCGCATGAACCGAACGAAACACACGCGAATCGAACCTAGACTGTCGTCCCATCGTCCCATCCCTAATATATATATATATATATATATATATATATATATATATATATATATATATATATATATATATATATATATATATATATATATATATATATATATATATCAAAACAGTTATACATATATATAGGTACAACAATAAAACTGTGAATTGTAGCCTCCGCACAGTTTCCACCATTTCTATGAAGTTTGGAGGAGCTGCAGCAAGTTTTACCATTAAAAAAAGAGACTCAGTGTGAGAATATTATACTTATTAAATGCCATTAAACACACTATTATGATTTAAAAGTAGGATTATAAAATACTCTATCTTCTGCTTGATACACTTTGCAAGAAGAAATATAGACTTTAGCAACAAATATTAACTGATGCTGTCTGCAGTACGCATTCAACCATCAAAGCTTATCCACAAAGAAAACCTTTATGAGGTCCGTCAGACAGCGTGTGTATGTACTGATGGGTCATCCCATCACTTCACCTATTTCACCTCAATATCAAAGTAGTCAGAGCAGCTTTTAACCCAAATAATCGAGGTCAACGTCATTTCCTGAAGCTGCAGTTGAACTTTAAATCTGTGAATGAATGTGGAATGTTGGCAAAATAAAATTCCTGTGACTTTAGGGTTTCAAAATTACACCTTCAAAAGATTAAATTTAGGCTAAAAAAAAAAAAGATTCCAAGAAATTTCCAGCTTATACGAAGTTGAAGAAGAAATATATGTTTAATTGTCAAACAATTAAGTAATAACAGACTGTATTAAATCCTTTAAAACATTCGCAGTATTCTAGCATGTGATAAAACACATGTTTATTATTTTCTCAAGTCCTGTACAACGCTGAGGTTTCAAACATCAAGCAGGACTCTAACAAACCTGACTGGGATGAGTGAGCTTGATAAAAATTGTATTGCATCTCCTGTCACACTTCACCATCAAAGATGCCAGTCTGCATGATTGTGTTGCTGCATCAGAGTTGCATTTGAAAGTTCCCAAAAAAACATCTGTCTGATTTTTTTGACAATATGACGATCGAAGGGGTGTAGTGGCTGGTAAGGGACTGTGCAGTTGAGAAATATATATATTCTTTATTCACCTCTGCCTTGCTCATCTAGTTCTCTTTCTTTTTAACTGTTTTGATAAATTAGAAAAATAATATTTTTTCTGTTCTTTCTCTGTTCAAATCTCCCCGCAAAACCTTCAGATTGACCTATAGTCTAATGCTTTTGAAAGCCAGCAGAAACCTCGTCTATGCACCAATGCAGCAGCAACCTGCAATATATACGATGACAAAAGAAAAAACTCTGACCATCAGCCAATGCGGCTTGACAGAATTTTGAGGAATACCTCCAAACATTCCAATGTCTGCTGACAGGAGCTGATGTGTTCAACTACATGAAAACTTATGTGACTCAGTCGGTCTGCAGCATTTCAAAGGAAAGCTTAAAGTAGATGATATGGTGTAACATATAGAACCTCATAGCTTTAAAAACAGATATACAATAACAACTTACATTCATTAAATGCCGTGATCATCAAATGGGGGAGGCGCTGGTCACGTTGGTGGGATGGGGAACCCCCCCCCCCATGAATGATATTTGGAGAACTTCCGTAAAAGTAAAAAAAAAAAAAAACAATCCACTTGAATTGGTTTCTAAACTTTTACGGAATGACGTGGATGACTGAGAATCTTCATCAGCAGATATTAGGAGAAGCTCTAAACCTAAACATATGCCAGTAGTTGTCAAAACTACAGGTTTTCATGGAGCTGATTCATGGATCTGTGCAAATAAGCAGGTAACATGTTCAAAAAAATTCCTGTCTGCAGCTGTTATGCTCATACCTGTCAAGTTTTGGATTTAAAAATATTGGAAATTTACGACATCTGTGCGAGTCGTTAACCACCCCCAGTCAAGCTCCATATTCCATTATTTTTAAGACGTGGATAAGAAACTAAAATAAATGCTTTAACCAATTACTATAAGGTAATCTGATTTTGACTGCTAGTGACAGATCCGTTTGGTGAGGCAGATCAATGTTGTTTTTTTTAAATATAATCTTATAATAAATTAACACTAGAAATTTAAATGAGACTGGAGGGGTGAAATACAGTCATTTCCCGGCAAAAATGGGAGAGTTGACAGCTACGATTATGCTGCTTGACAGACAGTGTAATGGTCTTATCAAAGTAAAATTTTGACAAGTGAGATTCTATCTATGAGAACCCTACAAATAAATTAACCAAAGTTGCATAAGTTGATAAATCGATATGTCATTGCAATCAGTGGCTATAAGAGAGAACAGGGAGAAGTAATCAATAGTTGAAACCCTCATGAGTGAAATAGTAATAGAAAGAGTAAAATCTGACAGTCATTACTCACTCTTCATTAGAAGAATTTTTCAGACTGTTGGTTGCTTTTGGGAAGGAGATGGTGGAATATTCAGGTGGTGTAGTTGTTGACCCTGATCTACAACACACCAAAAATGTATGCTCATGATCCAAGATTCTTTCTCACCAAAAAACAATCTGACTAACACAGCTGATAGGCTTAACAATGCAAAACCAGCTTGAGGCTCCTCTCAGTGATACATCACTAATCAGTCAAAACTTACATGGCTCCTGCAGGGTCTTAAAGAGTTCTAACAGAGAAAAAGAACATGGTGATGTCATGAATCTGCATGATAAGAGAGTTGCCCAGCAGTTTCTAGCAAGAGACCTTAGTGATTCATTTCTATGGTAGCAGCATGTACGGGGTCATTGCTGCATAAAAGCGACTCCAGTGTGGCTTCAGGGCAACATTACAACCTAATCTCGCCCACACTGGGCCTGCAACACTCCAATTAGCTTAATTTATTGCAACCTTTTTGGCATAGTGTCTGCTATACGTATGTTTTCCTGCCCCTGAGTAGGCTGCAAAAAAAAGAGTATCTCATCAAACAGCTGAAATGAATGATTCATCCTCTCCATGTGAATGCTTTGTCAAAGCAATGCACAGCAAAAACGAAAGTGAAATAGTGATACATAGATATGAAATACAGGTGAAATCTTATTTCATGGACCCTTTATTTTATCTGCCTTGTCCCCATTCCTTTCCTGTGTTCATCTCTATTACATGAGTAAAAAAAGGGATCAAATGTAGAATAGCGGAATTTAATTTTAAATGAGACATATGTTTCATGTTTGATGGTTTAGCTGGTCTTTGAATAATTGTTCTTTTTACTGAAATGTTCTGACTAGGTACTTGGTGATGATTTTAATCCAACAAGTTTTGTTACACTAAATCACACACCATGGCTGTGTTTTGCATTAAGCATCGCTAAGCTTGAAAAGTCATCCCAGGCAAATTTAGGTAACAGGAAAAACATAATGGAAGGAACACTATAGTCGGAAAACCCGGCAGTTCTCCTTGTTAACCAGGTAATTTCTCAGCAAAGCTAAAATTAAACATATAATGGCAGGCAAATGCCCATACTTAAACCCAACACTAATTATAATGTTAACTCTCCTACAGCAGCATTCAGTGACCTGGAGTAGAAAAGCTAACAATAGGACTGTTTGATTATCCACACAACAAAAATTTTTTTATAAATAAGTTATATTAAACAGTATATGATTTATATGCTTTGACAGATTTCAACTTTTCTAACTCGCCATCCTTTGTGCAAATCCAGTGAGGTTATGCTCCAGTTGTATCCTAGGATTGATACCTGACACTGGAGCAGCATATGAACCCATGTAAAGTTAACTCCTTGTCTCAGCGGTGCAATGCAGGAGCTTTGACATCTGGCAAGAAGAACAAAAAATTGCAGCTAACATAACACAACTCAGAGTTGTAGTGTGAATATTTGCTCTGGCTAACATGATGGTCAGTGACCTGGCAGCAGATGAAAGCCTCGGGGCTGAAGCCAAGTCAACACCCTCGCCTGCCTTCATTATGTAGAGCTGTCACTGCAAGGTTCAGTTCACTAATACAGTGCTGAACATAAAAGGGAAGTACTCTACCTTCAGAACTGACCATACAAATGAGAAATTGCTTTCAATTTTCAGGCATCCTCTCCTCTAGTTCTTATTTAACAGATTAATTAATGCAGAGTTGGTAGTTAATTAAGCTCGGTTTCCCACCTTCTGCTCTGGGAACAGCTTCAGTCTTCAAAATATTCTAATAAAGGCTTTTAGCAAAAACAAATATAATCCCTGGTTAACCCTTACAGTTTTAACAACATTTCTTAAAGGTCAACCAGTAAACCAATGTAAAAAAAAAAAAGCTAAGAAGGGCAAAAAAAACCCCATCTAATTTACTGGCACTATAACTATTTCTATTGGCATTAGAATTGTTCAACAAAAAGCCAAAAATACTATCGAGCATGCACCATATTTCAGATGTGTAAATACTGAAATGAAAATAAGTGGCTTACATTAAGAACCATTCTATACAAAGACTGTTCTCTACTCTTTTTTTTTGATACAGAGAAATGGGTTGGTTGCTGTGATTGTCTGAAAGCCACGTGAATGCATTAAGTTTATAAGTCATGTTGCTGTAAAACATCTTACTCATATACACTCCTAACTTTGTCTGCAAGATGAATTTTCATAGGCTTTGTGCTTTCACAAAAGTGTCTATCTTTTCCAACTCCTGGTCAGCTAATTACAGTAGGTTGCAGTATTATGGTTTAATGTGGAGCTTAAAGCTGTGAAGAAAGTAAGAGCTGCTGACAGCACAGCTGAACCAAAGTAAACATAGTAGCTCAGGAGGATGTGTACATAGATGCTGCTATCCATCTGTTTTTTCAGAATCCAGTCTCTTCTTTGACAGAGAAACGGTATAAGCATCTAAAAGCACAAGTTCTTGTGGTTTCTAATGGCGTCTTCTGCCCCTGTGATCAGATAAAACAACTTTAGTTGGCATGCACCAAGAGTCACTTCATCAAGTTTGCTCGGAATGTTTTGCTGTATGTCCTCGTTTTTCCTGAACAAATCTGGAGTGATCCAAGATTAATAAATGCTAAATAGTATTGTTTTAAATAGGTTGACATAATTAAAATCTTAGAATACATGGTCATAACTCTCAGGTATTAAAAAATACATGTTTTGTGTCATTGTTTTTTAATATGTACTTCTAGCTAGCAAAAAACTTTATAAGAGGTGTATTTGTTATTGTCAGAGGTCCTACTGAGAGTAATCACATTATATATTGTAATCACATTTTTTAAAAAGAACAAAAACATTACAACCTAGTTGAGTATGGATAAGTTATGTTTTACTTATCATTTATTTTATTTTATTTTTAATCTGACCAAAACTTTCTTGGGGAAACACAAACAAATAAAAGGAAAAATTAGTTTTAAAAGTTGTGGACCATATGAGGACAGGGTGAATTTATGGTACTTTACAAAGTGAGAAAAGAGAACCAAACTCTGAACTACAGAGAGGATTGCTGATTCAACAATTTGTGTTGATCAGCACTGAGCCAGATGAACCATCCTTTTACAATGAACTGCTGCATGTCATCTGCATAACAACTGTTAAAAAAGCGATGTACTGGAGCCGTCATTCCCAACAAACAACGCAGCTAAACTGACAGTTAAATTATCTCAATGCTGCAGTCATCACCACGGTTCTGCCTTAGCACCACTGCTGCGACAGCTGGTGAAGTTGTTCCACAACTCTTATATTTAAAGGCAACATTACAGCATTGTGCTCATACAGTGAGGTTCAGAGATATAAATGACAGAATTACTGTACAGCTCAATCTTTCCTATAAAAAAAAAATTAAAAAAATATTAACAAAATAACAAAATAATGTATTACCCCTGTACTAACACTAACCTTTAAGGGGTATATAGATTTGTCTTGCAAATTAACTTGGATCTTCTTTAATATTGCTCATATTCTACATGATGAGTAAATTATTGCTTGTTAATTTTTTTGCAAACATTGTGTGAAAGTAATATATTCGCAAAACAATATTTTTACAAATATACAAATACTATATTTACCCAATTTCAGATAAATTCAATTATTTTTTTCAAAACCAATTAAACATAACTCAGCAAGGAAACTACATTTCTATCATACCATGTTTTGCTCTAAATTATTGTCCAGCTTAAAAAATATTGTTCACTTCATAGTTGATTTTTAGGAATAAGATATATACCTCTATAAACTAAATTACACAAGAGTGCCATGTTTGCCAACGCAGCACTTTTAGGAAGCACTCAGTTTAATGCTGTCGTAACGTAACCACAAATTTTGATTCTTTAGTAATTTTTTTGAGTGTTATACAGATTGCAGAAAATATGTTGGGGTATAACTTTTCTATAACATTGATGTATTTACTGCACTAAGAGCAGAACATTTATACATTAAACAACCGGGTGAAATGTAGAAGACAACACTGAGGTGCAGCAAGGACTCACTTGACGACAGTCAGAGGACTAAAATTGTGCTTAGATTATTTTGATATATGGTCTTGGCATTTAAGTACAACTCTGCACCACTGATATTTTCTTTTAAGCCATGGCTAGCTTGACAACACATTTAATTAAGAGGTATAGTTTAAATGATTGTTTTCTTTATTGATACATATTGACCTTTAAAGTTTATTTTTTAAGGAAAGAAGAAAATATACTGATCTTTATTATCTAAAGTTCAAAACAAATGTGTGAGATTTAGACAAAAGGTCACTGACATTTATTTTGAACGGGACAACAGACGTTATAAAAACGTTATATTAAAGGGGTCATAGAATGATTAAATAAGATATTTGGTGCTGGTCCTTAAGGTCTCTGAATAGGGTGTGTAACATTGGTTGGCCTGAAAATGGCTTAATTGCTGTTCTATCAGCCCTAATGCAAGCCTGGTTAAAAGCCCCAGAATGAAACGACAGGTTTTCTTCCTTTTATGGTATGCTCATGAATATTTAGATGAGCTGTGCACTGATTTGGTGGTTTACAACATGCAAAGCTGCTGAGCAAAGACGCATCATAGCAACAAGCACTTACTCACTGAAACATTGAAATTGTTGATATGGTACGGCGAACAGACATCCTCTTTTTTTCCCCCCGGACATGTCCTACTTTTCATACCTAAAAAAATGTCTGCAAGGAATTACAAAATTGTCCAGGATTTTGGTGGACTGTAGTGCAGCAGAACCGAGCCATCAGCTCCGGAGCTGGTCCGGGAACCCCAGCAGATGGGAGCATTGTGAGATTTGCAGAGAAAGGAGGTGTTGATGAGGCTTGAACGTCTCTTTACGCCAATTTCACCCACTGAACTATTGTTATTCATCGATGACAATGTAAACTCGGTTTTGCATTCTACAACCCCTTTAACAGAAAACTAGTATCTTGTATTGAGAACCACTCAGAAAAGGTTGGGACAAAATATTAGTTTAAAAGGTTTGTCTCCCCTTAACCTGTATTTACTGATGGTGCTAATGTGGGCAGTAACAATTACTTACTAATACTATGGGAATGATTATTTTCTGTCTGAGACAAATAATATCACAGACTCCTCTTACTCAGGTACTGTATGACCTTGCAGGTGTAAAGGCTTGAGTGCAAAATTTTATAAAGTAAGTAAATGCATGATAAGCACTCATTTAGCAATATATGTAAGGGGGGATTGAATTTTCTCACCACAAGTACCACAGGGATCAGTGCTAGGGCAAGTTCTGTTTACTATATATGTGTTCCCAATTGGTAGAATTATTAGACAGCATGGGATTAATGTCCACTGTTATGCTGATGATGGTCGGCTATATCTGTCTATGAATCCAGATGGAGCTAATCCATTACATAGACCTGTCTTGAAGACAAAAAAAAACAAACTGGATGACTCTTACCTTTTTGCTTCAGGAAGCAGACAAAACAAAAAACATAGTCTTTTGACCAGTCTTCGAAAAAGATTAAATTGGTCTCAGATAATAAAGTAAAAAATCTTGCCGTTATTTTTTATCATGACCTGACATTTAAGTCCCATATAAAAGAGGTTTCCAGAATATATTTCTCTCATCTCCAGAATATTGCAAAAAAATATCCTGTCCAGGGGTGATGCTGAGAAACTAGTCCATGCAATGCTACTTCAAAACAGGACTATTTTATTTCTTTACTAGCAGAAAGTCCACAAACTGCACCTAAAAGCCTTCAGCTGATCCAAAGTGCTGCACCCAGAGTTCTGATGAAAATTATAAAGAGAGATCATATCTCTGCCATCCTAACTTCTTGTTATTTGCTTCCTGTCAAATGTAGAAATTAAAATCCTCCGTCTAACATATGAAGCCCTAAATGATCAAGCTCCATTTTATATTAGAGATCGGATCATTCCTTACAGTATGTTCTTAACAAAGTACTAGCACTTCTCTCTCATTCTGCAGGTTTACTAGTTCAGATAGAGGAGCCTGAGCGTTTACTGTGCATTTATCATTATCGGGGTAGAACAGCCCATTTATCGTGATATTGATTTGAGGTCATATCGCCCAACCCTAGTTTATGGCCTAACAATACCAGAGCTTTATTAGCCTGGCCAGCCAGACTGATATGATTTATACATAGTGTATTAGTTCAGTAAAGTGCTGGTACACCTTCATATCAAAGGCATGACTAACAGAGTCAGCTTCAGTAAGCTAGAACTAACCAGATAAGTACAGATTTTACACAAAATCTCCAAGAGACATGCTCTGTTTTTGTCATTTTCTAGTATGTGAAACGTGAAGATGTTGAAGAAACTCTCAAGTGAATGACAGAAAATTGCTGCTGCATTATGGGTAATACTTCACTGAGAGTAACACATCTTGAACTCCTTCTGTGATTGGTACAGCCAGATCTGGCCAGAGTCAACAGAGGTTTACCAGACTGAATTGCTGTATGCTCTGTGTAATTCAGTCTCGTTGACCAGGCTAGAGCTCTATGTGACCAAAGATTTAATTTTCCTCATTAAAGAACAACATTGTGCAGTAGGGTAAAAACAATTATTTTTTCCAAAAACGTGATCCAAATATATTTGACCTATGCAATATCGTCTTGACTGACTCCCATCTCTCCTCATTCACAGACTCAAATCAGACTGTGAACCTGTATGTGAATCTGAGAGAATGGTTTCACAAATTATATTATCTGCAATAATATTTTTTAAAGCCTAGAATATGAGAAAGCAACTTCAGAATGCATCTCAGTTGTTAAAGAGATCCATTTTCCAGTCAGCTCTAAATATCTTTAGAATTTTGTTTTAGATGCATTTCATTTATTGTGCTTGCAGAACCAGTGAGAGTGAGTATGCATAATTACCAGTCTTGAGCTTTTATAAATTTGAGCTAATTCAAATGCTGCTTAGTTAAAATTTATCACTTTTCTAAGAACGTCACTATTTGTTTTAAAGAAGAAAACAAAACAAACTGGAAAAAATAAACTAAAATCCAACTTTTACTTCTCAAACAGAGTAGTACAGATTAACAAATAAAAATGACTAGAGGGAAAATATCATCTGTGCACCCTGTCAACTAAAGTACAATAAGCAAGAGAAGTGTGAATAGTGCAAACAAAAGATTCATGAAAAATGCTTTAATGTGACTGAAAAAAATTTTTTTTCCCCAAGCAGGGGTAAGTTTCTTCCCTCTAACGCTTTTTAAAGTACATTTTAAATGGAATAATGTCTTGCTATTTTAATATTATTTGATAATTTGAAATTAACATTGTGAATCATCTATATGTCACTTAATGTAAAAGGTATCTTTTCCTCAAAAATGGCCTTATGAGGTCCTAAATTAACTACTGTAAGTAATTTTGTAATTTTGTGAAATATTGCTTAAAATATTGAAAATAAGATCAAGCAAAATAGAGCTTATTGTTAGAAGGCAATCCCAAAAAAACACTAAACTACACAGATGGTTCAAATGGAGTCTATCTTGGAGAACATGCTTACAAAATCTTTGAAATATTTTTGTTCATTCAAAAAACTTTTTTTTTTGCTTCTATACTAAAATCAAGTATGCACAATTTTCTTATAGCATGGCAATGACCATTTAATTGTAACCTAATCAGTGAGCTTGACCTGTTATATTTTTATCCATCTGTTTCATGGGTTACTTTATACTAAATTTTATGTTACCAATTTTGTGGGTTATTTTTACATAAATGTGGAAGCCATGCTGAAACAAAGTTGAGCATGAACACTTGAATTTGCGATTAGCTGCCTGTAGTAGACTATGTGTTGACAGATCATTGTACTTTTGAAGGATCTAACTATAACTCAGAAAATAAGACCATATCCATCTATATATATATTAACGGTGGGCCGTTATCGGATTTAAAAACGTGCTCGGACGATAAACTATCTCTGTTAATCTGAAAGCTGCCAAGCTGAAAGCTCAGCTGAAAGCTGCCAGAGAGAGAGGGGACATTGCCTACCTACGCTACGACAAATTGGTTGTTCATCCACGCACTAGCACACCAAAACAATCGTAAAGACATTGGACAATGGTATGTTGAACAACTTTTCATATGACACTTGAAACTACACATCCGAAATCGGAAAAATTGTTAAGAAAACTTGTTGAATTGAACCATCTGGAATCAAAAACTTCAAAACATACTGCTCACAAATCACAGGCCAATCAAATTGATATTGACCCAGATATAAATTTTTTTCTTAATAATGATGACTGCCAATATTATACTGATGACCAATATAATGACACTTTTAAGACTGAAAATAAGATCTCATTAATCCATATCAATAGTAGAAGCTTGTATGCTAACTTCAGTAAGATTAAGGACTATTTAAATCAATTTACACAGTCGTTTAATATAATTTTGGTATCAGAAAAATGGATTAATAATGAAAGGGGCATGGATTTCGAACTTGATGGATATGAGTTGTTGTGTGTGAACAGGAAGAACAAAAATGGTGGTGGTGTAGCTATGTATGTGGATATGAATTATAATTATAAGGTGATAGAAAATATGTCAACTGTGATAGATAATGTGCTTGAATGTATAACAATAGAAATAAGTCGGACAAAAAAGAAAAATATCATTGTAAGCTGTATATATAGAACACCAGGTTCAAATATAGATACTTTTAAAAACTGGATGGAAGATCACTACACAAGTGCAAACAATAAAGTCATGTTTATTGGTGGCGACTTTAATATAGATTTGATAAATCCAAATAAACATAAGTTGACGGATGAATTTATAAATACAATGTATAGTATTGGGTTACATCCCAAGATTACCAGACCCAGCCGAATCACAACTCACTGCGCAACGTTAATTGATAATATATTTTCTAATGAAATGGATAATAATACAGTAAGCGGATTATTAGTAAATGATATCAGTGATCACCTTCCAGTCTTTACAATCTATAATGATGATCAAATTAAAAATAAACAGGGCAAGATAACACTGTACAGAAGGGTGAGGTCTGAAGAAACTATGGATGCATTCAAAAATGAGTTACTAAGACAAGATTGGGAGTTCTTGTATCAAGAAAATGATACTGATAAAGCATACAATGAATTTTTAAGAACATTTAAAATATTATATGATAAAAATTGTCCAATTAAACAATACTACAGAAAACAAAAGTATATAAATGATCAATGGATGTCAAAGGGACTGAAGAATGCTTGCAAAAAGAAAAATACACTATATAGAGAATTTATAAAACATAGAACTAAGGAAGCAGAAGATAAATACAAGAAGTATAGAAATAAGTTAACTAATATTATGAGGAACTGTAAGAAAGATTATTACAAGAAGTTACTGGATGAGAATAAACACAATATAAAAGGTATATGGGATATTTTAAATAGTATAATTAGAAATAAAACTAGAAATATTAATTATCCACAGTATTTTATAGAAAATGAAAAAAATATAAATAACATAGATGATGCGGTTAACAAGTTTAATGAGTTTTTTGTAAATGTCGGACCAAAACTTGCAAATGAAATTGAAGATCCAGTGACATTCAATGAAGATAATCTGATAGATAGAAATCCAAGCACAATGTTCCTTAAACCTGTGGATGAGAAGGAAATCATAGATATTGTTAGCGAGTGTAAAAGCAAGACATCTACTGATTATGATGAAATAGATATGAAAATAATAAAAAAGGTTATTCATGGGATCTCCAAACCATTAATGTATATTTTTAATTTATCATTACAAACCGTTAAATTTCCCAATAATATGAAAATAGCTAAAGTTATTCCTGTGTACAAAACTGGGGACAAGCATCATTTCACAAATTACAGACCGGTTTCTCTTCTCCCACAGTTTTCAAAAATTCTGGAAAAAGTTGTCAATTACAGGTTAGACAATTTCATAGAAAGACATAATTTACTCTCAGATAATCAATATGGATTCAGACGAAATCGATCAACATCACAAGCATTAATTGAACTAATAGAAGAAACAACAAATTCCATAGATAGCAAGAAATATTCTGTTGGGGTTTTTATTGATCTAAAAAAAGCATTTGATACTATAAATCATGATATATTAATTAACAAATTAGAGCAATATGGGATCAGGGGACTGGCACTAGAGTGGGTAAGAAGTTATTTAAAAAACAGGAAGCAATTTGTGAAGATGGGAGCTCATCAGTCAAGATGTTTGGACATTGTGTGTGGTGTACCACAGGGGTCGGTCTTGGGTCCTAAATTATTCATCATGTACATTAATGACATATGTAAGATATCACAAAAACTCAAATTTATTTTATTTGCGGATGACACAAATATAATAGGATCAGGTGAGAATTTACAGCAACTTTTGGACACTATCACCTCAGAATTCATTAATATTAAATACTGGCTAAATAAAAATAAACTGTCACTAAATTTGAGTAAAACAAAATATATGATATTTGGTAACAAAAAAATTAATCATCAGGCACGGGTACAGATAGGAGGGGTTGATATAGAGAAAGTATATGAAAATAAATTTCTCGGGGTGATAATAAATGACAAGATTTGCTGGAAGTCTCATATTAAATACATCAGCACTAAAATATCTAAAAGCATCTCTGTAATAGCCAAAGTAAGATATTTTTTAGATTACAAATCACTCCATGCTCTGTTCTGTTCTTTGGTCTTACCTCATTTAATTTACTGTATAGAGGTATGGGGAAGCACATATAAAAGTTCACTAGAGCCACTGTTCATATTGCAAAAAAGAGCCATGAGAATAATTCATAAAGTTGGATATTGAGAACACACCAACACACTATTTATAATGTCTAAAATCATGAAGCTTTATGATATGATAGAATTCCAAACGGCACAATTTCTATTTAAAGCTAGAAATAAGCTATTACCAAGTCACTTGACAAATTTGTTTTATGAGAGAGAGGGGGGGTATGATTTAAGGGAGATAACTAATTTTAAGATTCAAAGATACAGAACTGCAAGGAAAAGATTTTGTATAACAAATAGTGGAGTGAGGCTATGGAACAGACTGAGCATGGATTTGAAGCAATGTCCAAACATCAACCAGTTTAAAAACAAATATAAACAAATGATTTTTACAAGATACAGGGAGGAGGGGGCTTGAGGGGGAATAGAACTTGCTCTGCCACTATGAATTAAAATCGATAAGAAGTCAAGAGAGATGAAATAATAAAAAATAAAAAAAAGTGTGAGAGAAAAGGGTTTTTTGGTTTATGGATATGTATGAATATACGTTTACGTAGATAGAGATATGTGTATACTGTCTATAGTAATTGGGGTGTGTATGTATATGCATGTATGTGTGTATGTGTTTGAGATACGGGTGTATGTGTAAGTATGCATGTGTGTATATATATGTATAGGTATCTATGAGTATGTGTATGTATATATATATATATGTATATATGTATGTGTGTGTGTGTGTGTGTGTGTGTATATATAGATATGTATGTATGCTTAAACATTGGTAGATGTTAATATAGAACAGGGGTAGGATTTAATACGTTTTATTACTTCTTCCTACTCCTTTTCGAACATGATGGGATGTACATATGTTTTTTTTTTCTTTTTCTTCTTTTTTTGTTTTGTTTTGTATGACTTTATTAATTTACTTATATTTGCTTTTTATTAAGTGTTCGAAATAAATGATCAATCAAAAAAATCAAAAAAAATAATCTATTCTCGTAGTTGGGTTGGGAGCTGGGTCTATACTAATGACTTTAACCTTGATATTGTAGCATATTTGCCAGCAGTTAAGTAACTAATGCTGAAACCAAAGTCCAGCCACAATGCTCTTCATGTTTACAATACAAAAAGTAGGAAATGCTTGTTCTGTTATATGCATCTGGTGAAACATTCTTCTGATTGTGCAAACGTTAACACAGCAACTTGCAACCTCCAAAACATATAATATAATAAAATAAGAATAAAATGGCTTCAGAAACCTGTTTAAAGACTTTTTTTTCTTACCCTCTTCTCATTTTATTCTTATGCTTATACTTTTTTATTCTTATATCATATTTGTACAATCTTTTTTTTCTCTATGTTTTGTAAACTGCTAGAAAAAAAATCCTGCAAGTGATTAATAAAGTAATTCTGACACTCATTCATGAAGCACTTTCACAGAATTTAAATGAACCATTTTTGATTGCATGGAGAATAATCCAGATTAAAAACAATAACAACAATTGCTGGAATGCAACAAATATAAACAAATTTTAAAATGTAACAAACCTATATCTAAGAAGTTTAACCATAACTATAACTCCCCTGAACAACCTCAGAAAATGTACAAGTCTTACTTAATGCTCTAGACTGTTTCCAACAGTGCGGAATTCAGGGTTTATTAACTGTAAGTGCAGATCAGTTCAAGTATAGCTCCACACTCCAAGCCACTTTCTCCGACGACATGTTTCTCCTGCCCTCGGTCCATTTCTGCTAAGGCCAGTCTAAACATTTACAGTAGGCAAACCAGAGTTTTGTTATTTCAGCTTTGTTGTCACCAGCATTCTTGAGATAACATTAAAGATGGTTAAGGTCTCTTAGAAACGCTTGTTGTTTACAAAAGCTGAGATACGTGTGCCTTAGCTGCAGCCTTCTTTGATTGGTAAAAGGACAACACGCTTTTACTTTTCATAGGTTTGGAGACGCAATACACTTTGGTTCTTGGAGAATGCATTTTTTTTTTTTACCATGGTATTAATGGCAGGTAGCATGTTCTGTTTAGGAGGCAGAAAGTGGGGACCAGTCCTTGTAAAGAGGACAAGCAGGTCCTCTTAATTTTCATCCAAGAGCCTACTCAATAGCTGATATCTCTACAGGAGGGATGTAGTTCAGAAATTATGTAACATCAACATAAACAACATGAAGTAACACATCAAAATAAATGTAAACCTTTCTATGGATACAAGCTAAAATGTCATCCTCTGTGGAACTAAACTGTTGTCTAGTAGTCATCAGATCTGACCATCATCTTGCCATGTATGCAAACAGACATTGGACAAATAGGAAACTCCCACTCTGACAATTTTCCAAAAATTTAAACAAAATGTCATGTAAATCTCTCTTTCCATTTACAAACTCCATCTTTAAAAATCAAAGTCATTATTTTATTTTCTATTAAAAAAACAGAGAAAAGATTTCCATCAATTCTAGGGACTGATATTTTAGTCAGGTACTTTGATTTCCTGAGTTACAGTGGGCGCTGATTGGAAATGGACACTTCACTCACGCTCCGCGTGTTTCACGTATTGTGTGAAAAACATGTGACTACTATAGCCACTAGGTGGCAGTCTGACTCCATTTCGGCGTCCCATGAGTCAGAATTACATAGGTCAAGTAGCAGACTGGAAGGGGTGTCACGTGTTGCGAGTGTGTAGCGCAGTGGTTAAGCTGAGTGGTGTGTAGACTAACAGCTTGTGGGTTCAATCCCAACTGTGGCCGAGTTGCCTTAAATTTTTTTTTTTTTTTTTTTATAAAGTAATGAAAGTTAGAATGAAACCAGGTTTTCTATTTTTGAAACAACAATTGGAGTTATTCGTTGGACATTCACGCATGAGCCTGTATAAAAAGAGGAGCTGACCAGCTCCTTTAGTCAGAGACTTGCAGTAGACACCGTGTCTGTACGTTTGTAGCCCTGCAGTCAACTGAAAAGCAGGTTTATTGGGGATCTTGGTGTGATATTGTTCAATTTTATTTTGTTTTTGATTAAAATAAAGTTAATGAATTAATTTAACATTGGGACTGCATAATCTTATTTCATGAAAATATTTATAGATAGATTGATAGTAGTTATAGATACACCTCCGATCTTATCTGAGAACTGTTATTTCTATTTATCTGCATCGCTATTATTTAATGAAAAATAAAATTAATTAAGTTGGAGCCGGGGATACGGACTGTAGCGCAACCAGAGAAAGGCGACAGAGACAGTGCTGCGGCTGGTGATGTTGAAATTAAAATCATATCCAAAGTTGATTCCTCATTAAGATAAGCCAAAGTTATTCAAAAGGGTATGTAGGAAAATATATTTTCTTTAGTTTTGTAAAATATATGTGCCGTTGAAAGCTTTGTTTTTGTGTGTTACATTGTTTTTGTGTGTTTGTACAATAACTTCTTTAACTTATTTATATATATTACGGATAGTAGCCTATTATGCTGTTTGACTTTATGGCATCTTTCTTTTATTTAGATCAGCTGATGTGCGCTCCATCTTTCCAAGGAATTTCATTAGACCATAGAGATTATCATTCTACAGCCTCAATATCTTACTCTGATAATAATAGGCGTATTGTTATACTATTTTTGTTATTTTTATTATCATCTAGCTGGTAAAATTTTCAGTTTGATCTGGAAAAGGACGCTATGATGCCTTACAACAAGCATGAAAGCCCAACCCCCCAGGCTTTTTAGGCACATTATGCAAGAATGCTGCTTGCTGCCGCGATGAATAGCGGCGTTTCTAAACTGTTGTCAGGGATGGTTGTGACCCACCCAAAAGTCAGTGAGCTAATCCGGAGTATTTCCATTTTAAATACAGTGAACCCTCGTTTATCGCGGAGGTTACGTTCCAAAAAGAACCAGCGATAGGTGAAATACGTGAAGTAGAAACCTTTTTTTTTTTTTTTAGAGTTATCATACGATGAAATACTCCTTACAACATTGAAATCAGGGAATAAAAACTTTATACAGGCCCAAGCATTTGTTTAACAAATAAAAGTACGGTATAAATGTTAACTACTGTACTGTACTGTAAAATAATGTAGTTATAAATACTTTTAATCATCAATACGAAATGAAGGGTTAATATTGCGGGGATCAGCACCGCCCCGCCGTGATGGATTGGATTTTTCTTCCAAAGCCTGCGGTGCAGTTGTGTGTTTTGGAGAGAAAAACACAGTTATGTGATCAACGCGCAAGTTAGTGAGCTAATCCGGTTTATTCCCATTTTAAATCATGTACTATTTAACCACGTATGACCAGAACGTAATCTGGATATAATGGGTTCCTCTATGTCATCCTGTTCTAAACATCACCAATTAATTAAGCAAACCACTTAATGCAAGAATGCCGCTACTACTATAGCGGCGCTTGAACTCTATTGTCAGAGAACAAGAGGGTAAATGTCTACACATCGGTTTTTCCAAGACAACGATGAGGTTGTAGCCTTGAATGGAGCAGCGACTGGCATGTAATATTCCCAGGGCCAAGAGATACATGTCATTTGCTATCAGTAATATATTGATTTGAAATGCAAATAAAAAACATTTTCTATGAGACATTTTCCTGACTTTATGTTTCACTATTATATTATGGGCTACTATATAAACCTTTTTAAGCAAACCTGTAAAAATGTAATGATAATAATGAGAATATTTGACCCAGAATTCGAGGCGAGACAGGCAGTGGGAAAGTTTAAAACGTTTATTAAACACCAACAGGTGCGCGGGGCTGCGTGTCTGCTGCAGGGCAGATCTCTGCAGGGATAGGAGAATACTGGGCAAAAAACTCTGATTACTTCCAAAGAAAAATTATTATAAGAGCTGCAGAGTTCAGGATTATTCAACCACTCTGACGTTCCCCATAATTTGGCCTTTCTCGCTAACAGAGAGATTACATTGGCCACCTTGGCTCGATCAGAAGGAAACGCAGAGGGCTGTAATTCAAAATGAATTTCGCACTGAGTCAGGAAGGCTCTACAGACGCGGTTCAAGAGAAGCTGGACTATCAGTAGCAGACTACGGCGCGGCAGCTGTCAGGGGCGGGGCAGCTGGAGCAGCCTGATTAATAATCAAGGATAAAACAAAAGCTTTCAACGGCACTTATATTTTACAAAACTAAAGAAAATATATTTTCTTACATACCCTTTTGAATAACTTTGGCTTATCTTAATGAGGAATCAACTTTGGATATGATTTTAATTTCAACATCACCAGCCGCAGCACTGTCTCTGTCGCCTTTCTCTGGTTGCGCCTCAGTCCGTATCCCCGGCTCCAACTTAAATAATTTTATTTTTCATTAAATAATAGAGCTGCAAATACATAAAAATAGACAGTTCTCAGATAAGATCGGAGGTGTACCTATAACTACTATCAATCTATCTATAAATATTTTCATAAAATAAGATTATGCAGTCCCTACAGTATGTTAAATTAATTCATTAACTTTATTTTAATCAAAAACAAAATAAAATTGAACAATATCACACCAAGATCCCCAATAAACCTGCTTTTCAGTTGACTGCTGATCCACAGGACAGAAAACTGGTCATAATCAGGGAAGCAGACAGACTAAAGAAAGCTAGGAAACGTCTCACCAAAACACACAAATAACCTGGCGCTGATGGGAAGCAAACAATCAGCTTAGAACCGCAGAACCAGGGAGACAGGGAGCAAGAAGCAGAGGAAAAAACCAAACCATCAGCACCAAGATCATGACATAAAAACCCCATTTCCATTTCTTTCGTTTTTAAAATTAAATAAAAAAATTAAATGGCAAAAATCCAAACGTGTCTGCTAGTTTAAAGTCCATCTTATTTATTTGAATATTTAACGAAAACATTGCAGATGCTTCACACGCACACAAAATGACAGAAAGATCCGAGCGTTTTAGTTTCTATATATATATAATACCTTTCAAAACCTATGAGTGTTTTTAAAATCTAGTGATTTTTTGAAAGAAAATAAAAGAATAAAAATAGTTAAGCATTTTTAAAGGAATTTAAAAAAAAAGGAACATAACAGCATTTTTTAAATAAATGATTTATTATGAGAACATATCATTTCACCATTTATTGGGGGTAATTAATTGAATGCTTATTTATTTATTGAACATGTGTATATTTATTTATTTATTTAGATTGGAGTAGATGTGATTAGATGAGCTTTATTGATCTCACAGCGGAGAAATTCACTCGTCACATATTGGCATAGAAGTTACTGGAGGTGCAAACAGGGAGGAAAAAGGTGCATTAAGAATAAGCAATATATATACAGTATATCCAGGTATATACAGTATATCAAGATAAATAGGATTAAGGTGCATGTGTACATGTATGGCACACAATGAAAAACAAAACAATAGGAAATAAAAAAAAAAGAAATAACGATATGTGCAATACGGATGGCTTATATACAGGAGGAGAAATATTGCACATTCAACATATTGCACAGCATATTGTTCAATAAATACAAAACTATAATGTAGCTGCAGTGGTTTTTACAGGAGTTATTGTTGATACAGTCCGTATCCCCGGCTCCAACTTAATTAATTTTATTTTTCATTAAATAATAGCGATGCAGATAAATAGAAATAACAGTTCTCAGATAAGATCGGAGGTGTATCTATAACTACTATCAATCTATCTATAAATATTTTCATGAAATAAGATTATGCAGTCCCAATGTTAAATTAATTCATTAACTTTATTTTAATCAAAAACAAAATAAAATTGAACAATATCACACCAAGATCCCCAATAAACCTGCTTTTCAGTTGACTGCAGGGCCACAAACGTACAGACACGGTGTCTACTGCAAGTCTCTGACTAAAGGAGCTGGTCAGCTCCTCTTTTTATACAGGCTCATGCGTGAATGTCCAACGAATAACTCCAATTGTTGTTTCAAAAATAGAAAACCTGGTTTCATTCTAACTTTCATTACTTTATAAAAAAAAAAAAAAAAAAAAAATTTAAGGCAACTCGGCCACAGTTGTGATTGAACCCACAAGCTGTTAGTCTACACACCACTCAGATTAACCACTGCGCCATAAGTTCGCAACACGTGATAGCCCTCCCAGTCTGCTACTTGACCAGACTGGGAGGGGTGTCACGTATTGCACGGCAAGAAAGTAACACACAAAAACAAAGCTTTCAACGGCACTTATATTTTACAAAACTAAAGAAAATATATTTTCTTACATACCCTTTTGAATAACTTTGACTTATCTTAATGAGGAATCAACTTTGGATATGATTTTAATTTCAACATCACCAGCCGCAGCACTGTCTCTGTCGCCTTTCTCTGGTTGCGCTACAGTCCGTATCCCCGGCTCCAACTTAATTAATTTTATTTTTCATTAAATAATAGCGATGCAGATAAATAGAAATAACAGTTCTCAGATAAGATCGGAGGTGTATCTATAACTACGCAACCATTTTCATAAAATAAGATTATGCAGTCACTTGACTGCATAATCTTATGTTAAATTAATTCATTAACTTTATTTTAATCAAAAACAAAATAAAATAGCACAGTATCACACCAAGATCCCCAATAAACCTGCTTTTCAGTTGACTGCAGGGCCACAAACGTCACCCTCAGCACGGCAGAGGTCCCAAGCGCCACCTGGTGGTTGTCCGGGTACATTGCAGTTCTTTTTGAAATAAAAAAACTGGCCTCAGGAAATACAACGTGATTCACGTGGGAATCACACAGGAATCACGCAGGAAACCGTCCATTTCCAACCAGTCCCCACTGTACTAACTGAGATTACTAAATTGGCTGCTAGAACTTGCATAACTCTTACAGTGTGCTGGGGAATTACATCCAGTGTCCGTGGATACAACAAAGTGAAAAATCCTAATACCGAATACAGTGTTAAGAATCGTTTTGTTTACAGAAGTTCTGAGTTTTTTGTTTGGGACCTAGTCATGTACTATTCCTATAAAAAATCTGTTCGAGTTAAAAAGAAAAAAAAAAAGATTAGAACTCAACACTATTCTAGACATTTAGAATTGAAAAAGCTTCCTGTATGGGAAGCAAAACGTGTTCAAAACTCGTAAAACAAAGTCCAGTGGTTTGTTATTAAACTTTTTTTTCTAAAGATTTGAAATCTTTTTTCACTAAGAAAAAACAGAAAATATGAAAACTGTTGTACACCTTTGGCATCTGTTTGTAGTAGTTAATCAACTTGGCAGCTTCAGGAGCCTAGCTCTCGCTTCAGTGAACACAAAAATGTATGTTGTATTTTGGGAACTTCTCATGTCTCATCTCTCTTGGCATCAAATAATTATGTTTCCAGTAAGGCTCCAGATTTAAGGATTCAGAAAGAAGTGCATCCGTCAGATCACTAACCTATGTGCTGTCGTAACAAAGATGTAGATTACTATCTACATCACTTGAATCAAGTCCTTTTGGCTAAATGATTCTTTAATTGCTGTGATTAGATTGTCCTTGATTATGAATCCTCTCTGTCTCATATACTGTTTTTTGTCTTTTTGCCCTCGGTTGCATATAAACATTTGGATTTCACAAAAAAAATAAAAAATAAGAATATCAAATCCAAATCAGCAGTTAAAAACATAGTCATTTATGTTATCAACTACACAGGAAAATTTGGAGGTATCAATATCATGCTAAACTGATGTCAATAAGATAATACATTATATCATGGCCTTGGTAACTTACTGTATCACTTGACATTTTTTTACTCAAAATGTGATCACTATCAAAAACCCTTTCTCCATATATAAAGCAATTTTCTTTGCAATAACACCAAATGCTTGAATATATGGATTCAAAACTCTAAGAAAGGGGAAATTAAGTTATCCTGTGAGGCTCAATGTAACATTGAAAAGCCAATTATCTTGAGCTTCTTGTGTTTGTTGATCAATAATTAGTTGTCAGTGACTCAGACATATATTAATCAGAAGCAATCTACTTAAAAAAACAAACAAAAAAACAACTTAATCTTAAAAAGCAGATTATGTTTTTCAGTGTTCTGTTCTACTGTTCCAACTGCCGCTTTCAATTTCACCTCTCCTAAATGGCTGAGGAGCCACATAATCACCCCAGTGCCCCAGTACAGTTCCAGCTCAATCCTTAGACAAACACATGCGAAAGTTTTGGCAGCCAAAGTGTGGTTGGTGTGTCTATGACATCCAGAGGGTAAGCAGATCATTAAATCAACACTAAGTTACTTTTTAACCTTCATAAAATATTTTTTATAACTTTCATGATTATATGTCGACTTGCAGCTAGTTGAATGGCACCTCTGTCATGGCCAGAGGGAGTCTGTATAACTTTTACCACCGCTAAGCAACTTAGAGGTGGTTGGCAGAAACCCTGCCACACAAAAACAACAAATGTGCAGAGCGCTTTACAGCTTATGTAGCTTTCCACATTCTATCCTCCTTCACTTAGGTCTTTTGTGACAGATTTTGTTTTAAACTGTGGAAAGTAAAAGTAAGTAAAGCTCTACATATAACTTATATAGAAATATGTATAAATGCCTTAAAGTGTTGCTCTGATGAACAATCATACAATTTACATTGCTTTACTGTTAATATCTTATTCAATGTCGTTTTGGGATTAATAAAGTATTTCAGAGCTGAATCAACTCTTCCCCTTAGCTTTTATGCTTTGAAAATACCTGTTCAGTATAGTCCAAGAACCACTAGGTCTGGTATGAAATCATCGCCATCATGTGATGTGCTATATGTTGACAAAAAAAGATCCCAACAGAGAATACCATCCACTTTTATAGAACTGTTAAGGGCTGAACTGTTGAAGATTTGTATATAAAAAAAACAAAAAAAGATCCAGCTCAAGCAGCTATAAATTGTTTTGTTTGTTGGCTGCTGTTTCTAAAGAAATCTGGTTTCGTTTAAAGTCACAAAACTGAAAGATTAAATCTTTAAAGTTACAGTGTGTAACCACTACGGGAACTGTACAGGTTACTGACATAACTGTAAGATCTATATGGATGTTATATTTTATCACATATGAACTAAAAATCTTAATCTTTACATTTGCTTTGCCTGAGAATTTGCTATTTATAAATACGAAGGGGTGTGTTCCGATTTTTGGAGGCAGACATTTTTTGTGCTATACCAGCATCAAAGCTGACAGACAAGTACTCTAGAGATCACTATTACACTTGAATGGGACTGCAACAAGTTAAGCCTATATACAATTCAACACAGAATAATAAAATACAATTTATAAAATTATCTATGTAAACTAGACAATCAGCAACCGCCCTGTTATTATGAGGACGACCAATTTCAAGCGCCTTTTGTTGTGTTTTTATTTTTTTTTTACCGGAGTCACATCTTTTCCCTGCCATCAGTTCATGGTAGCCCAAAACAGGGGAACGAATCACCTGGACAACAAGGGTTGTGGGAAACGGTGTACCTACACTCAGGTAAGAGCAACGGGGAATCAGTGTGAGAAGAGAGCTCCAGATCTGATATCAGGCGGCCAGCTATTTTGCCCTCTGGAGCTAAGAAACCAAAACAGTGGAGGCAGCAGCTCGTTGCTGCTGGCTCAGAAACAGAGGTGAGTAGCATAGCGGTAGCTCGGAGAGGCCTGCCGGGAAACATTGCTAATGGCCTGAAGGAGGAACCTAGAGGCTAACTGCAGAGGATTGTAGCAGAAGAGCAGAATATCTGCTTTGTCCACTGGGCAGTGAGGTTCGAATGCAGGACAGACTGGCTTGGGCTTACTGTGAGAAAGACAGCATGACATGAAAGGAGCCCACCAGGTGGACGACGGCAGGTCAAGGCTAGGCTCTAGAGGCTTACTGCTGGAGATGTACGGTCAGCCGCTAAAGATCAGTGGAGCCTGTGGGCGGACTAAGCAGAGGAGCAGGATAAAGACAAGGGATCAGCTGGTCTGTGTCGTTGCTGGTAGTGGGATATAAAACAGTCCCTATATAACTAAATTCAAAAGACTTTTTAAAAAGCCACTAACAAAACTCTTAAGAGAATTCTCGGCTTAATCCTTTGTCAACATAATTTTTTTCTGTCTTCCATTTTGATTTAAAAAAGCTTATCTGCAAGGCACCCTTCACTAAGACAGTGGTCGATTCATGTTACTTTTTCATCTCCTTATTGTTATACTTGTCAATGTACTTGAGACAACACTGTTGAAGAATTTATGGATTTGATCTAATGTAAATAAACCTCATAAATAAACTTGCAAAGATGGGAAAAGCAGACGCTGCAGAAGCTGTTTTGTACCATGAAAGCCTCCGTATTGTTTGAGGCAGATGAAATGTTTGAAATTGGCAACCTATAAATGAACTGAATCAAATTGCTAAAAAGGGTTATATGCTTCACAATTGGTTTTCTCCATTACCTGTTTACAAAAACAGCATTATTATTCAACTCAGTTAATTCATATAGTACCACTTCACAACATGTCATCTCAAGGCACTTTACAGGGACAATTCAACCAGATCATACAGTCAGATTGCTTCAGAGTTTTCTATCTAAAGAAAACCATCTGAATGTATCGACTCATAAGATGCATGTAAGATATGCATAAGATAAATACATACCTATTGGAAACCCTCCCCAATTAGAGACGGCTGATTCAGTCCATGGTGGTCAAGGCACCAAGAAGAAGAGGTGAGCGTTTTGTAAGCTTAATAAATCTAAACTTAATGGAAAAGGCTGTGAATAAGTATGAATTCTTTTATTTGTAATAAATTGGCAACAATCTAAAAATAAAAAAATAAAAGTTTTCCACATTAACATCATGGAATATTTAAAGTTATTAATATAGAATTTTCTAACCCCTAAAAATAGAAGTATGATATTTCTTATTTAGATCTGTTTAAAATGATGTTTCAACACTAACAGCTTGCCTTAAATCAGGAACTAAAACAAATGACATCTCAAAGTCTGTAGAGCAACCCAGTCTGAAGCCATCAAGCTAAATCTTTCCCGGTCTAGTCCTTAAAAAATTATGAAGGAAACTATAATTTAAAGATAAGTCTGCTTTTAACATAAATCTGGTGTCACCCAAGATCCTAACAAGCAAAACTTGCTGCACAGTTAGATTTTTCCTTCTACAAATCCTTTTTTGGTCCAAGCTGATTTAATATTGGCAAAGGACTGATAGAATATGTTTCATGGTTTTTAACCAGCTGCTCGTCTGTGCTGTTTCCATCAATCAATGCCAGCAAAGTAACAAAAACATCTGTTATGAAAGTGAAAAAGGTACAAGTTATGCAGATGAAACTTCAATCTAGCTTGACAGGAGAAGCACAGATTTTGACATCATGAATAACCATTGCACATCAATCGAATTGTGGCTAAAGGAGTCACTTGCCATCATTATTCTGCATGCTTTCATGCAATTTTCAAGCGTGTGAAACATAAAGTCCTCCTTTATAAAGCAAAGCATTATAAAGCATAACTACAGGCAAAGAAAGAGTTCAATCCACAGAACAGTGTGTTTGATGAAATCAAGACGTGTAAAAATGTTTTAAAAGGAAGACTGAAACTCGTCAGAAGAAAATCAGATGCTGTTGTAATAATATTCATGTATCTTGTGTCTCCTAGATATATTGAGTACACATGTGTTAATGTTTATTGCTCTCCATTTTGTTAATCATTATGAAGTCTTCAAAAAAACTGGTCGTATTCAGGAAAGTAAAAAAAAAAAACTAATTGACAAAGATTTTGTGTCAAAAAGGACCTTTGTTTGAAACAAAGCTGGTACTTTTCTTTGAGAACTTGGTCCTCTCTCCCATTCATCACCATCCAAATCAATAAATCAGAAAAAAGGTTTAATTGCTTTTCTCGTGTTTTTGTGTTTCACTTTGATGCAGCTGCTAACTGTACAGTGGGTTAACCTCCTTATGACAACATTTACTGCTATTTACAAGTACACGTACTGACAGAACAATTATAAAATTTACTGTTTCAGTTTCATTAGCAGGTATAAATCTGATGGATTGGTACGAATGTTGATGTGGAGGAAGAAACTGTAAAAAAAAATTTGTGATTAATCATCAGAAGGCTCAAATTTGGAGAAAAAATGTAATGGCCAGGTCAGAGAAAGCAGTGTTCTTACAATTTGAAATCTAAAACTCAATCAAGTCCCACGTTTATTAGGTTTTTGATGATTCTAAATGCTAATCCTGGTACATTTATTCCCACCATGGACTTAAAATTATGTTTTCCTACCTTAATTTATTCCAGCTCATTGTGTTGAATAATTAAATATGATTTTGCCCGTTTTACCTTTGAATATTCAATCAAAACAAAGGTGCAAAAACCTCAGTCGTCTTCTTGGGTTGTTTAAAAAGCAATTATTGAAAAAACCAGATATAATTTGGTCCTGATCCCTCTGTACACACTGTGGTGGGCTCTGAATCTCAAACGCAGTGCTGATTTTAAATTACGGTACCTTTGTTTTACAGCTCTTGAATACATAAACTAAACTGGTGGAGGTTTGGCATTTTAACAGCAAATCCCTTTGGTGAAATCATCATGTTGTACACATTAAGATCACATCAGAAAATAGCCTCTAAACCAGACTTCTTCAATTATGGCCCTTGAGATCTGGTGTCCTGCATATTTTAAATGTATCTGTATTTCCACACTTGACTACTGCCAAATTACCTCCTTAGCATGCTGTTGTGGAATCTAAAATCTGCAGGACAGTGAGCCTCAAGAACCGTAATTGAGGAAGCCTGCTCTAAACTGTAAACAATCATTGGCAGGTCGTAACTAATTTTGTTTTTTTTCCCTTAATGTAACGATGCCCTTCCAGATTGAGTCTAACATGACAAACTTCTGTGCATTATGTTTCTACTTTTAGCACCTCTAGGTACTTCATCAAATAAATAACAAGAATGATAAAACCATTCAGTGCTTTAGTGTTATTCTCTATTTACTAAAGGTAAAGGAACCATTCTGAACTCAAATCAATATGCTAATAATTATACATTCTACCCACATGTTTTCTCTTTCCCAACAATTTACATTACCTACTTTATAAAATTGATTTATGTTGTAAATCATGTTAAATTATGTTGCTTTTTTTACTCCCATGAAATGCTTTGGATGCCCCTTTGTACTAGAGTACAAAACTAACTATACTCTTGAGTATTCTTTTGGGGTTACAGCCTTCTTTAAATTTAATACACCTCTTGGTGGCTGCTGACCTTTTATTTTAAACTAGCATTGAATAATGTGTGATCTACTCAACTCTGATTACACTCTGCAGAGTAGCTGAACTGTTTAATTGCCACTGTTCCAGCTTTAAAGGTGAAACTATCAACTGGCTTGTCAGCAGAAATTAGTGGGGTGATTTGGATTTGCCTCCTTTGATTAAAAGGTGGCAAAAGGCCAAGTAGAATTTTCTTTGACACCGTTGATATGGATCAGTTTCCATCAAAGAAAAGTTCTGGTTTTTTACATATTTCATATTTACTTTGACATTTTAAAAGGATTTTCTTAAACTTTTATCCAAGCAGCAAAGTTATTTGAGATACAACTATCTGTGTCACAGTGTTACCTGGGTCTTTACTTGGAATAACACATCATCAAAATGCTCATTCATTGGAAATGTCTCCTGGTTTGCTCACTTGGGCTTGGACTTTAAAGATCTGCAGCACTGCTGCTCCATCTTTTCGCCCATTAGGGAGTCTGTCTAGTTGGAACTGAGTGCTGCGCTGTACTTTCAGGCAATTGTTACGAGCTGACCTGGTTTGCTCTCACTGAGGGAGGAAATGTCAGCTTCAAAAGGTTAGAAAGGACAAAAGCTTCCTTTGTTCCATCCTGATGAATTTGTGATGAGTCAATTCACTTTTTGCAAAAGAAAGGTACATTATCCAGATATATCTATAGATATATCTATAGATATATATAGCTTTTGTGTACAGGAAGTGTTTAAAAACCTCAACTAAGCAGCTAAAATGATCACTTTCCTATTTAGCCTCCTACAAAAACCAGTTTCACAACAAATTACTCAAGTAATCTTCCCGTTTTTCTGTCCATCACTGGGTAGATGTATAAATATTACTTGCATGCTCATTATACAACTGTAATGTATGTTTTTTTTTTTTTTTTGTTTTTTTTACAGTGTCCTGTCTGGCAAGGTGGCAATAAGAATAATTGTCTTGATGCCAAAAGGAGCCCAACAGATTTTACTTTCACAAGTGTAGCGGTATCGCAATTGCCATACCGCTCCACTTGTTTCATGTATATAAATTGCTTTATTATAATTATGCAGGGAGTTTTACAGTTCATATGGACACTGCAATGTAAGTAGAGCAGAAAAACAGAAGAAGAAGAAGGAAAAAGAAAAAGAAAAAAACAGGACAAAAGATGAAAGAAAGAGGAGATAGGAAGGAGACAATGACAAAACATTTTCAGTCTGCTTCAACACCTATAATGAGATGGAGAAAAAAAAAAAAAAAAGAAAAGAAAAAAGAACAGCACAACCAAAAAACATGGTACGAGATATACAATAAAGCAAACACCTTGAAACTATCACTAAAGTAATATTATTAAGTCTGACATGTACTCTGTGTTACCTGAAGATATGAATGTGGGGTTTCTGTTTGGAAGTGAATCTCTAAGTACCTGAAGCCTAACACCTGTAGTTGTTTGTGAGGGTGAACTTGTGCATGTAAAGTTTTAACCATAGAAAAAAATGCTCAATAGTGGTTGTGGAGAGCCGGAGAGGCACACCCCCCAGAGCACTGAGTCCAGCGCCGGGAGACCCAAAGCCCCAGGCGCCCAAGGGGACCCCAGAAGCGAAGGCACCAAGGCGGGGCCAGCCCCGGAAATCAGACCCCACCAAGGCAGGAGGAGAGACAGCCACGAGGAAGCCCCCCAGCCACCGCCATGCCGGCGCCCCGGGGAGCCGCGGGGACGAGTCCGCGGGCCCCGCCGGCAGCCGGCCACCCCGAAGTAGGGCCGGGCGCCGAACACCAGCCCCCCCACGGCGCCGACCGAAACGCCCCAGCCCCACAGAGCACCGAAACATGCCCCGCCCCCCCGCACCAAGCCCCGGCGACCGGCCGCAACACCCACCGCGACCGGACCACCCAGGAAAACACTAAGACGGCCCCGCCCCCGGCCGGGGCCCATGCGCATCCGCCGCGAACCGGCCACGAGCGCCGCGGGACCCCCCCCAAAACGCCCCCCCGGCCAAAAGCGCAGCCCCACCCCACCAAGACCGATGCCAACAGCGCGCAACGAAACACACCGCGCACAGAATCAGCCCGAGAGCAGAAAAGCCGCCCGGCGCAAAACCGCAAGAGGAGCAGACCGCAGCCGGCGCAACCACCCCCCCCAGCAGCCCGAGGGGCAGCACAAAGCCAGAGCGGAGCGAACCGCGCCGCCCCCCCCACCGGACGATGCCAAAGCAGCCCAGCCACGTCCGCCACCCCCCCCCGCAGCCCGCACCAGGCCCCGACACGCGGCCAGAGCAGCTCCGCCGCCCCGGCCCCCCACCACGCGCCGGTCATAGCCACCCCAGGCCCACACCCGCCCCGCAGCCCCACCCGCCGCGATCAGTGGGAACAGAGCAGCCCCGCCATGCCTCCAGGAGGGAAAACCCACCCGAATACCCAGCCAGCGCAGCCAGCCCGCCCAGACCGGCCCCCCAACACTACCCCCGCCGGAGCCGCCCGGACCCCCACACACCAGCGGCGCGCCGCCAGCAGGACCCCCACCCAGCAGGCCCGCCTGCCCCCCGAGAAAACAGACATGCCAAACCCCCCAAAGAAAAAAAGAGAAAAAAAAAAAAAGAAAAAAAAAACAAACAATGCCCCCACAATGCGACAGCGGACACCAGACACCGACCCGCCCGCAACCGCTCCCCCCCACCGAGGAAGAGAAAAAAAAAAACAAAAAAAAACAAATAAATAGGTAAATAAATAAATTAATTAATAATTACAATTAAAATAAATAGGCAAGAGGAGAAGTGCGAGCGGAAAAACCGGAGCCCAAAACAGGACCCAAGACCCGCACCCCACCATGCCGCGCAGCTCCCCCCCTCCCCGAACCGATACCACAGAACCGGCATAGGAAAGAAACACCGCCCAGGAACCGGCATCGTAGCGAAGGCACCGGCACCGACCCCGAAAATCCCCGAACAACACCCAGCCCCACCCCGAAGCGGATCCAGTCCCAGGCCCCAGGGATCCGAGGCCCCAAGGGCACCCCACCCCCAGACAGGAGCCCCAGCAAAGCCCCGGCCGGCCGGGGCCAGTGGAGAGGCCGCCAGGAATGAGCCAGCAGTCCCCCGGGCATCCACCCCCAGCTCCACCAGTGCACCGGTGATGTAACTGTAATGTTTGTTAACATTGACCACGCTTAAGTTGATTAAGAAAGGCTTAAAATTAACCACAGATTTGTATATTTTTTATCAGTATAGCTTGTGAAAGAGAAGTAAACATCACTGCTGAAGATAATTTAATGACATGTAAATAACATCTCACAGTGCTGGTAAAGTGGTTTTAATTTTTTCATTATGCATTTCCGTGCAAATCGTTGGTATTTTATTCTGTGGTTTTCCTTTTTTTATTTGAGTATTCGCTCTATTTTTTTTCTTCTTTTAGCTAACTCATTACTGAGAGGTCAAGTTAGACCAAGCAAAAATAATTATCTTATTTTGATTAAACTAATCTGCACTTCATGTTAGTGCCAATTTGCATAATTTAGCTTAGTAACAAAATAACACTAAATTCGTACCCCTCATATAAGTTTATTTTGCATAATAATGTTAGAATTGGCCCGAAAACCTGATCTGCATATAGGTTAATGACTTACAACTTCAAACGAACCAAATGTTGAGCCAATATTCCACTCTCTTACATCTGCAGGGGTGCATTAAAAGCCACATTGCATCTCAAATTGAGAAATACTATTGAGAAGCAGTTACTCCCTGATACATTCCAATTTCCAAAAGATTTTAAAGACTGGCAGTTTTGTATAAGAACATGGAGCTAGCTGTGTAGAAATATATTTTTTACTTACTCTTTAATCACTTTTAATACTATATTATGTACAAACTAAAATTCTAAAAATAATTGATAGATATAACTGAAACAAAAATGCTCTGATGCGAAATGACTGCTCCCTCTTTACGCCCAAAACCCAAGTTGGACTTAAGGTCATAGAGAGATGGTGATGACTGGACGCGTCTAACCACAAATGTTTTCCCATGTGCACATGGTTCAGGTAAATCGATAAATCAGCACACACTTATAGCTCTGACCCACAACAGAAAATACTAGATGACAATTTGAATTACTGAGAGACTCCCCTGTTTCATTTCACCTTAATACAAATAACTTAATTTCTGGACATCTATGCATTAGTTTAATTGTATGCATGAATTGCATGGGTTGTTATTGATATCTGGTGAAAATGTCATCTTGGTAGCACCTCTAGAAATATACTCACTCAGAAAAATGTTGGCATGTTCAACACTTATTTCACCGGCTGTATGTTTTGCATTAGCTTGAGTTTTCATATGCAGACATTAACATGACAGTTAAACTAAATGACTACCTCAAAAAAATATATAATATTGACTTACATGGTAGATTCAATCACAGTGAAATGATTTTTAACCCTTTTTGTAAAAATTATCAATGGATTATTTGATAATATACATAATACTGTAACGTCTGTGCTTCATAGAACTAAGTCAGAGTTAGAATCTGACTTTATTAACCAGAATGAGGTGGACTGATTGGAATTCACATTGAACTGAGTGGGATTTTCTTTGATATACCTGGATATGATGTTTCTATTCATCTATTTGGTGATTTTAGAGGATGTGTAAGTTTGCATAAATTAAAAAGTAAAAAGGAATATGTAAGAATTCACAAAAAACTGAAAAGTAGCAGGTTGCTTGCTTTTTTTCATGTTGATTAGTTATGCAAAAAATACGTTTTACTGTGTTGGATATATGGCCTTTTATCTATTATGACCTTTAGAGTCATTTTACTGATAACAGCTATGCATGGTGATGCAAAAGTAATTTTGCCAAAGGTAGAGAGCTTCTTTGACTTTGATCTTACCATGTTCAATGATGATGACGTACTGGTAAACAAATGAAGGGGGTTGTATTTGAAAAGAAAATCATATCTAAGAGCACCCGCAGCTTCCTCATATGTCTATAAAAAGCTGCCTTATAGCACCCTTAAAACCGCACAGAGCTGGAAGCATTTTCTCATTAGAAGAAACACAGAAATGTTTGATTTTCGGCCCCATTATAGATCTTTTTAATCTGTCAATTTACCTGATTTTTATATAGTTGCAAAAAATAGTAATCACATTAAGCATATTAAAGCAACATGCAAAACTCATATATTGTCTGGGATGATTTGTACAAATGGAGTAATGTTTGGTATCCCTTGTTTAATGAAAGAATAGTCCAAAATCTCTTAAGTGGCCCTACATATAGGGCTACAGTTAATTAAAGACTCTACATGGACCAGCAGAAGCAAAAGGAATTGTTGTCTCAGAAGCCTAAAAAGACAGAAAGTTAAAGACAGGCCTGTTAAGATAAGTGCGGAAAAAGGGAGGAAAATGGATGACTAACTAAAGAGACAGATAATGAATGGTAACAAAAGAGAAACATTTAATTAAAGAGATAAAAGGTGAATTTCCTGCTTATGGAGCATCTTGGTCAGATCGCTCCATCCATCATTAGTTGAGCCAAAGTAGACTTAAAGGTATCGTGGAGGATTTCCTTGAATTTTTTAAAAGACCCACCCACTTCAAAAAGAATGCATGTGCGAGAGCGTGCACAAGCCCATTTCTCCTTGTGCACGGTCTGTTTAAAAGCTGCTGTTCTCATAGCTCATACAAACTTACTGTGTCCGAACGCCCCCCTAACCCCTCAACCCTCAATCACTATACATAGCGGGGATTTTATAGGGAACTCGGTCAACTTACCGTTTGGACAAACGATCACTTGCCTGTCAGTCCACAGATCGTTGACTACTGTACACCATCTTTGTTATTAGTCATTGGTGTCGGGTAGCGGCAGCCTATGGCAACAGTGGGCCGCTGTGAAAACAAATCCCATAATGCTTTGCAAGGAGAGCTCTCCGCACAAAGCATTCTGGGATATATCTGCCTCTTCTGAGGCCTTTTTATCTTCTCTTACACTTCGTAGACAATTTTTCTGTTACGACCCTTGGTTATTTTCAAAGAACCGCAGTGAGAAAGGAGAGCTTCAATGACTGGCTGAAACCGTAGCTCAGCACACATATAGGCCTGAAGTGCACATGTGCAAATAAAGATAGCTAACGGTACAAGCACGTAGGGCAGCCTAACGTAAACATATCACCAGAATGATTGACAATTAGGAGGACCACTTAGTTAGACGATCCACCCGGAAATAAAAGATCTTTAGACCTTTTTTCTCCAACCAAGGAGAACAATATTGAAATTAAATAAAAAGTCAGACTGAAAACCACATGTTGGCAAGCCACAAAGCTTCTGTCAGAATGTTCTATGGTCAGATGAGACAGAAATGGAACTATCTTCCAAGTGTTGTTGGAAAATTTTGATTTCTATTCTATTATATATTAATTTATCCAATTTACTCACTATTAAAGTTTTCACTCAGTCTGTTTCACCTTGAAGGCCACACCATTCTCTGCAGGATAGTGTTTGTAGACCAGACATAGCTTCTTCCCATAACAAATCAGATTCTTTCTCAAGGTTTATTCATAACATGTTACTGTTTAACCAAAGTGTCTGTAATTTGTTTTCACTCTGACTACTTTCCATTGTTGTAAGTAAGGGGTAACGAACGCTGCCCAGATCAGAACAGGGCAGAATGCTGTGCCATAAGGGCTGTATGATGAACTGTTCTCTCTTTGCAAAGATATAAATAAATGTGCCGACTGAGTGAAATCCATTGATCTTCTTTTATTTAACTAGGGTGAATAGTTGAATACTTTTTTTCCCACGACACAAGGCACATCAGCTCTACAGTACATGTATGCTCAAACATAAAATAATTATTCATACCAAGAAACAGACATAGTCCCTACTGTGTAACTTAGAGGGGGCTCTGATATGTTATGGGGCTGCTTTGCTTTATATGGAACAGGGTTCCTTGATTTGCTGCAGCGTACAATGAAATCTCAAGACTACCAAGATATTCTACGTGTCTGCTAAGGGTCAGAAAACTTGGTCTCAGTCTATGGTCATGGGTCTTGCAACCGGGTAATGACCCAAAACACACAGCTAAACACAGCTAAGAATGGCTAAGAGGAAAATATTGGACTATTCACAAGTGGCCTTCTTTGATTCCTTATCTAAACCCTCCTTAGCACCTTTGGAAGGAGCTGAAACATGCCACCTGGAAAAGGCATCCTTAAAAACATGAGACAACTGGTTCAGTGGCTCATGGGGAGCAGACCAGGATGCTAAAAGGTGCAGAAGTCTGCCATCATTTTTTTAAAATCAATCTTAGGAATGCATGTTTGAAAAGCAATGTCTGATTTTTATTTGAACCAATCAGACTGTATGGTCTGGTTGAACTGTCTCAGTGAATTGCATGGGGATGACCTGTGTTGTGAATTGGCACTATACAAATCAATTGAATTGAATTTGTTCACTTTCATATAATCTTCATACATTATTACTTTGTCAGATTAAAGTTTTTTTTCTGTGACCACTGAGGGGTTTTCTTTCATTAAAAAGTGGGTACCAACAATCTTGTCCACTTTCAATCAAATGTATAATTAATCAAATATACTGTCAGCTTCTATTGCAAAAAGAAGCTGTTTGACATCAGATGGACATTTGCATCAAAAAAACAAGACAAATTTCTTGGAATGATTATGTGTAGGAAGATGCTGATAATGTCAGTCCATTTTCTTCCACAAGGTTTCTGTCAAATAAACCTTGTGATAATGTTCCACATAGCCTGAAGCAACCCTTCTTAACCGCGAATCAAATTTTTTTCCCGTCACAAGGCAGTTATGATGTGTCGCTGCTTTGCTTGTCATGGATTTTTCATCAGCAGTGACATTTCTCTTTTTGGCATGGTAGTAAGAGAGAAGTTAATAGCATTAACTCCCCCTTATCAGACAGCATGCTAAACAGTTGCAGTGAAATAAGGGGCTTATAGGGAAAAATAAAGGCAGCTGATTAATTCTGATAAAATTAGTTCTGGCCTTTCTGCTTTTCTGTTGCATTTTTTTTATCAATAAATGATACAGGATAAACATTGGATTATTCTTTTGAAGGCACTCATTGTATCACTTTCCCAATTAGCTTACATGATTTTCCTAATTCACCTGAAGGTCAACGGGTTCAAACTTTTAAAAATATATATTTTATGCTCATTGTTAGAGTCTTAAGAAATCTAGAATCACATTTAAGTAAAGGCATTGAAATAAAACTCGTTTTGTTGATTATTTAATAATTAATCAGTTGTCTGCTTGTTTAAGTGTGATAACAGTTCCTGAGTTAGTCAGAATTCTTTTAAGCAAATATGCTCACCATAACTAAACTAAAATAAATTCTTGCTTCTCTTTTTTATGTAGTTTTTTTTATTTTCAAATATAATATCAAATATAAACTCTGTAATCATTCATTTAAGTAAGACGTGTTTTTGACTAACTTACAAGGCAAAGAACTAATAGCTGAAATTTATTATATTCTGTGGAAAACATTTATGAAACAGAACAATATTGTATGGGTAAAAGAATGGAAGTGCAGCACTTATGAGATCTGGAGGGATGATGGTGTTTACTCTGAACATTCATTACATTATAAAAAGAATTTTTACTCACTCTGAATGTGGCCTTAATTATTTATGAAACTGATTTTTTTTGCATTTTCCAACATCTTTAAATTGACATCTTTTTAAAGTAATTAGGGGGGCCACATGCCGAAGGCATGGCCCACCTATTACTATTGCACATATTTATTCCGCGTATTATTATAGCTTATAGTTCTCCTCGCCACCGAAACTTCAGCACCTAACTAGTCCCGCACGGTTTGGCGGATCGGGCCCAAAGTCGGCACACGCGTCGGGACCAATGGTGCGATGCGTGCTTGTATAAAACTTTCTCATTAGTCCGAAGGTTCGCGAATTATTAGCGAAAACGTCGCAAAAAAAATCCCATAGGAAATGAATGGGGAGAGGAAAAAAAAGCATAAAAAACAGCGCTTCACTGTGTCGGCATACATTCATGTAGAAAAACAGTTTAAAGCTCAGTTTGTAGATAAATCCTTCGTCTATTTAAAACTGAAGACGGCATGTTGATAACTGCTACGGTTTTTGTATAATCAGACCTCAAGCGCCACAAAGTTTTAGCAAAATCCACCCTTCTAGAGTGGAGAGACTGAAAAGCTAGAGTGTGAGGCAGCCGTTTTTTTAAGACCCAAAAACATTTTAAACTCGCCCTCACGGCCACATATTTATAGCTAGGGTCACCATTTTTGGTCAGTTTGTAGACTGAAACCTCTGGACCCACACAATGTCTTCGGAATTACGGTAGGATTAATACTTTTCCTTAAAAACCCTCCAGACCGACCTAAAGTTGATCAAAATCAGAGCCGTTTTTCATTGGTTTTGGAGCAGAAGAGGGGAGAAAAACGATTGACAGTATGTGTTTTAAACTCGTCATAAATATTGTTCTGAAAGACACACATACACCAAAGTTGGCATAGTTGGAGTTGAAGGATTGCTGACGCTCACGGTGAAGAAATTTTCTGAATAACTCATACGGTTTTTGCTCAGCAGTCGTTTGTTCGGAGGACATTTTAAGCACCAGAAAGCTGGGTGACTGACCTGCTGCAGCTAGCTCAATTAGAAGCTCAGCTGTGATGAAACGTTTTTTCTTTTTCTTTCTCTTCCCATTCAGGTTGTAGATGACCTACAGCCATGAAAGTTACTCCAATTGAAGACAAGATATAGCTGTCGCTTAGATAAAAAGAATTTTTCAGATATCATTTATGGTTTTTACTCAGCAGTCGTTTGTTCGGAGGGGTGCTTTAGCAGCTTAAAGGTGAGTGAGAGTGAGGTCCTGCAGTTAAAACAAAGGGAGGAGCAGGTGGGATCAGCCATTTTGTTTGTGCTTCGTTTTGGGTTGTGAAAGACCTACAGACATGAAAGTTACCCCAGTCTGAGACAAAGGATAGATGTTGCTTTCACTGAAAGAATTTTTCAGATACCTTTTATGGTTTTTGCTCAGCAGTCGTTTGTTTGGAGGGTAAGCACCTGGAAGCTAGCTGACAGTTAGCTTCTGCAGCAGCCTGCTACAGTGCAGCTGCTGAACTCTTAGTGTGAGGCAGCCATTTTTTTTAAGATAAAACATTTTGTTCTTGCCTCACGGCCACATATTTGGAGCTACAGTCACCATTTTTGGTCAGTTTGTAGGCTGAAACCTCTGGACTCACACAATGTCTTCGGAATTACGGTAGGATTAATACTTTTCCTTAAAAACCCTCCAGACCGACCTAAAGTCGATCAAAATCAGAGCCGTTTTTCATTGGTTTTGGAGCAGCAGTGGGGAGAAAAACGAATGACATTATGTGTTTTCAACTCGTCATAAATATTTTTCTGAATGACACACATACACCAAAGTTGGCATAGTTGGAGTCGAAGGATTGCTGATGCTCACGGTGAAGAAATCTTTTGAATAACTCATACGGTTTTTGCTCAGCAGTCGTTTGTTCGGAGCTGTTCCTCCCATTCAAAAAAGCCTGAGAGCTAAGGAACGAAATCCGTGTATCATTCGTTCTTTCTATTTTCAATTGCCAATCAAAAAACAAAAAATAAAAAATTGACTGGTTATTTTGTTATTTGTTTTTTATGGTTAAACCAAAAACGAAAAAAGGATTTGTTTTTCATATATCAATTCTAAGCTCAGATCAAGAATACGAAATGGAAAAACAGACAGCAACGCAGAATTTGTTTTTAATATTTAATCAGTACAGTTTACGTGACCCGGAAATAGCTCTTTGCGCAGCAGTTGGGGTAATGAAGTAGCTAACATGGCGACGCTAGAACCACACACTATGTTGATCGAGAAGCTGTTTGTTGTTGCTAGTTAAAAGTACAGTGCACAGAAAAGTTTCAAGAAAAAAGTTATACCTGGAAAATCCTGCAAATTTTCTCCGTTGTCATGTCCTCCTCAAGAGTCACACGCTTGGATCCTCGAAATAAAACGTAACTGTCCATGGCTGATAGGTCCGACTGCCTTATCTGGTGCAGTTTGATCGAACGTGGTGGGAGTAAGCCAATTGTTTTTTTAGCTAACGCTCCACCAAACTTCCGGGTCATGTAAACTGTACCGATTAAATATTAAAATCAAATTCTGCGTTGCTGTCCGTTTTTCCATTTCGTATTCTTGATCTGAGCTTAGAATTGAAATATGAAAAACCAATCCTTTTTTCGTTTTTGGTTTAACGATAAAAAACAAAAAACAAAATAACCAGTCAATTTTTTATTTTTTGTTTTTTGATTGGCAATTGAAAATAGAAAGAACGAATGATACACGGATTGAACGATAGTGCTGCGCTTTTCTCTCTGTCACTGACAGGCTCGTTAAGCGTTGTCAAGGTAACCGTGCTTCAAACAGATTTTACCTCTGCTGTTTTAAACAGCACATATTAATCTAATGGAGGGGGAAAGCACTGATTTAACATTGGGAAATGGATACTATATGACTGCTGTCCATGACACTTCCCTTGCCACTCAACACTGATAGACTTTCAAAATAAGACTCCAGGGACCCTACAAAATAAAAGCCTCTATATTTTTTACATATATTTATTGCCCTATATGGCTCAACATTATGACCCAAACTCAACCCCATTTTAGAGAATAGACTCTAGGAGACTGTTTAAAACACACCCTATGGCAAATTTCAAAATAAAAGCCTCCCATTTCATCTTCATCTACTGCCCTAATAACATGGAAAAAAGAGTGATTTAACGATTGGAAAGTCATCAACTATCATTGCTGGGTCTGAACATTTTCTCTAAACACAACTCTGTTAGACTTTCAAAATAAGACTCCAGGGACCCTACAAAATAAAAGCCTCTAGATTATACTAATGCAATAATTGATGCAAATGGCTCAACATTATGACCCAAACTCTTTCAGGTTGTTTTTATTAGACTCTAGTGACCTTTTCAAAAACACACCCCAGAGCAAATTTCACAATAAAAGTCTCCCATTTACTCTGTAATACAGCAGCTATTCACCTAATAACATGGAAAACCAGTGATTTAACATTTGGAAATGGATTCTATATCACTGCTGGGCATGACCCATCTTTTGATGCACATCCATGATAGACTTTCAAAATAAGACTACAGGGACTCTACAGAATAAAAGCCTCTTCCTTATACACACTCATACATTCTGGCATATTGCTCATAGCCATTTTTAATTTCATCACTGCAATGGCTCTGAGCATGCGGGCGGAGCCCGCCATTGGTGATTTCATCACTGCAATGGCTCTTAGAAGGCGGGCGAAGCCCGCCAATGGTGATTTCATCACTGCAATGGCTCTTAGCAGGCGGGCGGAGCCCGCCATTGGTGATTTTTTTCATCGCTGCAAGGGCACCTAGCATGCGGGCAGCGCCCGCCAACTGCACTTTACCCACTGCGGTTCAATATGGACAACCCATATTACCCTTGTGCATCATATGCTGTGCACGTCTATTTCCCAGATTTCAGCACAAGTGGCACACAGCTCTCTTTGCCCATGAACTAGCCCTCTTTCCTTCCCTCAGCAGCCCTCAAAGGCGTAAGCAGTTGGTCTGGGGAGCCCCAATGTCACTTGCCAGGGCCGTATTGGCACAGTTACCCAGACGGGCAGTAGGTGGCCCCCCTCAAAATTTCTTTAGAAATTTTCTAGTTATAACAGCTATTGCACTGGCAAAGGGCATTTCTACATCAACCCATAAATGTTTTATTAACTGCTCATGCAGAGCAGCAACCAATAACATTACTAACAATACAAATAACAAATGTATGTCCTTTATCAACAAAAGTTACCTTTGTTTTACACATTAATAGGGACTTGAATCATTTATAGAGGAAACAAGCAGAATTGAATCACATTTAATGAATTTATACCTGTCTCATGACAGACTTTTGAGCTGACTTGGACTTGAACACCAATGACTTGTGATTTCACTTTCAATGTACTCCTTTGATTAAAAAAAAAAAAAAAAGTTATATCTTACACCAAACAGTGTGCTGGAAAATAAAAGTGGAAAGAAGTAGAAATGATGGAACTGTGCCAGGTGCTGATCCAACCTGCTGGGCTCCTCCAAACATTTGCCAATATTCCCTCTGCATGTTTATGCAACAAGCACGCTTCATCTATTGTAACGGTCTGCAAAAAGTCGATAAATGTGTTTCCATGGTGTTGGGTGATTGATACAGTAGCAAATCCTCTAAGATGAGGCTAATTGCTGATGTATTCCCTGAAGTTACATTTACTCATGTCTAACCAATAAGTGTTGGCCTAGGGTCAGTGCTTTGAGAAGGTTGCAAGTACCCGGTTCCATCCCGACAGCCTCCACTCTGGGTTCCTGAGCAAAACCCTTAATCCCTGATTGATCCATGGGCACCACACAATGGCAGCCCACTGCTCCCCAAGGGGATGGATCAAAACCCAGAAAACACTACGGCACTCTCCACTGAGGGACAATAAAGTGATTTACATTTAATGTAATACAATCTCAGAATTTATACATCTTAGTTTAAGAATAATTTGTTATCATTTGTTTTTCATGGAGACTCCAATAGTGATCAAAAAGAAATAACTTTATGCATGTAAAAAAGGATACAACAATAGAGTGGAGACAGGATCTTACTTCCTTCTGAAAATCACTCCAAATTATGTGGAATTAACACAGTAAAGGAAGTAATGTGGTATTAATGTTACCTGAACATGAACTTCTTGCTCAGTGTAGACCCTAAGAAGTTAATAGTAAACTAAGGAAAACAGGCAAGTTAATGTAGAAAAGCTTACAGATGGGAGAGCCACAATCATCTCTGATAAAACACACTTGACCAAAAATTAGGTTTTCTTTATGTAGTCTGTTTTTTTTATTATGTCATTCTGCAAAAATGTATTTTCTTAATTTTCCTAATTTAAAAGTAATTATACCGTAATATAATACAATAATATATTTTTTATAATTACTTGCTTAAGATTTAACATCTAAATATTAGGAATTTAACTTGAGTAAGAACATCACATGCCTTAACTTTGGACTCAACCTGATACTTGCGTTTTAATACCTCAACACACCTGTTCCTACCTCCTAATTATAGACACCTCAGGGTAGAATGGTCCACCCATTCATATAAAACATAGTTGGCATGTTAGCTTTCTACACATGTGGCACAAACTGATAGAGTATTGTTTCTGTACAGCTAATGACAGAACAAATGTTGTAACATGGAACTAAGTGTGGAATATAACATTTTACAGAGCACCTTTAAAACGGTACACAAAGCACAAACAGGGAGGATTCCCAGCTATCGCTCAAGTTTGCCATTTGGAAATATTGACATTTCTCATTCCAGAGCAGTGGACTACAGTGGTTACGACAAATAAATAGAACTAGGGGTGGAATAGTAGGGGGAAAGGAGGCACCAGACCCCTGGCCCTCCAAAGTGCAGAAAGAAGGAAAGATTAAAAAGACATAAAGGCTTAGGTTCTGTAGTTCCAGCATGTATAACACCATGGTACAAAGCATTCCAAGATGTACCTGCTTGTCTAGTGACCATGGATGATCATTACTTTCAAGGTGAATTATGGGAAATTTTGAGTCCACTACTTCTTCATCCACTAGATGTTTTGACCATAGACATAATATACGTAGACGCCTCATTGGAGGCTGTTGGCAGTGAGGCTGACGTGCCTAGAGGGTGGCCATCTTGGTTCGGACCACATTCAGACAGCTGCAGTCAGAAGGAATAGGAGGCAGCTTAGATCTTATTTTAAAAGCATGAAAGACGAGTCAGCGAAAATATTGCAAAAATCTCATACATGTCACAACCATTTAATGAACACATTTAAAAATTACCTTTCAGTTACATTACAAATATTTAATTAGTTTAAAAACAATTTAAACTGAACTCAAACTAGAGGCGTCTACGTATATAATGCCTATGGTTCAGACACTAATTTAATATGGTGCAACCATTATATAGTGTCCTATAAACAGAAACAGCTGATAATTTGCACCGATGAGGGTTGGGATGGTTTTCTGATTACTTATAGATTTCAGCTGCTGTCTTGGCTTTCAATGTTTTTTTTTTCTTGTGAAATTTCATATTATGAATAACTTTCTGAGCATATTTGTTTTAGTTTGTCTCTGTGTTTGGATTTTTGGGCTGATATTAACACCTGATGAAACTCTCATGGCAACAGCAGTTTTGGAAATATTGGAACATGTTTACTATAAATATGGTGACATGTTCAATACTTATTTTACCAAATGTAAAGGTAATAATAATTTGGAAACCCAGGCTTAAAATAAAACGGATATTTGTGTGCATGTGTGTCATTATCCATTTTTTAAAGCCTTAAAATAGCAGTATTAGTCTTAATAATGTTAGCTATTTTTTTTTTTATATATATATAAACTAGTTGAAAGTGGAGGTTAGAAAAACAAATACTTGAATTTTTTTTTTTTCTTAAAGGCTTCACATTAGTCATCTGCAGAAAAAAAATTAGTTGACTGAATTCGACAAACTAAATCAATTATGATTTTTTAACATCTAAAATGAACTTGAATAAAATGCTGTCTGTCACTGTATATCTAGTCCTGGAGGCCATAGTCATCACAGCGTGTTTTTAGCAGATGGGCATATAAAGCACAGCATCCCTGCTGGTTACATTTTTGTAGCAACATTTTACTCCAAAAGCAGCATTTATTTTAATAAAAGGAGAAAGAAAAAGGTGGTTGAATTTGTTAACAGAAACGTTATTAAACTAATCCTTATGAAAGGCTGACATTTAACAGAACTCAAAATGATTTCACACCAATTAAAAGAAACTTTTTTTTTAATTGGTGAAATATACAAACTAGCAACTGTTTGCAACAAAAGAAACATTTTAAATAGCTTCAAACAAGTGATATTACATATTTTAATTTAAAAATGAAATACAAAACACTACTTTTAATGCAAACGACAGTCTATAAAATTAACAACATCTTAAAAGGGATCTTTAATACTTATTAGAGCTACTTTTTACTGTTATGACTTGCAATTAAAGTGAATGATATGCAGACACCAGCTTCTGGCAGTTCTCCTAAGAACCTTAGCCCACTTCTCTGCACCAACCTCAAGTTCATTAATATCCTTGGGTATGCATGCTGCAACTGCCTTTTTTCAAAATCCAAACAAATATTTTCAATGCCCTCTAAGTCATATGAAGGTCTCTCTAGTTTAGGGCATATTTAAATTAAGCCTTGGATTTTAAGTTATTCTTGGTATAATAATACAGAAAAAAGTTTGAAGGCCTCGACCATTTCAGAGACTGCAGGACAATTTGGTTTTAGAATGACCTCAAACCTGAGTGAATTTAATTGATCTAATACCTCACAGTCTCCACCCTCACTGTCCTAAATACAGTAGTAGACATTTATTTATTTTTTTTAATTCCTTTATTTAACCAGGAAAAGTCCCATTGAGATTAACAATCTCTTTTTCAAGGGAGTCCTGGCCAAGACAGCTGCAAAAGATTACATCACAAATTACATTACAGTTTACAATTACATCTATCTATAATTAGAAATTCATAAAACAGTTACAAACCATAGATCTCATTTCCAAACCTTTGAGCAATCGTTTAAAATGAGCGATTGGAATCAAATCCTTGAACTTCCAGTCTTTCTGAAGATTGTTCCAATTTGCCCACTTTCCTTGGTTGGTCCCTTAAAATTCCTTTTTAGACATTAATCTTTGTACTAAAATATTCTGTCATGATTTGTGGACATTAAGATCTAAAGAGCAGCATCATCTCCTGGTCAGACCCTGTCATTCAGTGAAAGAGAGAGGGACAAAAACAATATATAATAATAAAAAATACGTATGTGTATGTGTCATCTATTATTTATTTCAGTGTTAATATATCAATGTTTATCAATTCACTACAAAATAGTGGCGTTTCGTTTATCTCAATGTTTCTTTATGTAATGTAACTTAGGTTACATTATTTACATTACATTAACACTAGTCAGTTCAGTCTGAATGGAAATCAGGATAAAGCCAGGATCAGGACTAAGCGGGACTTAGCTAGTGGGAAGAAGCAGGTTTGATTTTGAAAATGCTTTCAGGTGTGGCAAAACGTTAAAAGAAGAGAAGCAGAAGAAGAGGCAGAGGGTGACTTTTCAGGAGTTTCTGTTTGGCAATCATCTGACAACTAATCTTCTATTATCAGAGCCAGAGGCTTTAAAATGAGTAAAAACATAGCGGAAAGCAATGGAACAGAATAGAAACTGTAGGATTTTCCCTTGTTAAAGATAGAGTGTCAAGGTGCATACACAGAGCTTATCTCTGCGGTTCTTTTCCCTGAAAAGAGATCACTCAGGACAAACTCTTTAAATAACATTTCATGACTTATATGTATTAAATAACAAGAAGACATGACAACAGATTCTAATAGAAATTGTAATCCTACTCAGATCAGAGAAATGGCTTAGAGTTTACAAAAGGTAGCGGCTCACCTCTGGGCTCACGTCTTAGGAAGTGGCCCCGATTAGCAGTTAAAAAGGCATTTTATAAATCTCTAGTCTGCCACATCATCTTATTTTACATCATACACGTTAGCAGATGATTAGACATCCAGTCTTCTTAAAATATTAAACTTCTTTCTTAGCTCTAATTCCATTTCCAATGGAACGTAGATTATAACTGTATATCCAAACAGAGGAACTGTCTTAATTACATTAAAACATCAGTTACAGTATTGCAGTCAATACAGTGGTGTAATAAACTCACACATCTGCAACGATAATTATCCTACTACCCCGTTGGCAATTGAGAATGGATTTATGACTTTATTGAGGACTTTGCCTCATGACAAACTCAGGAAAAGCATCAGTAAAGCTAAGTATTCCTTGTGAAAATGCAAATCTGCATAATTAAAGTAGAGATTTAAACGAAATGTAAAATGTATATTAACCTTATAATGTAGGGTTATAATTCCTAATAATATAAAATAAAATTTCAGGATCAAACCAAGTATATTCAATATAGTATATAAGTATATTCACATCTCAAATAGTTGTCTTGCATCTTGATGCTATTAAGACATCTCTATTTCTGTTGCGATGGAGGCGTCAGATGCTAAAGGACTGAATATCATCCTATGCTCCATTCATGCTGGTCATGATGGTATCATGAGTAAGTGTTGCCAGTTTCATCTATTAATTACTCTTGTAAATTTTTTTTAAACAGTCTTGATAAATGTGAAGGATTTATGCTTTTCTTATTGTTCCTATACTTGATCGCAGATTTGAATATTGTCTCCAGAGGAAAGGACGGGAATTTTTGTTCCTTCGCTGTCTGAGCAGGTCAATAAATAAATGTGAAAAGAATGTGTTCTTGATTCAAACATAAGGATAAAATTATTTAGTGATTACTTATCTAAATCTGCTTTCACTGTACAGCATCCAGAGAATCATACAGAACAGTTGAGAATACTGCTAAACATCCAGACCAGGACTTGGACAACTTTTGTTATTTTGTTTACACATGGTAAATTAACATTTTCATTCAATGAAGTGCAGCAGTGATCAAATGTAAACAGTGTGGGAGGAAAAAAAAAAACATGGTGCAAAAATTCATTGATATGGAAGTTCAGAAAATGAATATATATGGTGCAAATATGCAGTATTTTTGGTTTGGTTTATCAGTGTGATGCAGAGTTTATGACATGATTTAGAGTTTATTTTTTCAACAGTTCATCAATCTTATAGCGGTGGCAAAGAAGCTCTTTTGTAATCTACTGGACCTGCATTGAATGCTGCAAAGCCTCTTCCCAGAGGGCACCAGTAATACTTATTTCACCCGCTGTAAATATCTTGACTTGATCACAACAATAGTTTCTCGCACTCCAAATTGTGCTCATTTTAAATTTGACTACTTATTTGACTATTCAATGTAATCAAAACATTTAACATACTCTGCAAAATACAATAACTTGCAAGATTTACCTTATTTGATGTGCTTACATCACAATGCTGACTAACTGGTGATATGGTCTGTGCTACTGCTTCAACATTGACATTCGCAATACATAAATACGGTGATTAAAAGAAAAAAAACAGTCTTTAGTCAGTATTTTAACAATGCATTTTGCATGTTGGTTATAGCTCTTGGAATCACTTTTTTTGTGATGTTCTCCACAATTTATATCACTGTGATATTCTTTTCTCTGTGTTTTTCTTGAAGTGTGATTTAAAAATCTTCCAATGAAAAATTATTTTGACTTGGTCATACGTTCAAGATATTACAAGATGTTGCATTAACAGCTTAGAATCTGTTTCATATAATTCTCTTTATGAAGCCCTTGACTGCTTGAATCAGTTGAAAAACATTCCTGATAGAGAACATAGATTTTTTTAAGTGTCTCCTTTTTGAACAACTTTATTTGGTTGACTGACTTATTTTGAAACCAGAGTAGTCATTAAGAAAAAGAAGAAGGGTTTAAGTTTTGAATTTAATCTTTTTAGGCTTAGCTTCCTCTAAAATTGTGTTTTGCAATTTCATCATGGTGAAAACCAATAAAGACATTTTAGTGAATATTGTTTATGCCTTATTTGCATTCAATGCTGAAAAAAATCAAAACCTACTTAATGTTTATTGTGGACTCTGTTTGCATGCTACAGGCCAGACACAATGAAAGATTAGAATTTAGTTCTACAGATAAAACAATCAATTTCTAAAGACACTCATTTATATTTTCAGTGGCCATGCAGGGAAGGAAAATGTACTTTGTCATAATAAAAAAAAAAAATCTAAGAAGCATTTAGAGAAAGAGAAAAATCATGAGATTAAGCCACCTGACAATTGTTCTTACTCTAAACCTTTCTGCTTTTTTTTCTATTGCTGCACTGGAAACAAATATCCCCAAGTACACTGTGGGAACATGGACTGCAATCTGGCATAAACAAAAGAGTTTTCTTCATGATTAACCACCCTTTAAAACCTACACAAGCTGAAACCAAAAACATAATTGATTTCAGAATGAAGAGAAGGCTGCGTATTTGGATTCTGGGCAGAGCTGAGATAAATAGGGGTTTATTTTGTGTGGGTAATGAATATCTTTTCAGAAGCCTGTGTAAGTCAGTAAAAAGCAATTTAGAAGTTGTTTCTGCAGCATTTGGCTTTTGTGGAAAGCACACAGTGCAAACTTTAGATCAGATCCTGTGTCACAGGCTCATGGCAGCTTAATTATATAAGTATGGACCCATTGGTCTCTGTGACTTAAAATAAATTAAATAGCTAGTTAATAGGAAAATTATTTTATAGTGAAGTTAAACGAGAGTCAATTTAGGTATATTGAGGAATTATGGATAACCATACATTTGTTGTTCCAACATTAATTCTATTGATTATATTCTATACTTTGTTTTTCTGTTCAGCCTTGTTGTGACCATGAAAAAACATTTAAAACAAGGGTTGGTATGGACTTTTAAACTAGAATTAGTAATATTATTTATAGATCTTTGACATTTTATAGAAATATTTGATATCACAAGTAAAGGCATCTAGAGATTGGTGTAAAAATAATCAAATATAGACATAGACTGTATTAGAGTCCTGCACCGGGACTCTAAAAAACATAAATGGAACACTTTTAATTATATTTAATCATTAATAACTATATTTTATAGAGTGAATTCATTATAAAATTTCTGTATAAAGGTTCTTTATTTTAGCATGCAATGCCGCAGTCTTCCACCTCTTACTTCAGACAATCTTATCACTCCATAGTGGAGGGAATTGGAGAGCTAGCAGCATAGCAAGTATGTCATGGAGGCAATAAACAAAATACTCTAATGCTGTGGATATCCTTTTTTTATGTTATGGGTTAAAAGTAACTTTAAAAGCAAATGTATATAATTGTCTGGAAAAAAATATTAGAAAAGGGGTTATTTTAAATTGTGGAAATCATCTAAAGTAAAATATGTAAAAAAAACATTAACGCAGGAGCATCCATAACTTTCGAACAAGTTATATTGAGTTTTTCTGACTTCACATGTTGAACATGTAGAAAATGAGATTTTGTAGCAACTCTTTGATCAACTCAAAAGTTGACAAAGTAAAGCAGCCTCCAGTAAGTTATTGGTGTGGCTTAATTTTGAAAGCCAAGATCTTTTTACTGAAGATTGTTTTTAACAGCTGGCTGCTTGTTGATGTAAATTGTCAAAGCTAAATTAGCATCCAGGGTAAAAATCTAATTTGGTACACTGGCGAACTAAAAACATAATGCGCAGTCCATTAAAATGTTATTTGGCACTTACGTATGAATACACATTAGCAGCCCTTTATGTATTCAAAGACATTAGGCATGGATAAACATAGTCTCAAGTCTCTGTGAGGTTTTTTCAGAGTAAATTTTTGAACATACTTTTCAGTCCCTGTAGCTATGCTAAATAAATCAACAGCATGTACTAATTCCCTGGTGATTTCAAATTCATCCTTTAAAATTTCTAAAACTCCTGACAGCTATAACCTCTTTTTCCCACTGTACATCTTTACTTGTACCTGTATGTGAATACCGAAAAATGCTTTACTGTCATTGTTGCCATCTTGTTCTTTTGCAATAAGAGCAAAAGGTTCAAGGATGGTAGAGTATCAAACTAGAACACTTCAGATATACCCAGTATTGTTTATGTAAAGGCTAAGAAAAAATTTTGAAACAAATGATTTTACCATGAAATGGTATGAACTAGTTTACTAAGTATAATACACACACTAAAAGAGCATTTGTAAATATTGGACAAAAAATGAACAAGAAAGTGTCTCTATACTTTGTAGAGGGAACTTAAATCATTAGGTTGGAGAACTAAAATGAAAGAAAAAAATATACGCTGTTCAAAAAAAGTGAACACTCAAATAACACTTCTTAGATCTGAATGAATTAAATATTTTCATTGAATACTTTGTTCTGCACAATGTTGAATGTGCCAATAACAAAATCACACAAAAATCATCAATTGAAAACAAATTTATTAACCAATGGAGGCCTGGATTTAAAGTCACACACACAAAATTAAAGTAGAAAAACACGATGATCCAACATTGATGTAATGTCATTAGAACGGGTCAAAATAAAGCTTAGTACAGTATTGTGTGTGGCATCCATGTGCCTATATGACCTCCCTACAACGCCTGGGCATGCTTCTGATGATGGGTCCTGAGGAATCTCCTCCCAGACTTGGACTAAAGCATCCACCAACCCCTGGACAGTCTGTGGCATTACATGACGTTGGTGGATGGATCTAGACATGATATCCCAGATGTGTTCACACAGATTCAGGTCTGGAGAACAGATGGGCCATTCCACAGCATCAATGCCTTCCTCTTACAGGGACTGCCAACATAGTCCAGTCAAATGAGTGCTCCTCCTGCTCCTCCTTGCACAAAGGCGGAGGGAGCAATCCTGCTGCTAGGTTGTTGCCCTACTACGTCCTCCTCCATGTCTGGTGTACTTGCCTGTCTCCTAGTAGCGCCTCCAGCGGCTGGACACTACACTACAGAAACAGCAACCCTTCTGGCCACAGCTCACATTGAAGTCCCTTCCTGGATGAGCAGAACTACCTGAGCCACTTGTGTTGGTTGTAGATTCGATCTAATGCAGTCACGAGTGTGAAAGTACCCCCAACATTCAAAAGTGACCAAAATATCAGCCAGAAATCATAGGTACTGATAAGTGGTCTGTGGTCCCGACCTGCAGAACCACTCCTTTATAGAGTGTCTTGCTAATTGCCAAAAAACTCAACCTGTTATCCATTTCATTTGCACAACAGCATGTAAAATTGATTGTCAGTCATTGTTGCTTCCTAAGTGGACAGTTTGGTTTCATAGAAGCTGGATTTGATTCAAGTTATTTTGTGTTGTTTACATTTTTACTTTTTTTCTTTGAGCGGTGTAAATATCCTCCTGCCTTCTTTTGAATACTGTATCCTAAAAGGATAAAGAATGCTGTAAGACATCAGAAACACCATTATCTCCCCATATACTGTGGAGATTTTTGCACATGGACACAGGAAGCAATGTTAAAGCCTCCAGTGCATCTGCTTTCTAATTGATAACACCCACAAGCTCCTACATGAGACTCCTACACCAAGTCACTCATCAAATATACATAACTTAAAGTCAATGCTGTCTCACTGGAAAATCATCTTTTCTATTTGATTTATTTCACTAAAACCAATATGCAGCTCTGCTTTTCGGCTGTGCCTTGATAATTTCAGTTTGTTTATCCAGAAGAGCAATAAATGATTAATGTTGTTTTGTGTTTTATATGCTCATATTATAATGACCTCATTTTAAAGCATGAACCATTTAAAAACATAAGCAGATTAACAAAGAGAGATGCACTGGGGGGAAATCACAGAAGGGTTTTCTTTATTCTCTGGGTGAATATGCAGCCCACAGTCTTAATGGGAGGCTCTTGTTTGTGAAGTGTGAGCTATATCCAGTACACCTTACTCAGCAATGAAGTTATCACGCGGTGCTGTCAGTCACTGTTAGCCATTTACACTAAAGCCTTGGCAGCACCAGTAAGGCAGAGGGCAGCCAGGCATGGCCTTGATGTTAATCTGATTTGATGGCTCTTTGAAATTCTTACTCATTGTGTTTGTGCACTATTTTTATTTTCTTGCATGTTTTTATTCGCCTCAGTTCATTCAGAACACTGCGCTCAGTAGCTCATGAAGTGCTAAGCAGAAAATGCAATTGTATTGTGAAAAGACCATCCATTAGTCTTTGATTGTACGGTTGCGTCAGTGGAACGGTTGCATCAATGAGTAACAGCCATGCCACACTGATTTAATCACTCTGAATTGTAAACCAAAAAAGAGGTATGCTTCTATTTTTAGGTATTTTATATTTCTCTGGATAATTTCAGTGTTTTGTTGGGTTTAACTTCACTGGTCAGTTTACTTTTCATATTTATAGATAAGTTCCTTAACTTGACTTTGACGATATGAAGATAGGAAAAAAAGGCTGTAATTAACTACATTTAAGACCAAAATTATTACAACTTTGATTTAAGTTAAAGTAAAAAAAAAAAATTATAAGGATTGGCCCTGCCAAAGTTCTGACATGAATCTAAAAGAGAGTCTGAAGAAGGAGATAAAAGATTAGGGTGATGGTATGGAGGGTCTTCCATCCTCAAAATCCTGAAGTTCATTACCAAAACAAAATCCTCAAAGAAAGAGCAGAAATGCTAAAGAGCAGCTGGTAAGCAATGAGAAGTATTTTATTGTTGTAATGCCACTCAATCTATTTTTTTCCAGATTATTTGAAAAATTATTTTGACATGTAAATTTTGATAGAATTGAAACCCTTTTTCAAAACGGATTTTCCTCTTACATCATTATATCTTTTAAGATAGTCCTGTCTCATTTCCTACCACAGACAAACAACTGATATCTACAATAAATCCACAACGGCTGTACATAATCTAGGGTATAACTCTCCACCATCACATAGCTAATGTAATCTGACAATCTATAAAATCTAACAATAAATATAATGAAAGACGTTAACTTACTGATGGTGTGTTGGGCCACATTTTGCTGCCAAAACAGAAAGGTTTCAAGGCATGGATTCCCCCAAAAGCCCCTTAAGATTTGCAAATCCAAGAAAGGACTCAAAGAAATGAGAAGTCCAGTACAATTTAAAATTGAGAATTCATAAATGCATACAAGGTCTACCACATCACACAGATTGCTTGACTGGGGGTTTTGGAGGAAGACTTGACACTTCACCTTCTCAAAGCATTTCTGATCATATTTTTTATAGTTTTTTTTTTTTTTCTTACCTGAACCTATTATCCAGTAAAAAAAAAAAAAAAAAGACACAGCCATCCTGTGTGCATGTTCTGCAACTCCACTGTTCATTGTAGATGTTAAAGTAACTTTGGTAGGAAATAAAGGACCCTTTGCCAGATAAACAATGCACAAAGCTTTATATTTCCTCTTCCTTCTATATTACATATTCATGCAATATTTAGGACAGGTGAATGATGCCTATACATCTGACCCTTAAAATTATGTAAAAATAAACAATTTATCCAAACTGGCAACTGACTAGGTATCCGAGCAAAGATTTTGAATGGTGTGCAGACCTAGTTTTACAAAAAAAAAAAAAGACTATATGTAGACTATTTTCTATCAGAATTACTAATGATGTTTTCAGTCACCTTAGCTACTACAGTGGCTCATCTGTTGGATCAGACCATATGGGCCAGTATGCACTCCTCATTTGCATCAGTGAGCCATGGTTCAATAATTCACTGCAGAATATTTGCAGGTATGGAACAATTTAGATGAGATGCAGTTGGGATGTTCTGACCTTATAATCAAATCATCACAGTTTGGCCTTGTCAAACTAGCCCTAGTTCATATGCTTACTTATAGCTGTATTAATAATCAGTATGCTGTCCTCAAAATTTGTAGCTCTACAAAGAAGACAGCAAGCTTAGACTTTGGTTAAAAATAATCCAGTCCTTGACGATTATGTTGTTCATTCACGACTTGTTTCAACACTACATAAATATAAAAAGCAACTAGACTTCAGCTATTACTACCATAAATACTTTTTAGTTAAGATAACTTACAATGTAGCTTAATTTATAAAATTAGCTTAAAATACATAGTTTAACTCACAAATTATCACATAATATTCAAAAAGCAATCCACAAATGTCCAAGGAACAAAAGTGTTTGAAGGAGACTCATTACCACCATGTGTACAGGCCGAGCACTTCTGATCAATTGATCTAATTTAGGCATTTTGAGCAATGTCCAGTAGATCTCAGCAAGACTCCTCAGAAAACATTTGGTTCAATACAAATGAAAGTAAACAAAACCTTTTGACTGAGTCAGCATAATCAGGGTTTATACCTTATAATCTAATATCTGATCTCTGTTAAAGCAAAGCTACAGGAAAATCCAATCACTGAACTAAATTAGGTAAGAGGTTGAAAGATCAGCTTTGGAAGCCTATGCCATAAAATGTTTGCATGATTAATAATAAACAGTATTTGTCTATTGTATTTAAAATTTCAAATAATTCTGATGTTTTACTTTTAGTAATAGAGCTGCTCATTTGTTACTTGCATTAATCTATTTTGCCTGAATATTTTTTCCCCAACATTTTAGTAACAGTAGGATTGAAATGTTCTCCTATCGTTCATTCCTGAGGTTAAAATTTAACCCTCTGTAAAGTAAAGAGCAGGAAATCTGAAATTAACTTTAAAGGTTTATTGCCATTGAGTTATTCTATTTTTTGTTCCTTGTTGAAAAGACATCATGGGCTTAGCAGCTGATCATATACTGCTTATAAACCATCCACAAAAAGCAGAGGGGAAAATCAACAGTTTCTGCATAAACCGGTTTGTTTACATCCAATGTTACCCAGATTTTAAACCCACTGAGACATTTCATTAAAATTTTTCCAACGTTCACACAGAATATATAAACATAGAAGCCTGATATCTGAGCAGATTTTGTTGTCCAACATCAGCGTTTGTTTTGTTGGGCTTCAAGAATCTTTCTAGTAAAAAGCTGTCTTTAATGATATTACTTGATATGCTCCCAATATTTTCATACTTGAGGGGTAAGTCTGAGTGACATCTGGTGCATAAGCTCTATTCTTTATGTTTTTTTTTTCCCCCTCTTGTTTTCCCTCCAGTGAAAACTATAGACAAAAAGCCAGCGCATTGAAGCCCTGCCCCCAGCCAGGGTTTTTCTGGTTTTCAGCTCGCCTCGTCTCCCCATGCATCTTAGAGGTTTTGTAGTGCCTCCGGGTTCTCTGGTGGCATAAAAACATTCATGTTACTGTAGGTTAAAAGGATGTTTTAAAATCCTCATAGGTATGAATGTGTACATTCAATGTCTCCATCTTAAACTTTGTAAAGATTAAAAATCTGACATGGATGCAACTGCTGCTAGCCTGCTGACGTCTATTTTCTAAAATTACTTTAATAAAAAAAAAAAAAAAAAACATACTTTTTTAAAAACACTCTAATTGAGGTTGTTTCTTTCACAAAGGGATTTTTTGTTCATTCAACATTAAACTGCTAAGATGGGAGAAGTATACCTGCTTTGTTTTGTTATCTTGTCTCCTTGAAGCTTATTGTGTTGCAGCTCTGAGCTCCTATTTCACTCAGAAGACATTAAAAACACATCAGTAGCTCACAGTACAACAGTGGTTTGCATGCGATTGCTGTGCATGTGGCTAGTAACATTTTTAGCAGCTTTCTTATAAAATCTAAAATCTCTCTATAAAATATTTCTTATAATAATCTTTAAGATATACATTATTTTGCATAAACTCCACTACAGTATTCTATTGATGTGACGCAATGGTGGTAAAATAAAATGTACAAATTTTTGTGTTGTTTGTTTTTGTTACTTTATGTTCAAAAGTAAATCACAGTAATGGACAGTTCCAAATCAAGCTGGTTGGGGTTTATCAAACAATGTTACCACTTGTTAAAACTCCATTTCATCATCTTTAATGTACAAATATCCGTTCGAACAGCTTTTCTTTAAGGAAGACTCTGCTCAGCTTCGGGTCGGCATGCCTTTCTGTTTATTTACAGCTCAAGTGTTGGGATTTAACTTCAACAGTCTGAAAATAAATGCCAGTGCTGCCAATCATCTACAGATTGCATACACACCTTTGGAAATACCTTAAAACTGCCATCAATGACTTGCTGCTTCACTACAGAAGAACATTTTAGGTTGATGAAAATTAACTTGTTAGTTTTACAGAATAAGTAATATTGGCCAAATTGACTTAGTTATAAAAAAAAAATGCATGGTACTGATTCAAAAATAAAATATATATAATGGAATATGGTGTTACATGTTGACCTAGATGTCATGGTATGATTTTGTGGAGGAGAAAAGCAAAATGAAAGGAAAGTCAAAGAAATATTACTTTGTTTTCCTTTTTGTTTTTTTTGTTTGTTTTTTCCCAAGACGGGACAAAAACACGTACAGAGTAAGTAGAAAGTGTACCTAGAAAGTATTCACAGCGCTATAGGTTTTTTCCGCACTCAGTTATGTGGCAGCCTAATTAGGAATAGTATTCAATTATAATTTTATTTTAATTCTACACACTTTAGACCCTTTTTCTGTCTCTATTATAGTTATGTCAGAGTGTTAGCTGGAGGCAAAAACAAACCGACAACTGGAGGTGGCCAATACAAACAAGCACAGGGTTGGCCGCTCAAGTAGCATAGATTAGCTGAATGTTTTTGTTGTTGGTTGCCAGAATGGACAGAGCACAGACAATTGGAAGTGTTCCCCCATACGTGCTGCCACTGCCAGACAAAAAAAAATGACTGTAGTTGTGGTTAAAGGCAAAACAAGGGGAGTGGATAGAAGCCATCTCTAAATGTGCTCTTGTATACATGGCACAGTTATTAGGGAAATAAAGCTAAATATATTGTTTTTTGTTGGTACAGATTATGGTTTGCTTAAGTTATATTACTCACCCAGCATTGAAAGTGCAGTTTGCTGTCAAGATACATCCCTTTCTTCAGTTTACAATGACCCAAGTCCACCACATGGTTGTTTCTGGCCTTGGTAGAACTTCGAAAACGGCATCTATTTTTTCAGTTATCTAGGTATAGATGTTATGCCACTCAGGCAGGGGTAATCCTGTCAACTTGTCTATCCATTGAGTTTGTGTGTACGGGTTGATGATCTGGTTCCATCCTTTAAAGTTAACTTCTTTTAATAATATCCTTGCCCGAGAAAGTAAATAACCTTATACAAGAGAAAAAGATTAAAAAAAACGAATGATCTTAAAATAAGCATATGTAGGTACTGTTAATTTCAGAAGGTAAATAAGAGAATCTGCTAATGGAGTTAATATTCTTACCCATAAAATAAGATAGATGCTATGCACATGAAATCATAGCCTGCAGTATGTTTGTTTTTCTTATTTTAAATGTAAATTGTTTAATGCCTTTGTTAAAGTTTCTCACAAACCTACTTAGTTCTAGAAAGAAATGCACTTATTTTAAGAAAATTTGACTTTCTCAGATTTCAATTTTTTTACAATGTAGGCTGATTATTCGGATATTTTTTTTTGTTTTCAATAGCTGTATTTTGCTTTTTTTTTTAAAGCTACCAAAACTTGTTGCCGTTTACTTATCTATTGTTATGGAATTTTAGTGAAGGACTAAACTTAGAAAAGAAAACAACAAATAAATAAAATGCAATAGGATAAAACATTTATATGACAGTCCTTTTTTTAAAATGGCTGTCAAACAGTTTTTTATTTTTTATTTATAACTAGCAGATTGCAAATCCTTGACACCCTAAATATTACTCTTCCCGCCCTATAGTCACTTTGGAAAGCCTCTGCAGGAGAACTGGAATGTGGCGATCATACCGAGCAGTAGGTAAGAGCCATGGGGTTGAGCAGGTGCAGCTATTCGAGTCATGCATCATAATAACAAAATCACCGTGTTCCTGTAGCACTATAACAATCACACCATGATGGGAGCCAAAGTGAGAAACTGTGGAGGAGCTGTGTGATTTATCGAAATCATCCAGGGAAATCCCCCCCATCCCTGTGAAAACTAACAAGCAACTCTGTGTATTTTATACAGTTGCAGCAACAATAAATCAAATTTGATTAATTAGAACCCGTTTTTTTTTTACATAAGAACAACTTTACTGTGTTAAATAAAACTATTTAAAGGGGTTATCCAGATTCAGCACCTAACATTAACTCTGATTACTGCAAATGTACAACTATTTAGCATTGCTAAGTAGAGGTGTTAATAAAAGCACAGATTTGCTAATCATGTTCTGACGTACAGACAGTAATTTGAATAAGCTCTGCTTTAGATATGAAACTCAAAATGCCTACACTCTTGTCTGTAATGTTACATTTTAGAAATTGTGCTTAGTCAAAATTGTCGAGAAAAACAGAACATTTCAAAGTGATAGAAAAGTTGTTGTAAAATCACAGAGCTCTATTTAAAAACAAAGTTAAGGTTTTAAGTTAAAGGAACAGTGACCACTTCATGAGGATGACATCTTTAACTGTTTGCAAAAGACCTGCAGCAAGACCTGGTGGCAGCGACCATTGCAAGTCCAGATCTTTTTCACACAACGACAATCAATTAAAACCAGGATTCTAGGTTAATCTAGGTTAATATTCATGTGGTTGTTGTGATAGTGTCCTCACAAAACACAACTAGTTCTATTTAAAATTCTATCACATATTTCAAAAAAAGAAAAAACATATCAGAAATTGAATTCATGCTTATTTCCACTTCCAGGCAACAACTATATGAAATGAATAATTCTATCTTTCTATCCATCCATCCATCCATGTATCCATACATCCATACATACATCCATATCTCTCTATTTCTACGTATTTCAAATGTGATTAGCAAGCCTGTAATTTCAAACAATTTCTATTTCTATCATAATATTCATATACTTATTTTCAACTTGTTTCACTTGGGAACATTATCTTTGCTGACCAATGATTATCTTGAGAAACAAGATATCTTGTGAAACAAGATAATCATTATTTATTTATAACTTTACATAATATGAACTTCACCAGAAGCCACTGGTGAATTCAAAATGACTTTATTGTATTTTACTTTTTAAGAACAGGCGAATCAAAGTGAATTTATTGTTACATGTTTCAGTCCACAGTATACTCCCCACACACGTTTGTATGTATTTTTGTTAAAAAGCAGAAAATCATATTCATTATGCACCACACTATATTGATGGCTGTTGTAGACATCGTTGTGAATGTTTGCATCTGTGTACATAAAAAGATAAGAACACAAGAAAAAAATCCACAGAATCCACAAAACCATTGTATGTGGGGAGACCCTTCTCTTCCATTTGTGTGTCTACTATTTCCCAGCACTAAACCTGATCTCTTCTTTTTGAAAAGGAACAGAAACAACTTTTTTTTTTAAGAGTTCAGTTTCAAAAGGCTGAAATCATCACATAAAAGTAAAGCCCTTTCAAATATTTATCCTCATAAGACTAGTGGTGCAACTTTTTTATGTCGACCCAGAGGAAAAAAGTAAAAAGTTTTCTTCACTTCAGTTCAGACATTATGGTAGACTATGAGCAAGTAATAAAGCTGGAAGGTTGTGGTACAGGATGATATAGCAAACTCAGTTTGACAAGACATGGTATTTAATTATTACTTAGTAGCAAAACATGTGATGGTGAAACGACATTAAACATGTTCCAAATTATTGTTTGTACACCAATGAGTAATAAATAGCATTAGCGTTAACAAATTAAGCAATTGGTCAGCATTATCCCCAACACAGCAATGGTGTGCTGACTGCGGCTTAATTTCTTGCAGAACTCGAGTCAACCGATGTTCAGGATACAATTACTCATGTCCTGTAATTATTATGAGGCATCAAGACAGTAAATGTTTTTTACTCTGAGAGGCCTATACGCACCAACTTTGCAAATGAGTCAATTTGTCATCCCACACAGCTTTGAGCAAGGCAGAAAACATTAGCGGCTACGTCATTATCATACTCTCTATTGTCTTCCTCATTACCTGGCCTTTGTAATGTTTTCCTGCATATCATCTACATTTAAAACAGCATTTTAAAACACCACTGGGTAAATGCACATTAGAAACATGTATTATCTTGTATGGATTAACTTAAAATTACATTAAAAGTTAAAGGATATCATTTAGGGAAGATTACAATAACTAAACAGCAGACAAAGGAAACATTGGATATTGTCTTAGTTCCTAAAAGGAATAATACTCCAATGAGGGTATTGCAAAAATAGCATTTAACTCCTGGTGATTTATTTATTTTTTATAAGGATTCAGTTGAGAAATGTCAAAGCAGTCAAAGTCAAGTAGTTCAATTGGGAGGAAACAATAGCATGAGCGATTCAGGGAGTCATTTTCTTCCCTGTATCATCAAACTCTGAAGTAGCTAGCTCTGTCCAAGCCAAAAGAAAGTGGTTTTAAAAAACTACTTGGTGGGAGAAACAATTTTTTCTCAGTCATTGAAAAGTTTGACATCTTAAGGATATTCTTCATGGAGGCAGTATATATATATACATATATATATATATATATATACATATATATATATATATATATATATATATATGATGGAGAGAGTAAAATCCCTGCATGGGGTGTATCACCAACACGTATATTAAGTGGCTGAAGTGGCTAGCAATGGCTGGAGAGGGCCGGGCTGAAGGACAGCACCGGACAACTGACCATAGTCGTCAGTGCAGTACAGGAGGACCAGATCTACCACACCAGGCAGGATCCCAGGTGCAGACTATGCAAAGAGGCATTAGAAACACCATCTCACAGAAGGCTTGTCATCAGAGAACTATGGGCAGTGACCCCAACCCTGGAAAAGTGTCTCCAACAAATACCTGGAGAAACATTGGAAATATAATTCCAAAGGTGTGCAGTTCCAGGGACAGTTAAGGCTGAGCATACACTTTAATCAATTGTTGCACTGAGCTATATCTCAAACTGTACGATGAAATCGCAGGTTTTAAAAGTTCACAGCTCACAATGTATATTCTTACACTGTACGTCCAGACCCTCTGATGTGATCTACCTGATGACACTGCATATCCAAAAACCACTCGTTGGAATTAGCGCCGAGAGATGGAACTGGTCAGACTCATCAATATGAAAGAAGAACCCTCTGGTAGAGGAGCTAAGCCTGAGATGAAGAAGCCACATACCGTGATAAGAAGTTGTTGGTAGATATCTAGTTATTGGGTACTTTCTGTTTATTTCCATGCTTTTCCAACAGTAGACCTGCTCAGCTTTTTACTATGGATCGTGTATTATAGCAGGCGGATTTTCCAAAACTTTACCAAAATAAGTAAGAGGATAAAAAATCACAGGTTTACCAAAAACAACAGGTTATTAGAGATTGTACCCAAAAATGTTTAAATGCACCAGGCAGTTGTGTTTTCCCTCAAAAATATTCTCAAATCAAAGAAGAAATTTAAAGCAATGCTTGAAAGGCAACACAATTATATGAGAGGACAAAAAGAAAAATCGAATTTTTAGAAGACAAAATAAAGTAATAAAAGGGTAAACTGATCATTTATCTTCTTATATACTTTCTACTTTTACCCAAGGTGCTTTGGAAACCTTATTGCACATATTCCCTCACCTGTGTGGTAGCAGAAGAAATAATCAAATATTATCTTCATATAAGCAGTGCAAACATGCCCTTGGATGTGGAACACTGAAAACTAATAGCATGGTTCACAAATCCACATAGACTGGATCTTTACCTTCGCTGCAATGTTTCAGCTATACTGAAACATAATGTTAACTTGTCTGACAGCTTCAGAATTATATCCCCTGGATATGTCTTTCCTGTCTACTGCAAATCAATGGATGCTGACGTTTCCATCAAAACAGCCAGTAAACACCCTGGAGATATAATAAAGATATGGCCAAATTAATAATTTCAATTAGTACATTCAGAACATTCTGCATCACACTAATATTTTTTTGCATGCCCTTAGCATCCCTCTTTGGTGTGGATGTTTAAGCTCTAAAATCCAAACTTAAATTAAGTTTCACTGATGGTCAAAGTTGGAGTTTTTATGAAGTGAAGATGGTATATGGTGTAATGGCAAACATTATTGGTATCTTGTGTGGCTAAATGATGATTAACTACATTTAAACAACAAATTGCACCCCAACACACACACATACATCTTAGAGCTTATAAAAATATACTTTTTTTCCTCCTCCCTTTTGTCTATCTGAACACAAAACACCTTTAGTACAGTATAAACCTCCTTCCAGGTTTATACTAAATTATACTAAGAGATCAACAAGTACATATGTGTTTTGTTTTTTTTGTTTTTACCGCAAAAGGAAATGTATCAAAAAAATTATGACAACTGAAATTGTAAAAACCTGAGATCAAACATTTATTCAAATAATAAACCAATTTTTGCTGCTGGATGCCTAAAACAATGAAAAAGAAAAAAAAATAATAATTAGAAATAATAAAAATCTAAGATTACCTTTTTTCTAAACCTGTTTTCTACCTCAGAAAAAAATCTCAACAATTCATCTGCTAAAATGTGTAAACTTTTTGGAACTTAACTTTACGTAAGCTTTCGGTTTGTATGGGACCAACTGTTGATAACTATGGCTGTCCTCCAAAAAAAAAAAAAAAAAAAAAAACTGTGGAAATGGGCTTCAGAGCATAATAAAACATTGAAATTCAATGCATATAAACCGTACCACTTCGAAAAAATGAGGGGGCTTTTGGTAAAAGCATGATGGGTGAAATTTTTGGTGGATTTGATGAGAGCTGTTGAGCTGGTGAGACAACTATTCAGCAGCAATCTCTGCACAACACACTGATTTGTTATTCTGTGCCAGTTCGTAGTTGATCGACTAAAAGCTGCTGGACCCGCTCTAGTACTGGTTGCTTTGGTTTACGTGATCACAGGTCAACACATTTGCAGGCAAATTTCTGCTGGTGAAATTCAGCAGTTGAATCTTTACTGTGGTTAAGTTTCTGCAACTGATTTTGATTTGGTTCTTTAACATAATTAAACAGGATAAAAATGTGGTGTTACAAATTGAACAAAAGCTCCAATGTTGACAAGACTAGATTTCTTCAATAGATGTTAAAGGCCTCAATGGTAATAACATTGGTAATCAATGTGATTTTTAAGCATCTTTTATATAACTTGCTATATAGAGCCCAATTTGTTTGGTGCTCAGAAAAGTGCAATCGTAAAAGCTTTTAACATAAATTAGGAAATAAGCGAATGTCTTTAACTGAAAATAGATTTCTTTTCATGGGATGATTGTTAGGAAAGTAATTGACTAATTAAATGTGTACTTAAGGTAACAGCACAGATCAACAAATGCTCACCTAGGGCTTATTTAAGCCTACTAAATCCATATTTTAAGATTTTCTTTATGGTTCAATGTCACTGCTGCACCAAATTTCACTTAAATGCAACTTTAACCATTGTCACTATATAATGATTGACAATTCTATATTTAGTTCTTCTCTTCTAATCCCAAATGTGTCTCCTCAGATCTCAATGAATAAAATAAATAATTCAGAAAAAAAAAACGCTATCAACATTCACATTTACAATGTATTATTTTAAAGCTTTCTGGATCTTTAAATGACCCCAAAAGTTTACCATGATAAGCAATAATATGCCTATCTTTTTGAAATCATTGCAGAGATCGCTTCTATTCTTGGAGCATTTTACACACCCTATTGCAGTGACACTATTGATGTAGGCTGAGTCAACAGGCAGCCGTGCAACAATGAGTGTCTTGATGTTTTTACTCCTTTTCCCATCGGCCTAAATAATCACCTGCTCTGCTGGGTTTCTTGCAAAATTACATCTTGCCTAACAGCTTTCCTCACCTGACGCCCTGGTGTCCGGAGGCAGAGTCATGGAGCTTTTATTGGAATTGGAAGGTGCATAAATCAAAGAGACATGGAAGTGTGGAGCATGTGTTGGAACAAAAGACCAATCTGATCATATCATTTAGTTTATGGGCGAAACCACATTTCATCCGAGACACAACGGCAGAGGCTGTGGAGCTGGATGAATTTGTTCTCTATTTGAACTGCCCTTCAAACATTCAGGACTGTCCCCTGTGGTTCTCATAATCTTCCAAAGAGAACACAAGCAATTGAAAGAGCATATATATCTCGGCACAGGGGGAGAAAAATCATATACGCCGTTAGGTGAGGAAACTCCCACTGAGTGACTGCTGGACTTCGTACTGAATAGCTGCTATTTGAAACTGCATCAGGACATTATATAGCTGATTGCTTTCGGTAGCTGCTCAGGTCGAACAGAACCACTGGTCCATCAGGAGTAGAGCTCATAAACTATGTAATTCTTTGAACTGAATTCGACTTCTTCCTAAAAAAAAAATAAAAATAATCACCCAAACTCCTACATCAGATTTCTAAACATGCAGCACAAGAAACACTCTCTTGATGGAATATAAACAGACTGGAACTGAAAAATAATGTTTTAAAAACTAATATTTACCATGCTACAAGCTCCTAGAACACTCCAGAATATGGGGAGGTTTTTAAATATAAAAAAAACAAGGCCACTTTCTTTAACAGTAGCAAGAATTTAGTTGGATGTTATTTTAAGCAATTTAGTGATTGCTTTGTAAACAAAGATCAGCTAAGAAAACTTGGAGGGTATTTGAGAATATGTTAATTTGGTCTCTTTCAAGATAGAAAAAGAAATCCAAGTTAGTTGCATTCTGCTAATGGTTGCGTTTTCTGCTGAATATTTAAAAATCCTCTCTAAGATGCGTGCTGGATTCACTTCAGATAACAGGACAGGCGTACATTCACCATAAACCCACAGGAACTGATCTTTTAACACTAAGACAAAAGTGTTTCCCTCTAAAATGCCTCTTTTCTGTTGTTGTTCTCATGGGATCACAGCAGAATGATGTTTTAACAGCTGCCAAAACAGAAAGTGCTATCAGGTAACACAGAGCTCCGTTTGGTTTAAGCTCTTCTGGTTACTATTCTTATAAGTGAAAATTCAAGAGGAAGTTTGACATTTTATCAGTTTAAGGAAGAGCACAAGGTGTAAATTTAGGAACAAGGACTAATCGAATTAAGTTAATTTGATTGTTTAATGCACCGTACCATGCAGACAGATTTCATGTTTAGACACAGCTGCAAAGCAAGTTCATTTATTTTGAAAATTCAAAATGAAACATTTTGAAATTGTTCTGAATACAACAAAAATAATAACCAGGACAAAATTGCTTCATAGCTTTTGGCATCAAGGTGATGTAACTTGCGTCATGAAAAATTGTAAATAGTCAAAGGATGAGTAAAGATTCTATTTTGATACACATCCAGTGGTTAATTTGCTTTTTAAAGCCTTAAAATATTAAAATCCGAAGGTATTGATGGAACAAACTCCCAAAGAACGCAGGAAGGAAAGTACCAGGTGCTTGACTGGTTGTAGAGGTCAAAATTTATTGTGAGATTTAATTTGAAAACTCTTCAATACGAAGAAATAAAAACATTAATCTTTTCTGCATGTTAATCATTTTCTTATTTAGCAGAACAGCAGCTGAATTGGCAGCGAAAGCTCAACTGAACATGCAGTCTTACGGAAGAAATGTTATTAGGAGAAAACAAAAGAAAAGTAAAGTTTCCCATTTTCCAATTGATTTTGAGAAATGTATGTTTATTATTTTATGGTGCATTTTAGCTGCTCTCTAATTGTTTTAAATTTTAATGGGTAAGTTAAAAGGTTAACTAATGCCATGTTTTTTGTTTAACTTCTTATGAGGGATTTTATTGCCACTATCCATTGTTAGGTATTGTTTCAGTGAGAGGTTCCAAAGCCAAAATATAACCTTAAGAGGTGTCTTTGTTTGAATATCTTTTTGCATCTATAACTTTGTTTTAAGCATTACTGAAATGGACTTTTGGGAATTTTGCTGTAATCATGACAGTTCAGTGAAATAGTATTTCTTCTGTTTGCTTTGTCCCAGCAGGGATTGTGGTAAACTAAAAAAAAGCTTCTGCTGGCTGTTTCCAACAGATGTTTTCTTTTATCCACTCTTTCATAAAGGCCTGATCTGTTGATAATACCATTTTGTCAAAAGATTGTCTGAGCTGAACTGTGCATTTCTGCAGCATATTCACAAGCCGTATGTCTGGTTCTCTGATTAATGCTACACTTGCCCAGCTTGTCCTTTTAAATGGACATCCACATTTTGCCAGGTTTGCAGTTCAAGCATAATCACTGGATTTAAGATGGTTTAAACATCTGTGAGATGTTCAAAGTTTGAGATGTTGTTTTATATGCCTATCACGCTTCCAACTACTCAAAAACCCTCCCTACGACCTGCCTCTGCTGTGTTTACCTATGTCCTCTAACACAGCGGTCCCCAACCACCGGGCCACGGACCGGTAGCGGTCCGTCGGTCATGTGGTACCGGGCCGCACAGAAAAAAGTGTATATATATATATATATATATATATATATATATATATATATATATATATATATATATATATATAATTTATCGACGATCAGAGTCTGAGTGATGTTTTATTTTGAAAAATATAAAAAAAATTGCGGTATTCTCTCCCAATTACATCAGTCGGTGCATCTGTGCCTCTTGACACAGGTTAATTCAGTTCAAGACTCATCCTATCTTTGTGAAGCGGGATTTTCTGCGGTTACAGCGACCAAAACAAAGCTAAGGAGCAGACTGGACATCAGGAGCACACTTCGTGTGTCATTGCCTCCGATTACTCCTAGATGGGACCGGCTTGTTGTTTAATTTTTACGCTGTTTGTATTTGATTTTATGCCAGTCGTATCATTTTACTTGATTGTATTTAGCACGATCCCAGCTCCTCATTTTTGTTTGTTTTTGTTTTTTAAAAAGAGCTCAAGTTGCCATCGAACCTTCCCACACTGGGGGGACTGGGGATCTCCTCCTGGCTCTGTGGGCCAGTTTCCCGTGGGGGATTGGCCCCCAGACCTGGGAGGATAGTGTATATATGATGAGTGACATGAGAATAACAACAGTCCTCCTAAATATGATTCCTTATCTAGGATATTATTGATAACAGCCCTCAAAGAAAAAAAAAACAGACTTCTTGTGATGATGATAAAGACTTACCATTGGTACTTCTTTACCAGTTTGGGAGTACCAATGGTATTTGTATTTAGCTCAAATCCCAGTTGCAGATCTCCCTGGTGTAAAACATGAGTACAAAAATATTGACAAAAACAGAAATGCTAATCAAAACTCTAGATTTTATCTTCTGAGAGTAAAAAAAAAAAAAAAAAAAAAATTATATATATATATATAAATATATATATATATATATATATATATATATATATATATATATATATATATATATATATATATATATATATATATAAATATAAAACAGCTGTATCCGTTTTTGGAGCAAGCTAGCATATTTGCCAAAAGAAAATCTAGAGTTGATTGAGGATAGCTTTGAGAACTGCCCTGTCATCTTTGTTTGCCCATGAGCTGTGGTATGATTGCTTATCTTGTTAACCAGGAAAGCCTTAACTTATAGCTTATTCTTGCTGGAACTTAACTTCTTTACACATTCAAACCCTGCAACAGGCACCACAGTTGATGAGTGTAAAAGTATCCCCACTAAGCAAATGGGTTGCATTAATCATCTATTCTTACTAATATGATAAATAATCAGATTGGAGTTTGTTTGAATGTTTATTTTATTTTTCTGATGTAATATGAAAAAATGTATTGCGATTCAAGTCACTAACCTGATTTACAATATAAAAATTTTGACTTTTATATTGTCTTATTACACAGTATTCTTTGCAATCCGGACCGAGCACAGATCTCTGGAAAGGCAAGGAACGTGTTTAAAGAAAAAAGTAAAACAGGTGTTGTTGAGAAGGGGATTATTCACCTTTCCAACTCTGTGAAATAACAAGCTCTCAGCAATAACTAGTAGACTCTTCTCCTGCATGTTCTACTATACTGTGTCCCATAATAATGATCTACTTCACTTTTCTGTTTCTTCAATAAAGCTGCTTAGTTTTATACAAGCTCCCTGATTGCCAAGGACGTGCATTGTCTGCTGTTTACCCTTTCAATATACAGTATGAGCTGTTTCCATGTCTGTGTTCCCCGATAGATTTTCCTTCATTTTTTTTCATCTTTCAGACCCTAAACTTTATGACCTTTATGTTCTCTGCATTCTGTTTTTACTCCTCATTGAGTTACTTCTATTGCAACAGTTCTGGCTGTAATTCTCAGAAGTCAGTAAAAGTCTGCCTCCAGTTCAAAGTATGCCCTTCATCTGTTTTAGGCCATTATAATCTCCATTGAGCCGTGTGTAAAAAAACAAATCAATAAAAACATTTGGAGAATTTTTTGCTAATTCCTGGTTTACTGGACATGAAGCTATCCTCTAGGAATAAGTGAGGGTTCTCAAAGAGCCGGGAAAAGCAAGTAAATCGCCCACAGCAATGACCACAACACCACCGCAACTAACCTCCAACTGCAGTTCCCAAAGAAAGCAAAGTTTGTGGATTTTGCAAAAAAATTATGACAAAGTAAATTTGAAAAAGTAGCGCCTAAAAATTTTATGTCAAATTCTGAAACACACTTTTCATCATACAAATACAAAATATATTTTCAAAAGAGTTGTTTTAGGCCTAGAAAGGCAGATATTTACAGACAAAGAAGATAAACTGCACATATTTGCTCAAGGTAATTTCCAATTAATATTATTAAACTATGTTGCTACACTTTGTTCTGTACTTCACTCAAATACATTTTCTTCCTACTAAAGGTGTTAACTGACCTTATTTTATTATAATACAACAGTAGAAGAGGAAGGGTCACTTTTCCAGTTAATAGGATGTTAAAAACAAACATATTTTGCTATGAATATTAATAAACATCAGCTAGAATCAATAAATCATTTGCAATTTGACACTGAGAAAGCTAGTTAATACTTTACAGGCACACAATTTGTGCATTTGAAAAATTAAAGCATTTATTTATACAGCTTTAATATCCATTTCAGTATTTACAATATAAGCACCATACAGAAGGTTTCAAGGCTATTAGCAATGTAGCACTAACTTAAAAATGTATTAGCATTCATGAGACTGCATGCTTTTTTTTCTTTTTAGATGTACATATTTATCTGTCGTTAATAACTCTTCAGTGGTTAAATCTTTAAGAGAATATGAATTAAGGCACTACCATAGCCACTCGTTATAATAAAAGCTCCCAACCTGTCTGTGACCATGTACTATGATTAGACTGAGCATCACTGTATTTAATTTGGTATAAGGTTTTGGCAAATTAACATCCCTAAAAATCTATTAGTCTGGAGTTTCTATGAGAGATAAAGAAGATGTTCTGCTTCAGTTCTGGTGTAAAGGAATTCTCTGGAAGCTACTTAGAGATTGTGTTTGTAGGTGAAAATTTTATTATAAAGCTAAGCTAGACACATTCCCCTCAGTTAAGCAGAAGTGATCAGCAGGCCAGTTATAGAACAAATCAAGGATTATATGAGAGTTTTAGATTATAAAAAGAATCAGTTGCACTTCCTCTAACAGAGAAAAATATCTGCAATTTAGAGGCATTGTGCCTCACAACTTCTTACTTTCATAAAACTAATCATCTTACGCAGCTGGCCAAATTAATGTCCTGATCCTGCAACAGTCCTTACTTACCGACTGCAAGTAAATAATTGACAAGACCACCTCACAAAGCGAAAACACAAGCAAAATTGATTAGACCTCCCCGGGTTTGTGACTAATTCCAGATACCTGCTTGGTTGAAACAAAGCATTTCCTGTTGGCTCTGCTTGCTTTGTCAGGTCTTGCTTTATTTGATGTGTTTTGAACCACGTTTCACAATACTGCAACATGACAAGATCTGTCGGGCTGATTTCATGAGTCTAACCTCAAAGTAGTGATGTCTGCAACACGGGGGCCACGCTGTCGGCTGACAGGCGTAAACGGGCGGACGTGTACACTGACAGGTTCATATGAGCTCAATGACATGAAGAAAACAGCTTCTTGTCCTCCGAACGACATGCTCACAAGATTCGACTTTGAACCAAACTCACCCCTAAGCAGTGACAATGAGGAGGATCACATGGAGGGCTGACAAAAGCAATGTTTACACTTTGTCTCCAAAATAAAGAGCCGCTTGATCTGATGAAACAGATATACAACATGTAACCCCTCAAACAAAATTCCAGGAGTAGCAAGCATCAAAGCTTCTCCAGCTCTAGATTCTCTCCTAACTATGCCATACCATCTAGTGGAGGAGTGAGGGAGAGCAGCTAAAAGAGGAGACATGGTGAGATGTCTTTACCAGAAAAAAACTACAGTTGTCAAAATGGACTCTACAAATCTTCCACTAGCAATCATCCAACCTGATTAAGAAAGATAATTGAGAGAGGAAAGAAAAGTATAAATAGGCCCACAATGATTCCAACAAATTACTGAAGGAAAATCTCAAGTGGGTTTTGGTTTAAAATTGTACTGACAGTAAAAAACACAAAGCAATTATGTGACTCAACACTGGAGAAACATCAGAGCCTGAGGAGAAAATGTTTAAGAGACCGTGAAGCCTTCTGTTTGATTTGCAGTTGATAAGAAATTCAAACACCACCAGGTGGAGCAGTTATATATCTAGGAGGGCATAAAGTGTATTAAGTCTGATCAGTCTTAGATGTGTAAAGAAAGAACAGAAGCGAAGAAACTGAGGCCTTAAAATCTATTAAAGCCATTTATAAATAAAAACTTGTGTTTGGAGTCTAAGCTATAAAAATGCTTACAGTAGAACATTAAAGGCTGCAGAAAACCTCAATGCCACTCCTTACCACAGATTCGATTAGCAGCCTCTCTGCGACATTGCTCCTGCCCTCATCTCATTCTGACTCACATTTTTCACTTTTGTATCAATTGTCCGATTTTATTTCTACATCAAATACCAGATTGCATTTGTTCACAAAATCCTTTTTTCTGCAGTGGACACAATTTAAAACAGCTGCCTTGCAGTTAGACTGCCACCCACATCAATAAAAGGCAGAAAGAGCAAGGTTTTGATGGGGTTAGATCTTATTTTCAATTTTTTTGTGTTCTGCATCTGAAAAATGTATTCATTGAATTAATTATAAACAATGTAAAAGATGTCAATTTTTAACCATCTAATCCTTTTTTATTCAATTTCGGCACACTGATTTCCCTGAGCAGGTTTCTCATTGTTTAGAACTAAAGGCATAAATCAGGGGAGTGCTTTAAATGTGGTCAGTTAAACCTGTGCCAGACCTCTGCTGTGGGCGGAAATCTCTACTGCTGAAAGAGCTTTCCACAGAGGAGGCAGACTGTGAGTAATACTTTAACAGACAGCACTTACCTGAAAGCCAGAGGGAAGGTAAAAGAGCCCCAAGGAAATCCATCATCAGAAGAAGGTGACAGGAAGAGCAGGCCAACGGGAATGAGGTCAGGAGGTAAACCGAATGACAAAAAGACAGAGAAACAAGAGAGAGAGAGAGAAAAAAACATAATTAACATTGATTTGTGTAAAATTTCAGTTTGCAAAGTAATTTCCTATCATCATATAATATAGTTTAATGACTCTATACAAGACATGAAGAAAATATCTGATTTCAACATTTTATGTCATACATACAGCCATATAAACTAAGATAACAATATATGCACAACTATGAACAAACTGCTTCCAATGCAAACTTGACATTCTTCAATGGAAAAGTAAACTTATGGCCATCAAGTATTCAATGTAGATGTAATAAACAGCAGCCTCCATTGTTATACCCAAGTTAGATGAATGAAGCTATTTTTCATTGCAGAGGAAATATCTTTAGAAAATATTTTCTTTATCTTTGTCTGTGTTTACATTGTGGGGAAGGAGAGTTGTTCCAGTTGTTGGCAGAACAATAAAATAGATCTAACTATAGCCCTTTTTTCCCCACTTTTCCTACTTTTTTTTTTTCTCTGTGTCATTCCGAGTCTTATTTACAAAGTATGCTATAAACAAATTGACCAAAGTGTTTCAGAGAAAAAAGTTCAGACAAAGTTACAGGTGCTGGTCATAAAATTAGAATATCATGAAAAAGTAGATTGATTTCAGTAATTCCATTTAAAAAGTGAAACTTGTATATTATATTCATACATTACATACAAACTCATATATTTCAGATGTTTATTTTGTTTAATTTTGATGATTACAAATGACAACAAATGAAAATCTCAAATTCATCATATCAGAAAATTAGAATATTGTGAAAAGGTTCAAAATTGATGGCCCCTGGTGCCACACTCTAATCAGCTAATTAACTCAAACCACCTGCAAAAGCCTTTAAATGGTCTTTCAGTCTAGTTCTATAGGCTACACAATCATGGGGAAGACTGCTGACTTGACAGTTGTCCAAAAGACGACCATCGACACCTTGCACAAGGAGGGCAAGACACAAAAGGTCATCGCTAAAGAGGCTGGCTGTTCACAGAGCTCAGTGTCCAAGCACATTAATAGAGAGGCGAAGGGAAGGAAAAGATGTGGTCGAAAAAAGTGTACAAGCAAGAGAGATAACCGCACCCTGGAGAGGATTGTGAAACAAAACCCATTCAAAAATGTGGGGGAGATTCACAAAGAGTGGACTGCAGCTGGAGTGAGTGCTTCAAGAACCACCACACACAGACGTATGAAAGACATGGGTTTCTGCTGTCGCATTCCTTGTGTCAAGCCACTCTTGAACCACAGACAGCGTCAGAAGCGTCTTGCCTGGGCTAAAGAGAAACAGGACTGGACTGCTGGTGAGTGGTCCAAAGTCATGTTCTCTGATGAAAGTAAATTTTGCATTTCCTTTGGAAATCAAGGTCCCAGAGTCTGGAGGAAAAGAAGAGAGGCACTTCATCCACGTTGCTTGAAGTCCAGTGTAAAGTTTCCACAGTCAGTGATGGTTTGGGGTGCCATGTCATCTGCTGGTGTTGGTCCATTGTGTTTTCTGAGGTCCAGGGTCAACGCAGCCACATACCAGGAAGTTTTAGAGCACTTCATGCTTCCTGCAGCTGACCAACTTTTTGGAGATGCAGATTTCATTTTCCAACAGGACTTGGCACCTGCACACAGTGCCAAAGCTACCAGTACCTGGTTGAAGGACCATGGTATCCCTGTTCTTAATTGGCCAGCAAACTCTCCTGACCTTAACCCCATAGAAAATCTATGGGGTATTGTGAAGAAGAAGATGCAATACACCAGACCCAACAATTCAGAAGAGCTAAAAGCCACTATTAGAGCAACCTGGGCTATCATAACACCTGAGCAGTGCCACAGACTGATCGACTCCATGCCACGCCGCATTGCTGCAGTAATACAGGCCAAAGGAGGCCCAACTAAATACTGAGTGCTGTACATGCTCATACTTTTCATGTTCATACTTTTCAGTTGGCCAACATTTCTATAAATCCTTTGTTTTTATTGGTCTTCAGTAATATTCTAATTTTCTGATATGATGAATTTGAGATTTTCATTTGTTGTCATTTGTAATCATCAAAATTAAACAAAATAAACATCTGAAATATATGAGTTTGTATGTAATGTATGAATATAATATACAAGTTTCACTTTTTAAATGGAATTACTGAAATCAATCTACTTTTTCATGATATTCTAATTTTATGACCAGCACCTGTAAATCTGCTTATTCAACACCAAAAGAAAAAGTTTGGGCACTCCTATTAATCGTAATTATTTTTATTTCTAAATATTTGGGTGTTTGCAACAGCAATTTCAGTTTGATATATCTAATAACTGATGGACACAGTAATATTTCAGTATTGAATTGAGGTTTAATAGACTAACAGAAAATGTGCAGTATGCATTAAAACTAAATTTGACAGGTGCAAAAATATGGGCAACTCAGCAAAAAAGAGACATTAATATTTAGTAGATCCTCCGTTTGCAAAAACAACAGCCTCTAGCTTTTAATGTAATGAGTTCCTGGATCCTGGATGAAGGGATTTTTGACCATTCGTCTTTGCAAAACAATTCCAGTTCAGTTAAGTTTGATGGTCGCCGAGCATGGACAGCCTGCTGAAATCATTCCACAGATGTTCAATGATATTCAGGTCTGGGGATTGGGGTGGCCATTCCAGAACATTGTAATTGTTCCTCTGCATGAATGCCTGAGTAGATTTGAAGCAGTGTTTTGGATCATTGTCTTGCTGAAATAGCCATCCCTGACGTAACTTCAACTTTGTAACTGATTTTTGAAAATAATTCTCAAGAATCTGCTGTTATTGAGTGGAATCCATGCGACCCTCAACTTTAACAAGATTCCCAGTGCCAGCATTGCAACGCAGCCCCAAAGCATGATGGAACCTCCAGCTAATTTTTGTGTGTAGCAAGTGTTTTTCTTGGAATTCTGTGTTTTTCTTGGCGCCATGCATAACTCCTTTTTTATGACCAAAAAACTAAATTTTTGATTCATGAGTCCACAGGACCTTATTCCAAAATGAAGCCCCCTTGTCAAACAGAATCAAGCGATTCGGTTTGTGGCGTGCTTGCAGAAAAGGATTCTGTCGTATCACTCTCCCATACAGCTTCTCCTGGAGCAGTGCGCTGAATTGTTGAACGATGGGTAACGCATTCTTTTACAGTACATCAATAACCATGCAATAACATGGTAGAAACATAGCAAGTTACAATATATGTGCTTCAAATTTTAGGCAAAAAGCCAGACTTCTTAGTAACTCAGTCATTTCACCAACAGCAATAAATTATCAATTTTCTGAGACACACAGGACAAACAACCATTTACACACACACTCACACCTAAGGACAACTTAGAGAAACCAATTAACCTAACAGTCATGTTTTTGGACTGTGGGAGGAAGCCGAAGTACCCCGTGAGAACCCACAAATGCTCAGGGAGAACCTGTAAACTAATTGCAGAAAGACCCGGGCCAGGAGTCGAAACCGGATCTTCTTGCTGCAAGGCAGCAGTGCTACCCCACTGCTCCACTGAGCAGCAATAAATTAATGAGTTATTATTTAGTAAAATGCAGTTTATTACTTGGCATATAACAGAAAACAAATCCTAGAAGACAGCAAGCTAATCTTCTTAACTAAACTCTTATTTATACATAACTTGAGTTCAGTTTTATTCGCTTTAATTACAGGATCACAAGTTACCATTTACTTTGTAAGCTGTTGGTAGGAGGTGGCCAATAATATAAACTGTCATCTGGTAGTCTAATGGTAATTTTCCACCAAAAGTCTCCATTGTTACATAGTAACATAAAATTGTAATAATTACATGGAGGTAATTACCTCCATATAGACCTTAATTGTAGGGCTATTACCAAATTTAAGATTTTCTTGTAACCAAGTAATATAGTTTGACCCACTAGGTTATAACCATGTTATTACATGGTTATTGGTGTAATGTAAAAGAAAGCGTTACTGAACGATGCACAGTGACACTATCTGCAGCAAGATGATGCTGTAGGTCTTTGGAGGTGGTCTGTAGGTTGTCCTTGACCACCATCTCACCTTTCTTCTTCTCTGCCACGTTTGGGCTTAACAAGAACTGTCCCTGTGGTCTTCCATTTCCTTACTATGTTCCTCACAGTGGAAACTGACAGTTTAAATTTCTGAGACAACTTTTTGTATCCTTCCCCTGAATGACTATGTTGAACAATCTTGGTTTTCAGATTATGTGAGAGTTGTTCTGAGGTGCCCATGATGAATCTTCAGAGGAGATTCAAACACGAGAGCAACTTGTAACTTGCCACCTTAAATAGATTTTCTCATGATTGGATACACCTGGCTATGAGGTTCAAATCTTAATGAAGTTACCAAACAAGTTTTATGTTTCAGCAAGTCAGTGAAAAGTAGTTAAAGGTATTGAAATCAATAAAATGATTAGGGTGCCCATATTTTTGCACCTGTCAAGTATTGCTTTAATGCATAGTGCACAGTTTCTGTTAGTCCAATAAACCTCAATTGAACACTGAAATATTACTGTATCCATCAGTTGTTAGATATATGAAACTGAAATAGCTGTTGCAAACACTCAAATATTTAGAAATAAATTAAGATTAATAGGGGTGCCAAAACTTTTTCATATGACTGTCTGTCTGTATATATACTGTATATATATATATATATATATATATATATATATATATATATATATATATATATATATATATATATATATATATATATATATTAGTGCTGTCAAAATTATCGCGTTATCGCGTTAACGCGAGGCCATTTTAACGGCGATAATTTTTTTAACGTGAGATTAACGCTATGTGGTTTTATGGTAAAATTTTCCAATTACATCCCGCTGCAGCCTGCGGGAAGGCGGGGCTATTTTCCCCCAGTGTATGCATTTCTCATAGGCTTCAAGAGCGGAGCTCCTCAAGGGAAAAAGATGCTCATACACTGGGTAGCGCTAGTGCCTTTTCTTTAAGCCCCACCACCAACAAACAAGTTGAGTGTCTGGTAACTAGTAGCAACCTGAAATACGCTGAGAAAACAGATTACTGAGGTGAAATGGAATCTGCTACGGCACTCTTGCTGTCTGTGTACGCCACAGGTCGGTATCGTGTGTGTGTGTGTGTGTGTGTGTGTGTGTGTGTGTGTGTGTGTGTGTGTGTGTGTGTGGGTGCTTGTGTGTTCTCATTTTTGTTTAGAGTCTGAAAAGTAACTTTCTAGAGCATAGACTACCTCCATCTAGTGATGTCGGTCTATTGATTTTGATGTATTGATTGAAAATTGTTCATTATTATCTTGGTTAATTAACATCTAATGTTAACTGTACTAAATTTTATAGCAGTAGGGTAAAATGCTTGTCTTTGTTCAAAAGACTGTATTAACTGTAAAGACTGTCTTTTACATCAGCCTGTTTTCAGGGCCTTTTTTTTGGCTACATATTTGTTATTTTTTGCTACATGCCTCCCCATGTTCTTGCCATATGTTTCTATGGCATAAATCAGTGTCTGTGACCTGTTTTCATTTTAAAAAAAGAACATTGGCACAAACCTAGCCTGTATGTATTTTTTGTATGTCATCGAGAGTATTTAAATGATTTTCAATCAGAAAAAAAATTTGCGATTAAAATGCGATTAATCGCGAGTTAACTCAGGCATTGATGCGATTAATCGCGATTAAAAAAATTTAATCGATTGACAGCACTAATATATATATATATATATATATATATATTCACACACACAGTATATTTATAAGCTCATTATTCTAGTCTGTGAAAGATGGATCTGCTCAGTTATCTCTTAGCCAAACTGAGATCATTGGGTTTTGGGAAAATAAATGCATGCAACATCATTTAAACTTTAAAGAAAAGTAGTAATCCTAAAATATGAAAAAGATATATAAGGCTGAGGCTGGTGTGGAACCTATTAGCAAACATGCTGCAATGTTCTGAATCAGTTGCAATTGATGAGGTACTAATTAACATGTACTTATTGTATATTAAGAGACCTGCAGTAATTTGCTCTGGATGTGATGAAGCCATGCGAGGTGTTTTAACTTAACTGAAGAAAAGATTAGTTTAGATTAGTTTGGCAATTTAAAGGTAACTGAGAACTGATATTTTCTGTCAGTCTGATTGAAGATAATTAAAAAGTTAAAGTCCAAAACATTTTAGGATTATAACAGAGGAGGACAAAGAATCTTAGTTATTTTATCCATTTCAAAATACAATCACTTAATTATGGGTTTCATTTAGTGTAAGATGTGTTTGTGTCAAAGCATTTTTTATTTTTTAGCAGGCAATCAAGCAGAGGTCAGAGTTGGGCAGAGAAATCCATACAAAACAAGACCCAAGATCGACCCCTAGGGTAAACAGTTTCTAGACACCCCCACATAGAGGAAAGTGCTTCTCGTGCAATTGAGACTGAATCATAATGGAACAGTGCCTAGTAGGCCAACACATTATAGTCTGGAAAAAGAAAGTTGTGGTCAACTATGTGAAAGGCCAGAGATAGATCTAAAGCACTAAAGCAAAAACAAAAAAAACCCTGAGTAAACATTTCAAATTAAATTATTAAAAACTCCAAAGAGCACTGGCTTACTTCTATTGTGTACAGGCTGAAACTCTACATAAACACCAGGAGTACCAAAAAATAAGTTGAGCATATAAAAACTGTTCCCTAAGAATTTAAATATTAAAAGGCAATTTGGATATGAGCGTTTATTTAGAGACAACATTATAACTTCACAAACGCTTGCTTACAAGCGACTGGTGCACAGCCAGCAGACAAGAAAACACTGAGAAAATGTAGAATATTGTGCATAATATAGGAGACCCCCTTAAATTATATGGAGGGTGTTCTATAAGAGAAAACAGACGGGGTTTAAGGTTTAGATTAATAATGCTTCTTTTGAAAAGGAAAGGCAGAACAGCCAGAATTAAATGGAACTCAAAATCTTGGCAGAAAAAAAATATCTAGCAATATAATACAAAATGTTATAATATGCAGACTGGACACATTGAATTATTTAACTCAACATGTAGAGGCAGATCAAGAAGAAACAGGAATAAAGTTCCAGGGATCTTCCTCTAGGTCTCCTCCTTTCATGCTGTTGCCAGTTCTGTGTGTAGCTGGAAAAAAATAATTCCCCAAGGCAATTTAAAACGGCTTATAAGTCCTGCATCATCATATGCAAGCAAGGCGGTACAATCTCAAAACATGCTTCCTCCACCTTCTTCCAACAACAAGCAGGTCATTACCCCTGGGGGGTTGTGACCTGAACAGCTGGATTGACAATAATAAAGGTTTGAAAAGAATCCCAAAAGCTCACTGTTGAAGAAATGCAGCAAAAAGCCACATCTTAGGTTCGCAAGTCTCCATAACAACCATAATAAACCATCTACATGCAAAAAGCTTTTGTAGAAGACATGCCAGGAAGAAAAAATCCGTTATAAAACAACAATTTTGAGTTCAATCCATGCTGCTGGAAATTTAAATAAAACTGTGTGTTGAGATTTCAACAAACTAGAGGTGGAACTAGTATAAAAAAACAACAATGAACAATGAATTAGTGGAAAAGCAAGCTATGCATCGTGTTAAGGGTTAGAGTGTGATGGTGTGGGCCTTTTTCTCTCTCATAATCAGAGTGCAAAGCATCAGGACCCTAAAATACCAGGACATCAGGTGGTATTTGAAGGAAAACTAAATAAGAGTCAAACAGGATTAAAAGTTAAAAGGTCCAGTTTGTAAACTTCAACCTAAGACTAAGTGTTATTTTTTTTTGAAACAGTGGTGTGTCTAAATGAAAAAAAGGATGGCACATTACAGTGCAGTGAACAGGGGCTTAGCCTTTTCTTAACTGATGAACAGAACCATGGATTCTCCGTTCTACCAAACATCTTGAGGGTGAACGTCTGGCCATGTGTTGGTGGCCGCAAACTGAGATGAAGTTGGATTATGCAACAGTAAAAGGTCTAATGATCTCTACTGTGGCTAAATTACTTGTATTCTGCAAAGCTGAGCAGGCAAAGATTCCTCAACACCTCTGGAAAAGATTATTTGCAATTTATGGCAATTCTCTATCTATTTACCAAGGGACCAAACAAGTTACAGTAGCAGCCATTCAAAATGGCTCTTCCCAATCAAACGGTAGACAGATGGCAGCCCACTTCCCTGCAACTCCCAGCAAAATACCCTTGTATTTCCAGCTACTGGAGAGTCCCCTTTATTCTCCTGGGCATGCATATTTTTTTTACTCTGACTCCATCATTTCACTGAATTACAGGGTCTGACCAGGAGATGATGCTTCTCTTTTGATCTTAATGTCCACAAATAACGGCATAAAGAATATTTTAATAAAAGATTGATGTTTAAAAATAATTGTAGAGGACCAGCCAACGACCAGTCAATGGCCCATCAAGGAAAGGTGAGAAATTTTAAATGGCTACTCTTGTACAGTACTCAGGGGGGAATTTTTTTTTAAGACTTGGCTGTTTAAATTTTATTTATTTTTTCCCTACATAATGAAAAATATTTCAAATCTGTGTTTTGTGTTTACTTGTGTTTTTTTTTTTACTTATATTTATCATATGTTGTGAAACCTGAAAGTTTGAAAGATAATTCAGGAGGTTGGCAAGAACTTTCAAACCACTCTAATTTGCGGTTTGTCACCTCATAGGAAAATTTATTTAAAGGTATTTAGATTTTTCTGATTTGTCATTATCTTACCTTAAAATACACATTTGTCTTTTCTATATCTACAACAAGGTCACCATTAAGACTGAATTGAACCATTTCTTAATACATACAGAAAATCCAGGCCCTGACATAAAAAAAAGTTAAATAAATAATCAAGGTATAGAGTGGGTTGCTCTGCTGAATAAAAAAAAAAACTACTGATGGAAAAAAAACCAAATGGTTAAGAATTCCTACTAATACATAAAGTATTGGATCTTTCTCTACTTTCTAATCTGTGCTCGTTGTTTGCTGGGCACTATTTCAGAAAACTATTAGTTTGTGTTGTTCCCAAGGTAACACTTTCCTCTTCCTTCCTTTTATGCCAAGGGACTGCAGCTTTTGGCAGCACAGACAGAGGTGGATTAGGAACAGCGCTAGATGATGGACAAACAAAACCATGCAGTTCTGAAAGTCCAAGTACATCAATCACGGAAGTCAAACTTTTCCTGGTGAAAAGCAAAAAAAAAAAAATTTCAATTATGCTAGTACTTTTAGGCTCAGTTTAAAAATACCTTTTTTGTATGCTATTTACATACAGGAATTATTTTTCTTTTGTGGGCAAAAGTGAAAGAGAAAAAGAAAAATCGGATTGCTCATGACATATGGCCAAAAGAAAAATCCTCTCATGCTTGTAGCAGAGTTTAGCAGCAACACTGCTGGGAGGAAGAGTGATTACAGATGAAAAGGATTGGCTTTTCTTGTCTCTTTAATTGCCTCCCAAACTTTAATAGGAACAATTTATCACTCTCTGCAACCAGGAGACAGTATGTGGAAACTCTTATGCCACAGAGGAAAAGACTATTTAATACTTCAGAAGGACAAGATCTACTGTTAAAATCTTGTTCCACCACCACCACACAGAAACACACTTCTGAAAAGATGGTGTCACACACCGAGTATGACTGCTTATGTATCAACATTTCTGAAAGAAGTAAAGAAAAGAATAAAAATAGTCGGTCCAGTCGGACTTTTACCAAAGGTTACCATCAGGCTTTCTTGCCACTGCAGACAGACTGCACCTTATTAACCTGTACGAAAAGCTTTTTAAATTTAGTGAATATATTAAAAATCTGCAGTAATATTTACGTTGATAAAATAATCAATCATTAATTCAAGCGACTCTTCAAGCAACTCTTTATTAGAATATGCAAATGAGCTGACAAAGTACCATATTCAATTCACTTTTATGACTTATGCAACCAACCACTTGTGTGCCCTGAATCGACTTGAGAAGCAAAGACTAAAACACTGAAAGCCTTTTAAATTGTAATCTGAACTTTGATTAAAAGACACTGGGGTTCTCTTTTCTAACTATTGTCCCTTTTAAGCCTTGAAAAGCTTCCAAAATCAAAGCAAATTATTTAATAATGAGACTTTATAGGGACTGTTCTGGTTCATCCCATGTATTAGATTAATGATGTACTAGATTAGTGAAATGCATATTGCATGCTGAATACTAAATATGCTCAGCAAGTTTGTAATCCATGCAATATTTGTCATAGCTTTTCTCCAAGAAGCCAAGATTTCAAATACAAATATTCTCAGTCCCCCCCACAGCTAGTTTTTTCTACAGACTTCAAGGTCATTTCTTTAAACTGGTAAACAAACTGAATTACAACAGAAATAGATAAATTGGCCCTTAAGATCTGCATGATAGCCAATTCATTTTATTTTTTTAAACTTAAGACATGTTAACTAAGTACCAAGAACAAGGTTAATAATTCAACGGCAAGAGATGTTTTACAAACAGCATGCATGAATTTGGTTGGCCAATTAACAGGACAGAAACTTAAGTTGTAATAAACATCTGGACATAGAAATATTCCTATCAACGATCTAAAATCAGTATTTATAGTTAAGCGTATCACTGGATAGTTAGCTTTAAATAACAAACACAGCCACCATCAACCTAAAAATTTTATGTTCTAGATAAAACATTGAGCAAATTAATAGACTAACCCCCCATTGGTTTGTCAGTTACAGTAAGAGTTTGTTGGTCAAATTGAATCGCTGAAGCTTCTACACCAAGTGGGACCAGTTTCCCCTGAGGGTTTGTATATGTCACTGGAATGTTTTTGACGTTGATCTTGAGAGAAGAGAATCACAGTTTGTGCATAAAATTGTTTCACCAGTGGGTTGAAATTGCAATCAAAAACCACCTGCATAGGACAATTTTACAATGACAATAAACACATTCTGGACTCCTAGGGAATGGTTCCAAACTATTGGGATAACTAAGACTCCTTGTGCACAATGAAACAACCATGGCACAACATGCTGAGTAATGAGGCTCTGACGGGCAAAAGTAGAAAAAAAAGACTGGCCAGCTACATGAACATTTTTATTTTAAAGCAGAGCAGCATAATACAACCTACTATGGTAGACTCAACCTTTGTTAAAAAACTGCCAAACTGCAGTCACCTTTAAAAGGTGAGCCAGTTTGATTCCTTTTAAATGAAACTAAAGGTTGTTTGTCATGTACATCTATAGAAGCCTACATTTTTTTACATTCTTCTAAAATTATAAAAATTTAATTTGGTGTTAGTCTGCTCTATAGTGGACAGTAAATGCTATTTGCCTTTTATAATTGTTTTTCATTTCAGAGAAAAAACTTAAAAATATACACAAAAATTTACATAAGATTTAAAAATACGTTTTATTGCCAAAAACACTTATTTGTTTCAACTTGCTTGCAAAAAAATTTAACAAGCAGTTTAAAAAGTTGAATAAAGCTGAGGAATATTTTAACTTAATTTAGCTTTAAATTCTACTTTTATTGATTTCTGCAGTGTTGAAATTATTTAACCGCAGAATATAAGTTTTCCTTCTAGCAAAATCTATACAGTAAATACTGTGAGGAATAAGCCACACTCAACTCGATGCCGAAGACTGCTTTAAGGAAGCTTATGTTTAAGCTTCATTTCACCTTTAAACAGCAAAATCATCCAAAGCATATCTTAAAATTCATCAGACTTTGGAAGGGTCCTACAGGTGACAACAGTGACCATCATGTTTGCCAAACATGAGCCTAAATCAGAATTTCTAGTGAGATTTGAAGGTGATTGCAACATGTAACCCAAACACAATAATGAATTGGAAGGTCAGGCCCATAGACATGGAAACGCTGATAGAAGCAGCAGGACTTAACCAAAAAAACAATAACTCAACCAGGCTTTTATTTCAAATTTCGAGAAAAAAGTCCTATTAGTTGTATTGAACTATTTCATGTTTGTTCTTTTATTCCTTTATTGCAAATGGCTGCTTCTGCCACTAAACCCTAATTTGCAGTTTGGTTGAAGAGCTCAAGTTTCAACTGCCTTTTTCTCTGCAGAGCTTCTTTTCTTTTGATAGCTTTTACTTTATGTGTAGTTGTCAAATTCATTGTGCAAGATATAAATATCTATATGAAAGAAATAATGTTTAATAGTGTTAGAGCTGAATGTTTTGAAAAACATCCATTTCTCGAGAACTTTTCATAAATGAGATTGCATCTTTTTAAAAGAAAGCTCATTATGTTGACAGTGTGTTCCACTTGGTTTGGACTCTTGGCTCTGCCTGAATATGAACGCTGACATGAAATGTAAATGATAAGCAGACGGCATGATTTGTTTAGCCATGAGTGGTGATGAAGATGATTACAATTTAAATGAGCTGCCTTCAAAACTTTGCTCCAAGACACAAACAAAGCCTTGTTTACATTACAAAATTCTGTACACACATCAAGATGTTACAGAACCATCTGAGCTGAGATTTTCTGCTTTGAGGAGAATAGACGCCATCAATCTGCTTTTCATCAAAATCGAGGATTCCTTTGGCAAACACAGCTGCTGCCCCCGTTTCTCCCACTAGCTTATATTTAAGCAGTAACAAATCCATCATACTTTAAAGGGCATTTTTTTACTGTAATTTAAGACTTCCTTAAAAAAAAAAAAAAAAATATATATATATATATATATATCTATATATCGATATATCTATATCTATATATCGATATATCTATATCTATATATCTATATATCGATATATCTATATCTATATATATATAGATATAGATATATATATATTTGAATAAGCACAGATGCTGATAAGAGTGTCATGGATAGATGACCAATGCCAAACACATGCGAATAGTGTAAACAGGGATGATATGGAAATCACTCGCTCCATTTTGTAAGACATTTCCAAAAATCTAAAAAAAAAAGAAAGTCACAAGTTGCAAAGTGATACTGTATGGATGTTTGGAGGAAACAGATTACTAACATTTGGTAAAAGGCCATAACATAACCTAATATGGAATAACTGCAGTGCCATGAATGTTGTCTGGATGCACTCTAGCTCATAAGTATAAGATGACAGCCAGCTGAAGCAGCTAATTACTTATTAATTTGGTTCAAGTGCATCTAAAACATGCACATCACCGGGCCTTGAGGACTGACTTTTAACACCACTGACATGCCACAGTTCAGGCCACAGTGTGGTCTGCTAAGGACACTATGGGCTACTCAAACACTTGTCTTACTATGTCATGCACACATTTTTCAAACGTTTAATCTAATTAAGGTCAAATATACATGACTTCTAATTTTTTAATGCACCACCAGCAATACACAATACAAACATAGCAAGGCTGGTAAAATACGATAATGATTTAGAAACGGATAGTCACACAGCATAGACAGATCCTTCAACATAAAAAAGCATTTATAAGATGGACATAAATATTTTCAAATTAAGAAAACTGTAAGACACATACTACTGTCTCTATAAAGAACTTTTCATCATTAATTGGCACATCTATATAAAGGTGTACGTCGATAGATCCTTGAAATTATAGATTTCACCCAGAGCAGCAAATCAGTGTAAACTGAAGAGAAAATAGAGAAGAAGCCTGGACTCAGACATGTACTCTAAGGCACATACAGCCTTACAGCAAAGTGTAGCAAGTGATTCTTTTGAATCTTTTTTTCTCCGGCATCCTCTGAGGAGCGTTCCAACAGCACAGGAGGGGGTCAGGAGCAGGATTACAGCTCAGACCATCTCAATTTATTAGCGTACTGCTGACTCCTGATGCTTGAAGGCAGTATTCCAGTTCACCCTCATGCAAATGGGCTTCAAATGAGACAAGACACAAAGCTTTTGTCCAGTGATGAACGGCCTCAAAATGCAAAAGCGACAAAGAGTGTGTTTGATAGGGATAGTATATTAAGGGATGAGCACAAGGGGAAACAAGCAGAATGAGGTAAGAGGAATGGCTGACAAGAGCTGTTAGTATTACATTTGTTTATGTTTTTCGGATTGCTGCTGTTGTTAAAATACACTCTCTACTTTGTTAGGTGAGGCCATTAGGGACCAGATGATTGTAACGCCAATGCCATGTCAAAATCTGCTTTATAGCTCACTTTGGAGCTGATATGTGCTTTGGTAATTTTCACCCATGTCTAGCCTCTTATACACAGTGGAGAGAAAACTGTTTGTGGAGAAAAACACTTTGAGTTGTTTGTGAGTAACAGTGTTTGTTACTCTGATTCAATTCAATTCAATTCAATTCAGTTTATTTATATAGCGCCAAATTCACAACACATGTCATCTCAAGGCACTTTACAGTTCAACCAGATCATACAGTCAAATTGATACAAAGTTTTCTATCTAAGGAAAACCAGTTGATTGCATTGACTCATTGACTCAAATACAATCCCCCACACTAAGCATGCTTGTAGCGACAGTGGAGAGGAAAAACTCCCTTTTAACAGGAAGAAACCTCCAGCAGAACCAGGCTCAGTGTGAGCGGCCATCTGCCGAGGCCGACTGGGGTTCAAGGAGACAGAAGCAGAGATACAAAAAGCAGCTGTAAAAGGCGGCCCCGTCCAGGAAACACACAGCCAGGCAGACGAGCTCCAAGGCAGCTCCCATGCCAGAGGACGAAGAGAGCACATCCACTCAGTCACGGTCAGAGAAACAGGACCACACTGGAAAACAGGCCGATCTCCAACATCTATTAACAAGGGTGTTGATAGAAGCAGCACAGCTGATGTTTTTTTCCAGGATGACGTCACAGCCAAACAGGAACAGACGAGGCAAAGCTACTCTGAGGAGAAGCAGAGAGAGCAGAAGGTTAGAGATTGAACTAACAGATTCTGCAGAATAGGAGAACAGAGAGAGAATGAAGCAGAATGATGAAATGGGGGTCCCTATGTCCTCCAAAAGTCTAAGCCTATAGCAGCATAACTATAGAGATAGCTCAGGATAACCTGAGCCACCCTAACTATAAGCTTTATCAAAAATGAAAGTTTTAAGCCTAGCCTTAAAAGTAGACAGGGTGTCTGCCTCACGGACTAAAACTGGTAGTTGGTTCCACAGGAGAGGAGCCTGATAACTAAAAGATCTGCCTCCCATTCTACTTTTAGAAATTCTAGGAACGATTAGTAAACCTGCAGATTGAGAGCGAAGTGCTCTGTTAGGAACATAAGGAACAATCAGATCTCTGATATAAGATGGAGCTTGGCCATTTAAGGCTTTATATGTGAGAAGGAGGATTTTAAATTCTATTCTTGATTTAACAGGAAGCCAATGAAGAGAAGCCAGGATAGGAGAGATATGATCTCTCTTTTTCATTTTCATTAGAACTCTGGCTGCAGCATTTTGGATCAGCCGAAGGCTTTTAACTACAGTTTGTGGACTTCCTGATAGTAAAGAATTACAATAGTCCAGCCTTGAAGTAACAAATGCATGGACTAGTTTCTCAGCATCACCCCTGGACAGGATATTTCTAATTTTTGCAATGTTCCTCAGATGAAAGAAGGAAATTCTAGAAACCTCTTTGATATGGGATTTAAATGACAGGTCATTACTTTATTATCTGAAATCAGTTTAATCCCATCCAAATGAAGTGACTGGCTAATCAGTTTCTTTTTCAGAGACTCTGGTCCAAAGACTATAACTTCTGTTTTGTCTGCATTCAGAAGCAGAAAATTAAGAGTCATCCAGGTTTTTATGTCTTCAAGACATGCCTGTAATCTATGTAATGGGTTAGCTTCATCTGGATTTATAGACAGATATAGCTGGGTATCATCAGCATAACAGTGGAAATTAATCCCATGCTGTCTAATAATTCTACCAATTGGGAGCATGTATAAAGTAAAGAGAATTGGTCCTAGCACTGATCCCTGTGGTACTCCACAGGTAACCTTTGAGCGTGTTGAAGATCTATCATTAACATGAACAAACTGAATTCGATCAGATAGATAAGATTTAAACCAGTCTAGTGCTGTTCCTTTAATTCCAACAAAATATTCAAGTCTTTCTAAAAGAATATTATGGTCAACTGTATCAAATGCAGCACTAAGATCCAACAGGACGAGCACAGATACAAGTCCATTATCTGAGGCCATGAGAATATCATTAGTGACTTTCACCAGAGCTGTTTCAGTGCTATGATGAGCTCTAAAGCCAGACTGAAACTCTTCAAAAAGTTCATTATGGTGGAAGTGATCGCAAACTTGTTTGGCAACTACTTTCTCAAGAATTTTGGATAAGAAAGGAAGATTGGATATAGGTCTATAATTGACCAAGTCATCTGGGTCAAGAGACGGTTTCTTAAGCAGAGGTTTAATTACAGCAATCTTAAAAGCTTTAGGTACATATCCCTGTAACAGAGATAGATTAATCACATCTAAAATGGAGGAGGAGATCAAAGGGAATACCTCCTTAAATAACCTGATTGGAACTGGATCTAACATACAAGTTGAAGGCTTAGATGAAGACAATAATTTTGCTAATTCAGAGAGTTCAACTGGATCAAAGCAGTCTAAACCCGGTTCAGATTCCATGACTACCTCAGGTACAATCGCGGATAGAGGAGTGCTTATGATCTTATTTTTAATAAGATCAATCTTATTTATAAAGAATCCCATAAAATCATTGCTGCTAAGAGCAGGTGGAATGGACGGTTCAACAGAGCTATGGCTCTGGGTGAGTTTGGCAACTGTATTAAAAAGAAATCTAGGATTATTCTTATTCTCCTCTATTAATGAGGAGAAGTATGTTGCTCTTGCTTTACAAAGGGTCCTCTTATACAGCAGTAAACCATTTTTCCAGACTAGGAAGGACTCTCGCAGGCCTGTGGAGCGATATTTTCTCTCCAGTTTCCTAGCATTTTGCTTCAAAGTACGCAGCTCTGCATTAAACCAAGGAGCAAGCTTTCTATTTTTAACGGTTTTCATTTTCAAAGGAGCTGCGTTGTCTAAGGCAATACGCAGAGAACTAGCAACCCCCTCAACAAAATCATCAACCTGTGAAGGGGAATAAGCTAAGCTTTTGCACTCTGCAGCACTGCTCAGTGACACAGAGCAAAGAGAAAGTGAAGCAGATTCTTTAAAATTTATAACTGCACTATCTGATAAAGATCTACTAAAATTGAACCTTCTTTTGGGGGAGGAGAACTCTGTTAAAGTAATCCTGAAGGTTATTAGAAAGTGGTCAGAGAGGACAGGGTTGTGAGGAAATACTGTTATTTCTTCACATTCTATGCCGTATGTCAGCACAAGATCCAAAGTATGAAGATGAGAATGCGTGGGACTATTCACATTTTGAACAAAGCCAATAGTGTCTAAGATAGCATTAAAGGCTGCTCTTAAGCTATCGCCTTCAATGTCAGCATGGATGTTAAAATCTCCCACTATGATGACCCTGTCAGTATTTAATACCAAATCAGAAAGGAACTCTGAAAACTCATCTAAAAATTCAGAGTAAGGACCTGGTGGACGATACAAAGTTACAAAAAGAAGAGGTTTTCTTGCCTTGAAATTTGGATCAGGGAAATTAAGGGTTAAATGTTCAAAAGAGTTGTAGGAATTAATTGTTTTGGGAGTAATCAGTAAGTCAGACTCGAAGATTGTTGCTACTCCTCCTCCTCGCCCAGAACTTCTGGGGATGTGAAAATTTAAATAGCTTGAAGGAGTTGCCTCATTTATGCTCACATAATCCTCTTGCTGCAGCCAGGTTTCTGTAAGGCAAAACAAGTCAATGTGATTATCACAAATCAAGTCATTAACTAGTAGACTTTTAGAGGAAAGCGATCTTATGTTAAACAGACCGCATTTAATTGTTTTAACTTTTTCCCCAATTGGAGTTATTTTGATTTTAATTAGATTATCATGATTTACTCCTTTGGGAATCTTTGCTAATTTATTAGATTTTGGTCGTGGGCAAGACACTGTCTGGATGGAGTAAAGAGTGGGTAACAGTAGAGAAGCTGCAGAGATGTGTGTTAAACTACAACTCTGCTTCCTGGTCTGCACCCTGGGTGGTCAGGGTTTTGGAGGACTAATAAATGTGGCCAGATTCCTAGAAAGAAGAGCTGCACCATCCAAAGTGGGATGGATGCCGTCTCTCCGAATCAGACCAGGCTTTCCCCAAAAGGATTGCCAATTATTAATGTAGCCCACGTTGTTTTCAGGGCACCACCTAGACAACCAGCGATTGAATGACGACATGCGGCTAAACATGTCATCACTGGTCAGATCAGGGAGGGGACCAGAGAAAATTACGGAGTCCGACATTTTTTTGGCAAACTTACACACCGAAGCAACACTAATTTTAGTGACCTCCGATCGGCGTAACCGGGTGTCATTACCACCAGCGTGAATAACAATCTTACTGTATTTAACCTTATCCTTAGCCAGTAGTTTCAGGTAGGATTTGATGTCGCCCGTTCTGGCCCCCGGCAAACATTTGACTATGGTCCCTGGTGTCTCTAATGCCACGTTTCTGACTATGGAGCTGCCAATCACCAGAGTGGGCTTCTCAGTGGGTGTGTCACTGAGTGGGGAAAACCGGTTAGAAACGTGAACGGGTTGGTGGTGACCAGTGGGCAGAGATCCACGACTACGCTTTCTGCGTACAGTTACCCAATCGCCTGGCTGCTCAGGCACTTTTGGAGGACAGCTACGTGGGGGGCCTACTTCAACAGCCTGAAGCCTGGATTCTAACTCTGACACCCTCGCCTCCAAAGCTACAAAAATACTACACTTATTACACATCCCATTATCACTAAAGGAGGCAGAGGAATAACTGAACATCTGACACAGAGAGCAGGAGAGAGGAGAGGAAGAAGGAAGAGTTGGAAAAGAGTCAAGGGAGGGAGAGAGAGAAGCCATAGCAATGCTAAGCTGGCGCTAGCCTAGGCTAGCTACTTCTTGCTATCAGAAATAAAACCGTGTGAAACTGACAAGTGCTCAGTAGAAAAGTGCAGCAGAAGGTGCTATGTTTTAAAGTAGTCAGTTAGAGTTACTTAGATACAGAGATATCACAGAGAAAATAACTTAACTTCAGATGGAGATCCTCTGAACAGCTGCACACTCAGTTGCACACTCAGTTAATCCAAACAGGAAGTGAACAGGTCCAAACAGGAAGCCAAATTCAAGGTCTATCAGTCTAGTTAGAGAGCTCGCCTTAATCCTAAGTATCTCCTTTCCAAACTCCATACTTATTTTTTATAAAAAAAAATATTTTCATGAAAACTTCAATATAAAGACCACCTTCTAGTTTAAATATAAAAAAGGACATTGACGTTTTTATTGTGAATATTCTCTCTGATCTGCTACTTTTGTTTTTCTTTATTGATTTTGAAGCAGCTTTGACATTACCCCATATTAACCTTACCAAGTCTGAATAAGGGTGCTAAAAAAAAAAAAAAAAAAAAAAAAAAAAAAAAATGGTACAGACTTTAGGAGATTTTTATTCTTGGTGTTTCTCGGAGTTTTACAATTTTCAGGCTGTAAGGCATACTTACCATTAGCATAATCTCTCAATTTCAAGTCAGCACCCTGGATGGAATATTTTTTTAAATTCAAACATAGCTTCCAGTCAGTAAACATGTTGGTAAAACTAAAATATCTCTTTAAACTAAAATAAGCCAGGGGTATAAATAATTTTGGGCTTAGGTCAAACTGAGGATACACATAAAGACGACTTGTAAACACACAATTTGCCAGTCCACATTAAAAGCTGAGTGACATCTTCACTAATTGTTTTTGTTTTTTCTGCACACAGAGAAATGTTTGAAAACCTCAGCAAACCTTATAAATGTTTCAAAAAGAAAAATAAATACACTATATTGCCAAAAGTATTTGCTCACCTGCCTTGACTCACATATGAGCTTAAGTGACATCTCGTTCCTAATCCATAGGGTTCAATATGACGTCGGTCCACCCTTTGCAGCTAGAACAGCTTCAACTCTTCTGGGAAGGCTGTCCACAAGGTTTAGGAGTGTGTTTATGGGAATTTTTGACCATTCTTCCAGAAGCGCATTTGTGAGGTCGCACACTGATGTTGGACGAGAAGGCCTGGCTCTCAGTCTCCGCTCTAATTCATCCCAAAGGTGTTCTATCGGGTTGAGGTCAGGACTCTGTGCAGGCCAGTCAAGTTCATCCACACCAGACTCTGTCATCCATGTCTTTATGGACCTTGCTTTGTGCACTGGTGCACAGTCATGTTGGAAGAGGAAGGGGCCAGCTCCAAACTGTTCCCACAAAGTTGGGAGCATGGAATTGTCCAAAATGTCTTGGTATGCTGAAGCATTCAGAGTTCCTTTCACTGGAACTAAGGGGCCAAGCCCAGCTCCTGAAAAACAACCCCACACCATAATCCCCCCTCCACCAAACTTTACACTTGGCACAATGCAGTCAGACAAGTACCGTTCTCCTGGCAACCGCCAAACCCAGACCCGTCCATCAGATTGCCAGATGGAGAAGCGCGATTCGTCACTCCAGAGAACGCGTCTCCACTGCTCTAGAGTCCAGTGGCGGCGTGCTTTACACCACCGCATCCGACGCTTTGCATTGCACTTGGTGATGTATGGCTTGGATGCAGCTGCTCGACCATGGAAACCCATTCCATGAAGCTCTCTGCGCACTGTTCTTGAGCTAATCTGAAGGCCACATGAAGTTTGGAGGTCTGTAGTGATTGACTCTGCAGAAAGTTGGCGACCTCTTCGCACTATGCGCGTCAGCATCCGCTGACCCCGCTCCGTCAGTTTACGTGGCCTACCACTTCGTGGCTGAGTTGCTGTCGTTCCCAAACACTTCCATTTTCTTATAATACAGCTGACAGTTGACTGTGGAATATTTAGGAGCGAGGAAATTTCACGACTGGATTTGTTGCACAGGTGGCATCCTATCACAGTTCCACGCTGGAATTCACTGAGCTCCTGAGAGCGACCCATTCTTTCACAAATGTTTGTAAAAACAGTCTGCATACCTAGGTGCTTGAATTTATACACCTGTGGCCATGGAAGTGATTGGAACACCTGATTCCAATAATTTGGATGGGTGAGCAAATACTTTTGGCAATATAGTGTATTTCAATAGTTGTTCCAGAAAAAAAGCTATTACAAAATATATGCTAAAAAAATTATTAGATAAACTCTAATTCAATCCGGTATAAAAAAAAAAAAAAAAAAAAAACTAGACTTCAGTGTTTAGTTATAGTCATTTAAAAATGCTAAATTATTAAATTCCTTTTGATTTTACAAAATTTCATTTATTTCCCCTAGAAAAAAATTTACACAGAAAACATTTTTATTGTCAGCTAGGTGCATAATAGAAGCATAGCAAAATTGCTTAGTATTTTATGGCTTTATTGAAAAGTTTTATTTCACTTTATCATTCCAAATATGTCACGATTTTCATTATTAATGCCCATTCCTCACCTCAGAACCATTAATAAATTGTTTTGTTCCTAGACATTTTTAAAGGTAAACATCCTGCAGACAATGTTCATAATCTCAGAATGAATGACACGTCATAATGTTGAAGTTAAAAATAAAATTATACAATGACATGGTCATTGTTTTCTTTAGCACTTTTCTAGGTGCTCCCAACAGAAAAGAAAACAACCTTGAAAGACTTTACAGTGAGTAAAAGAGGGACTGACAGATGAAAAGCACTGTTGAGGTTTTCTCTGAAGTAAGTCATATTTTAATCTGCAGAGAACCCATAACAGCCATCTTTCCTCCTGTCAGAGAAAAGATGAGTTTGGGCAGACACCCTTACTCAGAGACACAATATCTCATCCCTGAGTTATCTGAATATTTAACAGTGGAGAGGCGAGTAGAATAATTTAGAGTAGGTGTTGATGAAAACAAAAAGCTAACAATGTTTTCTCTTTACATAGAATAAATATTGCATAGGATATCACCAGGAACTCATATAAAAGTGGCTCTGACATTAAGCTTTGAAGGTTTATATTATCCAAGGTCAATGGGGAAAAATGTTTGTTCATTTACATCTTTACACTACAGTTATTCTAGCAACAAAAAATCTATCAATGGTCCAAATAATTTTCAAAAATTAGTCACAAGATCAACAGATATTTTATCATAATTTAAATTTGAATTAAACCAAATTATCAGACAACTATATGTGGACAAGTCTACATAGATCAACAAATAACAAAACTTGAATATCTTAATGTTTACAGTTAACTTTGAGGAGCACCAAAGGTCGATCATATTGGGCAAATACCGGCCGCACCCATACAGTTTATAGTAAAAAACCAAGTCAAACTGCACCCTTAGCATCAAAGAACAATGTAGCTCATGGGCAATAAGCCACACCATCCGGAAGCTGCATTAAATTAAAGTCAGATATCTTCAAACACAACCGCTAGAAGGACCCATGTCATGTGGTTTTGCCAACTAGGGAAAGGAAAGAGCCAATTGAACCTGCCACCTTCAAACATCATTCAGCTAGTGAGGTCAAAGCTATTATTATGGAACACCAGTCGTCTTGAGTTTTAATGGTCTCAATCGATTCCCACAAAATATGACATCAAATCAAAGTAATGGTATATAGAGAGCTAATGTTACTCAATATAAAGTCATTGTAACAGCCAATTTTCTGATATGTAGGTAGTGTGTTGTGTGGGTGTAAAGATGAATAAACTATTAGAGAATGTAACAGAAATGAAGATACCTTGGAAGGTTCCAGGTTTCAATGAAAGATTAGTTTGCCTTAAATACAGCTTACGGTACATATTCTGATCCAAAAATGTAAATGTGGACTGCAGAGTTTCAATGCTTCAGTGACTTATGGTGCAGATAGAGAAAATGTTCCCTAAACACCCACTCTTATCACTGTTGTGTAAATTAGGCTCTAAGACTTTCAGAAACATACTTGAAATCTCCTCCTTTCAAGGATATTGCTTCATCTTGTCTCCGAGTACCTCTTGACCGTCACAATAGAACCATACAATTGACTGAGACAGATCTCACATATAGAAAAAGTTAAATAACTAAACTTCCATTCCATAACTACAATGAGCAGAAATTCCATATATCTCTATAAAGACTAATATGTAGATGTTTACCATGTTTTTTGAAATTTTAATAATATACTGGACTGGAGGATGGAAGTACTACCTTGCCTTTTAACTATATTACCATCTTTCTTTGACAGTACTTTAAGAACCTTTTTTATTTAACCTGCAACAACATCAGGAGGTAAATAAGGGTAAAATAAGAGCATTGTTTACAATGACAACTTAGTCATGTCAACACCCAACTATATACATCCCAAGCCAAACTATAAATTCAAATATCTTCCGTTTGTTGAGCGTGTTAAACAGCAACCCACAATCTAAATTCAATAATAGAAGCTGAGCATTTTTTTTTCCTCTTCAGTGACCTGCTCCTCTCTGCACAAGTTGGTCTCAGCATGCAGCTTTGATAAAGAGGCAGCACAATACATGCCAGGATTCAATAAACACACTTTATTGATTTTAAGAAAGTGGAATGTGGTTCTCTTGGAGAAACTAAAAAACAACAAAACAAAACAAAATCATCAAGGGACAGAGGCAGAAAAAAGGAGAAATTCAACAGGCAGTAATTTACCACATGTAGGTTGGCCCTTTGTAGTTGTTACGCTGATCTTCTGCACAATATGCAGCATGTATAGAAAGAAAAATAAAATCTGCCATTACCATAACTAAAATGTATTTTTCTTTAGTCAACATTTACTTTTTTTCATGTCTTTAAGGTGTTTCACCCATAGAGTCAGAAAGCCCCAACAATAAAAAGTTTAATACATTAAAGGTATGGTGGAGGATTTTCAAAAACTTTTTAAAAGACCTTCCCTTTCCACTTAAAAAAAAAGCGTGTTTGAGAGCATGCATGGGCCTATTTCTCCTTCAGCATGCTCTGTTTAAAAGTTGCTGGTTTCTCAGCTCATACAAGCTTAGTGTGAACGAAAGTCTGCCCTAACCTCTAAACTCCTCAATCACTATATAGAGCAGGGGTTATATAGTGGACTTCATTGCAAACTCGGTTAACTGACCGTTCGGAAAAATGATCACTGTTTTTTGCTCCGCTGGTCACGTAACTCCTCCTTCATTGCACGGTGCCTGCGCCATCTTTGTCACCAGTCGCTGCTGTTGGGTAGCGGAAGGTGGTCGCTGTGACAGCAAATCCCATAATGCTTTGCGAGGAGAGCTCTCTGCACAAAGCATTCCGGAATATATCTACCTCTTCTGAGGCCTTTCTTTTCTTCTCATACACTCCGTAGACACTTTTTGTCTTAGGCCATTTTTTAAAGAACAGCGGTGAGAAAGGTGAGCTTCAATGACTGTAGCTTACCACAGATGTACAGCCGAAAGTGCGCATGCTCAGAGAAAGATGGCTACTTGGACGAGAATGTAGAACAGCCTTACGTAAACATAATACCAGAATGATTGGCAATGAGGGCCACTTATTTAGATGATCCACATGGAAATAAAAGATCGTCCTCTATACCTTTAACAGTGATCTAAATGTTAGAGATTCTTATTAACAGCATCAAGTTAAAAATCAGTAACCGCAGCAGAACATCTAAACACTAGTGACTGATTATTCCTTGCAGCAGATTATTACGAAACAATCTGATGCCAATCTCACAAGTTGGTAGATCGACTAATATAATAAAATATTTTGAATATATTTTCAGTTGTTTCTGTTTTATGTAATGCAGGCCTTGTGGTTTCCCAATATTCAACCACACATACTTTTGTGTGAACATGCTGAAAACAAATAGGATGAATATTGTCTTAATTCTAATAACAGCAAATCAGAATCATAACTGCTTTAAAATGGTTTTAAAGCAAACAGCCTAATCTAGATCCTGTAAATTTATTTACAGCATAAAAACCTACTTTGAAAAGCCTTTTTTCTAGTTATTTTGCAGTAGAGAGTTTGAAAGATGAATATTGACAAACATTTCACTTTTTTTATAAAAAAAAAAAGGTCTATGTTGAGAGTATTGGTTATCACAAGATGAAAGCAATAATCTTAGTAATGCATCAATTCAATTCAGTTTATTTATATAGCGCCAAATTCACATCACATGACACTAATAACCTGCAAATACTCCACAAGAAGCATCACATATTTTAAATATATAGTTAATGAGAACATTGTGACCATCATATGCTGGAACAAACCAATAGCTTCAAAGTCATCTTAACCTCCATCTGCCTGACTTTTTTTTTTTTTAAACCACATTAAAAACTGAAGACAGAAGATAAATCAGACAGCAGATGATAAAATAGGGTAGGGGTCATCTTGGCCACCACCGTCTGGAATCTCTGGTCTGGAACGGACTGGCCATTGTGTCAGACACAAAGATGAATAGATGGAGCTCAGATTCGGCTTTGTGTGCTCTCTGAAACAGCCAGTCAACTAATACGCTGCACCATCAGCACACACTAGGAAACAACATGAGAGATGAATTACAAAGCTGCAACAGAACTTCACTACTATCATACATTTCTGTCATGATTTTTCCTGCTTTTCTCAGAATTATTCTTCTTAAATCTGCAGCACAAACAAAAGACTGATGAAAAAGCCACAAAGGCTTTGAAAAGTTTAATCAAAATGTCCTGTTTGACGTTTGGTCTAAAAGATCCAAAAGGGATTTGAAATAAATATTTTGCCATTAACAGCTTTTGATTCTATGAGCAAAATTCAACATAATTTTTTTTTTTTTTTGAAAATGTAAAACAAATTTAATCTCAAAGCTGCAGTTGCATTCAAATGTAACAAACTTTAACTGAATTTAAATATAGATGTGTTTATTAGTTATGTGTCCAACTATTAACTAACGAGGAGGATAAAAATAAGATAAAAAGGACATGTGTAAAATAGATGTTTTATTATTATGTCATTTAATTCCTTAAGTTAATAAAATTATTTAGGTTATAACAGCCCAGTCAATTTAATAACCAAATTTTGCTCCTTGACTTAAAATTAACTACTAAAAATGCAGCTTCTTCAGTCCATCTTCAAGTCTTTTGTTTGATTTGCTCTTTGGTGCACATTTAAAAACATCTGGACCATGCTTACAAGCATGCTTACAAGTTGCATGTCTTTTAGATCTAGTTTGCGCCTTTGAACGTTTTAATTTACATAAGCTAAAGCAATCAACAACAAAGCACGGCTCTGTAAACCTTCTTTTCCTTCTCTATAAATGAAGTAATGATAAGACGATAGCTTTGTTCTGTTTGCTTGATCCAGCTTCAGATTTGGAGATTTACACTTTAAATGTTTGTCTAAAGAGGGCTTTCTTGCCACCTTCTGTAAAAACAGCTCAGCAACAAATAGAAACAAATGGTGTTTTGAATCCGGTAACTGTTTCCTCCAAATGCCAAATTCCACGGCCGATTACGTTATAGCTCTGCAACTTAGCCTGTTCAGATTCAAAGACTACTTAGTATACCACTGAAAAATGCAGCCTCCTTTTTGCCCAGGAGAATCGGAAATTCCGCGATATATTGCAAGACCAAGTCAGCCAGCTGCTCAGAGAAAAATAGGAAATAGTGACGAACAGTGGTGGATATTGTATGTAAACATTAATATAATTATGTAAATTGTTTTGTTTTAAATGATGAAAATAGTTCAATTATTGGGTTAGATGTATGGCAGGTATTTATTTATTTTTATACGTTTTATCTGTCCCTGTGCAAATGGGTTTGACTGACATTTAAGCACATAACCTGATAACTGCAGTGTGGAAACTACAGATCTGATATCTGTGATGACGGTACTGCTGCTTAAGCTCCTCAAAAATGAAATAGGCAGACAAAACAGTTGTAAGAAGTTCTGCATCCATCCTCTGCTTGTTTTGTGCACCAACTGTAATGGTTGCTAGGGGATAGAGCTTACGCCGAGTGACGGGTGGTGACAGCCCGAGAAGGCTGGACCTGTTTGATTCTATGGCTGAACTCTTCTGGCATCCTATCTACATGGCCTACGAAGGACCCGGCCCATTTAGAGTGAGTCTTTTGAAGGACCCAGGCAGCAAATTTGAACACACCCCTAGTCCAAACAATCTCCAACAGGAGGCTGAGCATCTGTCCCCAGCATTTACTTTAGCTGATAGAACACAAATTTGTCATCATATTTTACTAAACAGTGTTTTTTTGACTTTGCAGTGTGCAACTAAAATCCTCAATGAATGGAGGTTGGTAATAAACAGCAGGTGAAATTCAAACATGCATTCTCACTGGAGTGAAAACAATTTATAACACAACATCAAAAGATCAGTTTCCAATTTCCTTTCCAGCTTTTCCATCAAATGTCAGTAAGTCTGTCATGATAGGAAGCAGCCATAGAACCTTCCCAGGTGCTTTGTCTTAGCCGTTGTCATTGCAGGTGAGAAAAATCAGTCAGGGCTCGATTTTTCTTCTTCCAACCACAAGGCTTCTTTCAGTTGCAAGGACCACAGGACCTGCAATCTTATGACAGTTTGGAAGAGAAAATTTTACATCCAAATCACAATCCCATTATGATTGAGCACCTGAATATCAGCATTGCTTCTAGTGCTGCTGTAAACGGTTCCTCCAATATCTAAAGTGACCTTGAAATGCAAACCCATCAATAATAGAATATACTAAGAGCTATAACTGATCTATCAAATGATTACAAATCTGTTAAAAATTAAGTATTTAGAAAATAGCAAAGCACATTTAGGTGTTGAGTTTAGAAAATGCTTGGCATACATTATGCCACTTTAGCCTTTCACAGTGTTATCTTATAAACAATGTCAGAAAATGACTGACTGCAGGAAAAACTTTAAGGTAGACAACAAATCACTGAAAGGTGCTTTTCAACTTTGAGGCACAGAAAACTATTTTCCAAGAGGCTTTTTTCACCCACAACAGAACCTCCTTATTTTCTTTGGATGTTTTTGTGCTTTTTCGCCAAGGGGTCCAAAACAGAGAGATTGATTTAAATTATGTCTGCAGTTGGCTGGTAACAGCTCCTCGTTTCGAAAGAGTGTTGATTGCCACACTGCTGGATGTGGGAGGAAAATTAAAAGCGGTGATTTTGAACAATAAATGTGTAACTGCTTCTTCTGTCACAACAAAGATAATTAAACAAGATTTTGCAAAAACAGACTTCCTGTTTTTTTTTGTTTTTTTTTTTTATCCCTTTGGAAGACTCAGACCCGGTTAGTATTTCAAGTCTCTATTATTTCTTAAGTTGTAGATAAATTAAAATCAGAGGGAATTTTGTTAAATTATCATATTATTCATTTCACATTATTAAATTCAGTTGATTTCATCAATCCTAAAGAGAAATTACCCAAAATATAATACTAAGAAATTAATTACTATCAAGAAGTCCTATTGGTTGTCTCTTGGTTAAAATAGCAACCTTGAAAATAAACAATAAACTCAGATGTATATTTAAAAACAAAACAAACCATAAATTAAAGCTTCAGAGATGTATAGTCAAGCCTTAACCACAAACGCAATCAGCATCCTATTGCCTTGTCCATCAACTTATAATCTGTAAGTCCATGGGGATCGTTACTGTTTTATTTGTGTGACATGAACCATTTGAATAAAAAAAAACAAAAAACTACTTACCAGGGCCTTTCACATGGGCAGATAATGACCCTGGTGATCTGTTTTTATCCTGGCATATGCAGTAAAAATGATGGAAAGTTAACCAAGGACAAAGAAAACTAGCATGGTTTTAAGAAAATGTACCTGCTATTGAAACATGCTTTATTATTACAGCATGTACCTCAGTACAAGTAATACAGCAGAGAATTTTTATTAAATTGCATTAATAAAACTCATTATATTCTGTGTATTTACAGTATGCAGCGTCAGTTCACTGCACATGGGATTTTGGCAAATGTGTACTAATAATTAGTTTCAAAGTCTATGGGATCATTGTATATCAGGGGTAACCAACTAAAAATCAGCAGGGTCTGAATAAAGAAAATCATCAACCAGTAAAGGTCCGGAGACATTTTTAATTATAATCTGTTACTTTAAACAGAATTTTAAACTGAAATAAAATTAGGTTTTTAATGCATCTATGTTATACATACATTTTTTTATAAAAAAAAAAAACATAAAAAAGAAAAAAAATAGAACATTTTCCCATTTTAAAATCTAGCCTTTTATGAGAACAACAATCGCTCAGTTTGGTTGTTACGGCCCCCTGTATGTCTAGGGAAGTGGGAGCATAAACATATACAGTAGGCAGAAACTGGTAAATCACACAAACACCTGAACTGACCGTTGTTTCTTCTTTTTTATGGCTTAATGAGAGAAGTGAGCTTTGGGCTGATCTGCAAGGCTTTAAACCTGGGTTTGAATGGCAACAAAGTCATTCTCAAGCACATATCAAGGTGCTCATTTTGAGCCTGGATCAATATTTATTTTTGATTACAGCTATGGTGGGGAATCCTGCTTCAAAGCAGTAGGTTTCGCAAAACATACTCAAAATGTGTAGGGTCATCTTTGAGCATACCATTTCACTTTTCGTTCACCAGTTCACCGCAGCTCTTCCAGGAGTCTATACTTTCTCTGCTTCCTTTTCATCATTGTCTTCTCCTTCTTTCCCATCACCCAGCTTGCCTGCTGTGTCTAAAACTGGCTTGCAGCAGCAACCCAGTCTGACACAGCTCATTGGCTAACTTGTATCATGTGTAGCCTGGTCCTGGAGGCTCCGAGAGCTTTACCATATTAACAGGAGAAGCAGTGCAAATGAATCTACCGCATGTTATCGTCGGACAACATGCGGTAGATTATAAATGCATTAAAACGGGTGGGGTCCAGATAAACCAGCATTTGGGTCCGGATCCGGACTGCAGTCCGCTAATCAGTGACCCCTGTTGTATATAAATAAAACAATTGGAACTTTCATTAATCATAAAATAATTCACATTTTCAAAACTATTAAACTAAACAATACAGTATGAAGTATGCCAGAACAGAGTTATTTTTTCTCTTGAGAATTATTAAACATGCAAGAATTAATATTTTAAAGAAAAATGAGCTAAATGCTAAAATTTAAAGCAGAACTTGAAATTTCAAATAATTTATGATGCCAAAAAGTCAATAGAAAGGAGGAGCTTATTGCAGCTCGGATGGATGCCAAGTTTGTATCAACGTAGCCTGAATTTGCAGTTGTTCAACATTTTATATGAAAGTGCGCTGTCTGTGTATACTATGCTGCAAAACAAATGACATGGATGCCAACTATAAACTATAAAGGGTTCAGACTACTATAGCAAGATGTGAAAATATGCAGTCAGCTAGAATAATGCAACAGAAGTATGATTTCTCAGCTTTTAGGTTTGTTTTGTTTTATGGGTTTCCTCACAACCAATAACGAATAAAAAGGACAAAAAACAAAAAAGTATTCATAACTTAAAGTTTACCGTACTCCATTTCTGTCATATAAGAAGCACAATGTTGTTGTTGTCTTATGTGACCAATAGCTCAACACCAAGTAGCAAATACATGCGAAGTAGGAGAGAAATCTTTGTTAATAAGCTTTAAGCACCTTTGCCTCAAAAAAGTATATTAACAATGGGAAATGTGCCGTATTTCATGTAAGACACAATAAAAGACTATCCTTACAATTTTTATTATTCTTTTTTTTAACACTTAAAAGGATGTTTGCAAGTGGAACTCAAAAATCATTTGTTGTTAAAACCTCAACAATGAATAGTTCAGGTAGATGGCATGTTGCACAAAACATGCAATAAAACCATAAAATGGTGCGTTGCTGCTTGGGTTAAGCAATACTGCAACACCAGATGTTAGTTTCCAAACATTTTCTGAAGAGAAGAGGATAAGTGCTGTTTTATAATGAGCTGAAAAACTGGCAAGGGATAGATGGTCTGGTCTGATCGAGCAAAGCTAATTCTGAGGTTTTTTGGCAAAGTACTTCAGACAGGAAACGTCTGAAATCACTGGAGAAATTATGTCAGAGGTCCTGATATCTTAGAGATGAAGGAAGACCTTGAAGGAATATGCTATTTGCATGCATTTCAGAGCATCTAATGTGAAAGGTTTGACAAAAAAGGCTGCCAACAGTCCATGGGTGCAGATTCAGACTCTAGAGAAGCAAAGGCCAACAGCTTAAATTTTTTTCCTAGAAAACAGTCAAAGAAACTTCCCCAGAAACATGCTCTGCTTATCAAGAAATTGTCCCTGGGACACTGAATATGTGAATATTAAAACTGCCCATTCTCATAAGAGCACAATTCTTATGGCATTTCAAAAACAAATCATAGGATATTTACAGCTTTATCTGAAACATGTTTTAGTTTGAGCATTGGGTATAGCATTCTTATAAGGATAAGAATGTAATTCCTGTTTGAGCTACAGGTGTCATACGTTTCACTGATTCATGCTACTATGTAGCATGTACATAGCACATGTTCTTGTTTTTTTTAAAAGGGAAAAGAGTGCCTTAGCACACTCAAGGATTTTTAACAGCCCAATTTAATGTGTTTTATTATTGAATTAATAAAAAACAAACATGTCTAAAAGTAAATGCATGCAACAAGTACAACCAGGTAGTATCTTCAACTGTGTTTGCAGAAACTCCTATGTGCTGCTCTGCTTCACCTGTTGTTCCTTTCCAGCTATGGGGTGCTGTCAGCTCTTCAAGCAACTCAAACAAATCTAGAGCTGCCATCTGATGACTCTGACCTTCTTCTGACTCCAGTTCATCTCTCTCTGAAAGTGACTGAAATATATCTATGGAAACATCGAATACTTCACTACAAAAATAATTTATCATCTTTCTACACACACGAACATACATAGAGACACACACACACACACATCTATATATATATTTATATATATATATATAGATGTGTGTGCGTGCGTGTGTGTGTGTAAAATAGGAAAAGAATGTCAAAAGCACTTCGAAAGAGAAGTTTTAAACCAATTTTTATCCAACGTACCTAAAAATAAATTATGTGAATTAAATAAATAAGTAGTCCACAAGTATGTAATTAATTTTTAGGATAATTGGAGTTTCGAGGCATTGGAAGTTTGTTAAGAAACATTGATAAACAAAATTTCATTATGTGGACTAAGATACCTACCAGTGAGGTCAAGAAGTCGTAGAGGAGTTTAACGAACTGTTATAAAACAATTTCTTGAGCTTTAAAAATTCTGCAGGGCACAGTTTAATCCATTATCGGAAATTAGAGATTATGGTGCTTAAAAAAATAAAAAATACAGCCATGGTCTTTAACTGAAATAAAACTTTTTAAGTGCATCTATTGGTATAAAATCTATATGCCAAACAACTGATTGTTAAACAGAAAGAATGGACTTTTTTCCCCCTCCAAACATTGATTATTGTCTTCATGCAGTCCATGCAGGTTGTTTTGGGGCGAATATAAAAAAAAAAAAATGTGGCTTGTCTGGAGAAAATGACTACCCCCTATCTACAGATGTGAACCTCAGATCCCGCAGGGGCCATCTCTTCACAATGCTGTCACCAATGCTGACGTTTGGACTCAGCATGAGTGGAAGGTGGAATGAGGTGTCAGAATGAGCTTCAGCAAAAGAAGGAAAGAGAAGCTGTAATAATGCAAAATTTGCTACCAAGAACATAACTAATGTAAGTTTTAATTGAAATATTTAAAACGACTTGTTTCCTGTTCTTTTTTTAAGAACAACACTTTGCATTGTCTTTTCACTGAAATGTGCTAAACTTGTCTTGCCTATAAAATAGAACTAGGCACAGAGATGAGGTAACAGTTTCTATGTTAACGAATGAAAAAAAGTTTTTTTTTTTTTTTTTGTTTGTTTGTTTTTTCAGCAAAGAGGAATAGACCAAACATATTTATAGGTAAGGCATCTGGAGAGAAAAAAACCTCCATGGAAAAACCTTTTCTGCTCTCTGTAAAAACATTTCTAAACAAGTTTAACTAGGAACTTGCTTTGTTGATGGCAAAATTTTAGGGCCTGTCTGTGAGATCAGCCTTTCAAACTTGTGCCTTTGGGTAGCTGAGGGCTAAGGAATGTTTTTTTTTTTTTTTTGTATTATTATTATTATTATTATTTTAATTTAAATGCTGATACACTCCATGAAATACCTGTGACTTATTACTCACCATAAGACAATGCTTGAACCTGAATTTAGGTTGGGAAACACAGAAATCCTATTGGGTTTTTTTTTTTTTGTTTGTTTTTTTATTTATTGTTTATTTTATTATTCATGACTTGTGTGAAATGCTTTTTTATCCTTCCAGAAGCTTTTCATCATCACGAGGAGGGAGTTATTAGCTATGGCAGTATTATCTATTAACCGATGAGGGCTACAAATGTAAACAACATGAAGAACACGCTCTTTTCTCCTCCAATTTTGATTGACTAGTTTAGCTATATTTGCATTTTTCAACACAGAGTGACTGAGTTTCACACTGTATTAAAGGTTGAATCATATCTGGATGTAAACCTTTTCATAACAGGAACCTAAATATAGTTTACACTGAGGAATAATTTTCCACCCCTTGTATCCATGTCACTGTCCATGGTGCTGAAAGCACATCGTTTTACAGTGCTCTGAACAACGCACGCAGCACAGCTAAACACATTATTTTCAAAACCTCCTAAAACAAAAGCATCTTTCTTTTAAATGATCAGTCTTTATTCCAGACCTGACTTTTTGCAGCTAAAGTATTGCATGTTTAAGTAGCTGGTTAGCAGCAGCGGATCCCTGCAGGGAACCATAAGCTTCCATTTCTCTTCAGTCTATGCAGCTCAGATGCCCAAGGCAATTTGAACTCCTGTCATCTTCAGGAAAACTTAAGATGATTCTGCAGGTGGCAAGTGGTTGGGAGGGGGTATCGGCAGGGGACAATGAGTCAGTTGACCACTTGGTGGCATAGCGTGAGAATGTCATCCTGATTATAAAAAAGCATAAGAAGATCAGCTGAGACTAAGTAGGGGCAGAATGATTAAAAAACAAAAAAAAATGATATGGAAAAAAAAATATTTAACCATATGATATGATTCAAAATTGCCTTAAATAAAAAAAAAAAAAAGAGTTGGAGAAAATAAATGAAACACAGCATATTATATCTATTAATTGTCTCCACAACCATCTTATTAGGGCTCCAACCTAACTGATACTACTAAATACTCAATAAAATGTTAATTCACCACAAAGGTAGTTTCAGGTCGTCTTTTTTGTAGAAGTGCCACAAGATGCCACAAGATCCCTCTGGTTTTTGTACTCCAGAAAAAAAAAAATCAAATATTATATAGTTATATATTTTTGTACTCCAGGAAAGAAATTACAAATATTTGAGCTACAAATATATATGCAACCTATATATATATAAATATGTACATATAAGCTGCATGTATATTTGTAGCTCAACTTTCCTTTTAGCGACAGAAAATTTTGTCAAATGGGTAATTGAAAAGGGCAGCTTTGAGAACAAACCTTGTTATTTTTCCATTTAATCTCTTACCAAAATTACGTTTTTCAGAGAACTAGATCCAAGCATATAAATGGTGGATGTAAAAAGTGTGTTTTAAAAACGTGCACAAGTAATGGAACGACAGCAGATTTATAAAGGTTTGTTAAGCAGAACCCAACCCAGAATCTGGTAGAGATACTAAAGACATGGATAGAATGAGTACTTTTGTGAAAGAGCAACAACAAAAAGATATTTACTGCTCTGATCAGATTTAAATAACTAAAATCAGAAGCATACTTTAGGGGCTAAACAAAATGGACTAGATTGTTGTGCAGTGACTAGATGTCCTCTTTTCTGATCAAAATAAATTAAAAATTTCATTTTAATTTTAAGAACCTAGAGCAGATTTGGATCTCATAATCAAAATTTTACATGGGGTTGGGGAGGATTATTGTTATATGTAATGCCTAGGTGGGGAGGCAAATAACCTCCTTATCAAAATACGCAAGAACAATCATACAGTAGGGAAAATAAGTAGTTGAACACTAGGGGTGGGTATTGGCAAAGAAGTCATTAATCGATTCAAATCACGATTCACATGACACGATGCGATTCTATCACGATGCATCATGATACTTGAAATATTGCGATGCATTGCGATATTTTCACGGAACACTGTAAGAAAAAGATACAGCCCTTACCCGTGGCTGACTGGCTGTGTGTGATCTGGATAGTGTCTTCAATTGAAACATTAACATGAAAGCAACTGAATTCATACATAGCTGTATTTATTGAAACGACTTTTTGAGGTGTGGCCATGAAAACAAATACTGGACAGAAATATTACTATTACTGGCGTGGACACACTGACAAACAGATCTTAGGATTCATCAAACTTAAAATAACAAAATAAGGATAATCAGTGCCACATGGCCTCAGTGGTCCTTTAAACTAATGAAACGAAAATATTCAAATGTATATTTCCCCTTTTGCAAATGACGTGCGTCATATCAATTTCATTTTTACCTTCTTTGTTTTTAAAGCCAGAATGCATCCAAGCATCTGACTTGAAATGTGATGGAGCCGCGCGGCGAATTTTCATAGTGTCCTCCATGTTTTGTTTACGAAAGACTCGTCGCAGTATCCCGCGGCCAGACATGCTTGTGACACAAAGCAGCGAGCGTCAACACATCCGCAGCGACATCTGCTGGACTGCAAGTTGTTATGCTTGAGGGCCAATCCACAACCCATCATTGCTCCAACAGAGGGAAGAAGCTTCCCGAAATCTTGCAATACATGTCCCCGGTGATCCTCTCATTAATTCAGTGCAGTTGCCCGGTCCAATGTGAAGAAAAACACCTCCAAAGCACGATGCTTCTGCCTCCATGCTTCACAGTCAAGACCTGAAAGTTATATTTCGGTCTCATCTGACCTCATAACTTTCTCTTACAACTCCTGTGGAACATGCAAATTCATGGGTACACTTAGGACAGGCCTGGACCTGTGCTATCAAAGCAGCCTTCTTTTCCCCTCGCTTTAAAGTACAGGTTCGGTGTATTCATCATGGCCTACCATATCCCATGATTCATTTTAAGCCGAAGCAAGGTTGCTCAGAGGAAAAAAGGAAATGGTGATGAACAGTGGTGAAAATTCCTACGTACAGTTTAATACTGTACTAACTGCAATAGCATTACACTGTTGTAAGCCGAATTACGACTTAGAAAGTTTGTCTAAATCTAAGTCATACAAGTATGTGAATAGGATCATATTAAATTCATGAAAATAGTTCATTTAAAATGGTAGTAAGCCATATGACAGAAAATCAGGGGGGCAGATGCCCTTGAGACAATTTTGAAACTTCTTTCTTCTCTCTTCTGTACTCTTCTTTGTGGAAAATTCATATTCAATTCACCAATAGGATGTAGCCAGTTGAACCAGAGCATCTAGACCACAAAGTATAGTCAAGGGGGAAGATGAGGAACAGCAGCAGCAACAACACAGATGGACTGAAGGCTTCCATTGAATAACTTTAGCTTTCTAATCACCTCAGCAGAGCTACAGGGTTATTTCCTCCGAGCCAAAATGCACTTAGAGAGAGCCCTGACCCAATTTTTTGCAAGTACATGCAGTACAGTAGTTGCGCAGTACATGCCATACTTTTTCAATGGGGTGTCATCTGTATTCCAGATTTATTTTCTTCTGTCTTTAGCAAACTTAAGTCTATGTGGGGAATCCACCATTTAGGTTATTGCTAGCAGTTAGAAAGAATAACCTAAGATGTTATCAAATGAAGTAAGTAAAATATGGATTTCACTTTATTTTAAGAAATAACTAAGATATATTTTTACTAAGGCAGATTTGTCTAAAAAAATCAGATTTATATAATTAATAATTCCCATTTTTAACATAACATTTTTTAGAAAGGAAATTTATCTAATAAACCCAAAACAGAGGAAACTGGAAAAGCATTTGTAAAGCGCAGACCTCCGCCAAGCAACACAGTTTGCCCCATATCGTCACTTACACCTATAGCTAACACTCGAAAATGATCTGGATCATTATCAAAGTTAAATGACTGAAAAACTTGGAATGAGGTGCACCTTTGGTAACAATTTCCTTAAAAATCCTTTCATAAGTTTATAAAAAAGTCAAAGTGTCTGCAGCATCTTTCACCTTCATTCATTCTGATCTCTTCTTTCTTGTTTGATCAGCAGATCAAAACTTGGATTAGGGAATGGCTCACTTGAGTGTTTTTGTCTTCAGTCCTCCAGACTGGACTTTTGAGTCAATCACCGCTGCCACTCTCTGGTTTAGGGAGGAAACTGCTTATTCCACTAAATAATGTTAGAGGATTCTTTAAAAAAAAGATCTTGCATCTGAATCATAAGGTGCATCATCACCAAAATGTAATAAATAGTTCCTTGGACTGAGGTGCACCTTTAGCAAAAGTTTCATTAAAATCCATTCATAACTTTTCAAGTTGTCCTGTACCCAGAAGGACGGACAAACACACACAAACTCGACTGAAAGCACAACCTCCTTGGCAGCGGTAATAATTGCCTAATGCTTCAGGTTCACTATAAGGAAAAAGCAGTTGAACAAGAATGAACCTATTTTGTCCTGTTTGCTTTTACTCCAACAAACAAGCTCACAGGACCGGCCCCCACCACAGGTAAAAATGTGCTAGACAATTTGTACAATATTCCTGCCTTCTAGAGCTATCTACTGTGCAGCTGTTTGGGAAAACATCAGACAACTAATTAATTTCCCTCCTTTTAACACCAATGTGCATTTGTTTTTGTTTTTTTGTCCAGGAATCTTTGCCTTGCATCAATTGCTCAAATGTACCACTAGAAACTTTTAACAATTCCAAAGCTATCAGAGAGACCCATGTGTCTGCAGCCCTGCTGGATCATATTAAGACCACACTCATCGAAGTTGACAATCCAGCCAAGCCTCAGAGAATGAAGACACACCTTCAGTTCTGTAATGGACTAAAAGAAACTCTCACAGTTTGAACTGTGAGATTTCACTCTCATAAAACTGCTTGCACCTCTCCTTTGTTGTGCAGTTTTAACAATGTTGTGCCTGTCAGCTTGATTAATACAACACAGACTGTGTAGTCTCTGCATGTGTTGAAGGTCTGACTCTGCAGTGGGGAAGGAATCCACAAAGTGACAGGAAACTGTGTGAAGATATGAAAAAGCCTGAAATATTTTACTATGCTGCAGCCATCTAAGAATTCCCGTTAGGCTTAATATAACCTCATCACCTTTTTGTTAGCAGTGAAGTGACATGGAGAAGACAGAGTGGGAGAAAAGACAGAGTGGGGGTTATAGCTAGAAGATATTGAAAGTGCATATGTGAATCCACTGCTATAAGATTATCAGAGAATAAAGCACTAGTGGGAAAGAAAATCCATTACTGTCATGATGACTGAAAAAATCTTTCATTATTTTTTTCAGGGCTTACTGTTCTGTAGTTTCTTGTCATTTCTGACCTTTGATTGTCCCCCACTTTCTATCGGCTTCCTCAGCTATAGCCTCTCAAAGTGCAGCCACTAACTACATTTAACTGTAACTGTCAATCATAAGCTCATGATTTACAGACACCTTCAATTCTGTCTTTCCAAAAGGTTATTTTCACCAGTTCACCAATGAGCACAGAGGAATTTAGGAGTTTTTGGGGGAGTACTTTATTCCCCTGACCCCAACAAACCGTACATAAATACATTTTAAATTGTTTAATTGTGTTTAACTACATGTTGTATCAGTGATTAGTTGCTCTGTGACAACAATGACAGATTTATTCTCCCTCCTTGTTTCTGTCTCAGACTTTGTTTTTACAGAACTGAAATTTATTTACAGGATAGAGATCTGATAATAGTCATTTTAAATTCACTATCAATGTACAACATGACATTTCCTTATACGTCAGAAGGAGACCAGGGTATCAAAATGGTTCTATATGTATATTCTACAAATAAACTTAAAATTCTCTTTTGTACATACAGGTTATTTTAAAAGTAAATAAATATGTCCTTAACACCTTCAGCCACCATATGGATTAAAACATGGTTTCTCGATAGCAAACTCTAAAAAAATTTTTTTTGGGTGTAGTAAGTAGAAGTGTCAGGAGAATAGTCAGAAACCCTGATAGTCACCTGCTGTTCTTTGAAAGTTTATGAAAAAAATTGTGTGTGTGATAGACTTAACTGGAGTAGTATGCAAAAAGATTGGCCAGCCAGACTGACTTGCATTGGGCCTAAGTCATTCTGCTAAGGCTTAATAATCTGTCATCTAAAAAAGACCAAACCACCAACAGAGCTCTGCTGTAACTTTAGGACTGCATCTGCAACATACTGTAGTGAAGGTTCAATTATGCCCTTTATTAGTACCCAAAACATCTATAAGTTGTCATTAGAATTTTAATAACTGGTTGTTGTAAGGAGTTTTTGTCATGGTCTTGGCACCAAAGCACTGAATGAATTTCATTAGATATTTAAATTAAATAGATGTGTTGGTGAATCAGGTGGAGACTAAGGAAGATATGTTTGATAGCCGCAGCAGTGGCATGGCAAATAAAACATAAATGGATACATATGCAAATTAATAAATATTATAATAAATATTTTTCAAGAACAAAGGAAAAGTACTTTGTTGATGACAGCTTTCATTGCCACCAAGGATAAGTTGATAAGCCTACATTTATAATAAAATATTGCTGTCATCCCATCTAATACAAGACTGTTTCTCAAACTGCTTTAAACTGCTGAAGCCAATTACGAGATACTTTGTTTGCATGCTTGTTTCCCATCTGACCTAAAATTGTTTTCTAAAAAATCTGATTTGCTTTAATTTGACTGAGAACGTCTGCAAAGACCCATCAGGAAAAGAAAGATGGGGATAAATTCCCATGGCCAGACAGTTGTTAAAATAGGTATAGATCTGTTTTCTCTAGGTAATGAATTTCACCAGAGGAAGCTGAAACTCCAGACAGATTCTATTAAAGGAAGTAGCCCCCATTTTCCATGACTGCCTGAAAACAAATACAGAGAGGAAATAAAAGTAAGGAAACTAGGAAAAGAAGCACGGACTGAAGCATCCAGAGACAGTAATGGCAGCTGACAGCCAAGCCCCCTAAACAGGCAGCCAGGAGGGATAATGTCTGCTTCACTATGACCAGAAAATACGATTAATGTATTGGAGCAAACTATTACTAGTTAGTGGGATTCACTACAGATGTGTTCATTACATTTTCCTGAGGGAAAGACAAAACAATAATATAGCATGAATATTTCATTATCTTTTATTGCCATTCCCTGTCATACAAATAAAATCATCATGGTTTCCTTATAAATTTAGGTGTGTTGGTTATGCTTGTCAGATAAATGTATACTGTTTACAGTCTACTGAGAGAAACAGATTTTGAAGTGACAGATATGTCCACCAGCATTAATCAGATCTACCAGAGATTATGGGTCCTCTGAGAGAAATTATTTCTCCACAATCCTGCTAGCAGATTGCTCTGCATATCATCACCTTTGAGTTTGAGCTTTAAACAGCAGTAAAAGGTGCAGTAGGAGATCTTTTCTAACGCATTTTTTTACCATGTGGCTTAAACATCTCCCCAAAGTAACTTAGCAAGCATTGAAATAGAAGGTCTGAAAGTGAAACTAAAATAAATGGTCCCCGCCACAGTGAGAAATCAATGAATAACTTCAACCAATCACAAAAGACGGTCCGTTGTACACGATTGGTTCCATGACACGTCAATCATGGTCGTCTGCTTCTCCCCCCTTACCGGGCAGGTGGGGGGAAGCAGGTGCTTTGGGTGGAGCTACCCTATCCTTTCTTTGCCTGTAACAATGGCAGCTATATTTGCTGTGATCAGTGGGTAAAAAGTAGTTTGAATCTATTTTGAACTGAGAAAGTCCACCTGAAAAACATAGTCAGTGCAGTCAGTTCATCCAGATTACCATCCTGCCTTCAAATATAATTTCAGTTGGAGCCGCTCAGACTCCCGTACACCGGCAGAGCTCTGTCATTTGGAATTCTATTCCACAGCATCCTATGGCCCGGTCGCCTCTTCTCGGTTTGCAGCAACGGCAGGAAGTTTTTCATGTACATAATCCAAACTGCAGGAACCAGGATAATAAAAGCGAACATGTTTTGCTGGAAGATTTTGGCATTTTAAGTTAATTTAGGCTTTAATAATCTGTTTCAGAGGAGTAATCATAGTGCTCTGTATCATCAGTGCTGCTTGTCTCCCTGCCAGCAGCTGCTTCAGCTCCTCAGACACACTGCAGACAGCATGTGCGTTCATGTGTTTTGAAGAAATAGTATCGAGGGGTTCAAAGGGAGAGGCATGATTGTGTATGTTCAAAAATACAGCTTGCTGGAACTGTTTTTCCAAGATCTCCTATTGCACCTTTTAAGAAATACAGTTTGAACTAACATGAGGGGCAGGTTTGGAGGAATGAGAATAACTCAGAATACCAAACCCATCAGAAATTATGGAGTGAAACATATTTGACACAGTTAATAAATAATCTTTTAAATACCACTAGCCACCTACCTTCATGTTACCCTTTAGATCCTAGTTTATATAATTAACAGATCGGTAACTAAAACCCTGATATGTGGGGACTTCCTGAACACTTTGACTTGAAAACTTCTCCTTGAAATTAATTAGCTTAATATGCTTAACTACTTATTTCATAGAGGAGGATAGTTTTGATTTTTGAAAAGACCTGCCCTCTCAACTTAAAAATGCACATGCACAACCGTCTACCCTCTGCCGAAATGGTACGCTTATTAACCACATGCAGGAGCATGCACGAGCCCATTCCTCCTCATGAACGCTCTGTTAAAAAGTGGCTGTTTGCATCGCTTATACAAGCTTTTGCAACATTTCCACTATCTCAAACTTACCACTGGCATGTGAAAATGGGCATGAGCAAGTAGGACGGCCTTACATAAACACATCAACAGAATGATTGACAATTACGAGGACCATTTATTTTGATGATCCACCTGGGAAAAAGAACATCCTCCACTATAGCTGTAATTCTCTTGATATACCTACTTTGCAAGCACACCATGCAGATTGGATCATTATTCATTCCCATTGGTTTCACTGAAATTTTGAGTCAGTTTTACAAATATAATGTCAAAAAGTTGCAGCAGATTAGGCGGCTGAACTTCAATGATGCAACATTTAATCAAATCCCAAAGGTGCTGTATTAAAATAGGATCTTATGACTATGGGGGCCATTAGGGTATAAAAAACAGACTTTTATCTTAGAAATCCAATTTGAGATTCTTATTTGAGCTTTTGAACTATGCCTTAATATAGCTGGAATTAACCATCACCAGATGGGCAGTATTTATTGGACAGAAAGCCTACATAACTACACTCAGGTGGGATGAAGTGTTTAATAAATGTTTGACCATTATTAGAAGGCCCAAAGTGTACAAATAAAATATCATTGTTATACCACCAAGACCCTGTGTCATTATGTTTAGTTTTTTTGCTACATTTAACTTCTAAATGTCATTGGTAATTTAAACTGATTACATGTATGCAATTTGTTAGATTGCTTATCTATGCTTAGATGACAAGGGAGTCTCAAGATGTCCTCTTACTGTATGTTTCTGTAGCCTATCTGCTTCTCTTCTTGACGTTGTGCGTGTTTAGAGAGTATATTCTTCTAACCTAATAACAAGTGGTTAATGTCTGGTTTAAAACAAACAAGCGCAGTTTACCTAAATTATGCATTTTCCTGTTTTTGTACACCAGTGAGATTGATTTGTTGGTGGTTTTGGCGGTTCTTTAAAGTGCCATTTATCTCCTTTCCTCATTTTGATAAACATGTACTTTAAAAGTACTAAAATCAATATCACATAGATCCTTTTTACGGTGGCAGCTCTGAAGTAAAGTCAGCAAAACAAACTTTGCCAATAATGTTTCTAGATCAATCAGGAAAGAACACACTTGCAAATCACTTGATTTTTGAAGTGGTTAAGGTTTTTTATTTTGTCTTTTTTATTGAAATAATGCTCTTGGTTTAGTAAAACATGGATCTGAAAATGAATACACTTTAGTCACGTAAAATATTATACTGTACCTCTGTTTTAAAATGGTGGTTTGGAACTTTTTTTTTTTTTTTTTTTTTTTATCACTTAATTTTTATTTAAATTTTTGCAACTTACACAGACATATACATTCAGGCTGCCGCTCAATATGGTAAAGTTATAAAAAAGAACAAAACTTTGAAAGTATATATAACAAGTTACGCTTAAAAGTAAAGTAGGTCACATGGTTAAACATAAGTAGCTTACAAACATAAATATAGTTAGTAATTAAATAAGCAGCACCAATGGGATAAAAATTAAATAGAAAATAACAAGTAAATATTAAAAAAAAAAATACAATAGAAATTGAATAGAATAGAATGAAAGAAAGAAAAAATGATAATAAAAAAAAATAAATAAAAAAATAAAAATAATAAAATAAAAGAAAAGAAAAAGTTTTACTGCATTAATATGGTCATGGCCGGTTTCCACCTATTAACAAATATGTCTTTTTGAAGCCTCAGGTGATAAGTTATTTGTTCCATATAATAGATTTCCCAGACCTTTTCAATCCACATTTTGTATGTTGGCGGATCAGGCTTCAACCATTTAACTGTGATGCATTTAAGAGCTGCAATCAATAATATTTGTAGAAGGTACTTTTTTCCTCTTCCAGTGACGTGTTTTGGTAATAATCCAAAAAGTACCATCTCAGGGTCTTTGTTAAAAGTTTTCTGAAATACTTTTCTGAGGGCCTCGAATATCTCGTCCCAGAATTTTCCCAATTTAGGACATGTCCAGAATATATGGGTATGGTTGCCGATGTGTGACCCACAATTTCTCCAGCATTTATCTGAGTGTATGGACCCCATTTTAGATATGACTGCTGGTGTCCTGAAAAAACGTATTATTATCTTCCACCTAAATTCTCGCCATGTATTAGAGTTAGTGACTTGATGCGCCGTAGTACATATTTCTTCCCATTTGTCTTGCTGTATATCTATGTTCATTTCGCTTTCCCATCTTTCTTTGGTCTGTAGTGTTTTGTTTGGATCCATATCTATAAATAACTTGTATAAATGGCTAATAATGTTCCTATTCCCTCCATCTGTTTGCAGTTTTATCAGGAATTCTTCAATTTTAGTGGGCTCTAGGATTTTAGTCCGCTCTCTGTGTTTTGTTAAAAAGTCCCTTAGTTGTAAATACCTAAAAAAATCTGTATTGGGGAGTGTAAATTCCACTCTTAATTGTTCAAATGATTTAAGACTCCCATCTTTGTGAAGTTGGTGTAGATTTATAAGGCCTCGTTTTGACCAATTTCTGAATCCTGTGTCCATCTGTGAGGGAACAAAATCATTTATAAGACCAATGTTGGTTAGTGCTGAGATTGATTTAGGCAGTCCATAAGTTATCTTTATTTTCCTCCAAATTTTCAGTGTGGTCCTAGTCCAATCGCTCATATGAATCTCCCTAAGAGGGGTATCCGAAAAAAGGAGGGTCTGTAAGGGCCATTTGCAAGTGCCTTTCTCAATATTTAGCCATCTTGTGTGTATAGGTTCTTGCAGCCATGCTATTAGAGGTCTCAGCTGCGCAGCCCAAAAGTACAATCTAAAGTTTGGAAGTTTAAGACCTCCATGTGATTTGGACAACTGAAGTACCTTTAGTCTGACCCTCGGGCGTTTTGATTGCCATATGAACTTTGTAATCAACTTGTCTAATTTATCAAATGTAGATTTAGGGATGTCTACAGGAAGCATCTGGAAAGGGTAAAGTAATTTAGGTAATACATTCATTCGTATACATTCGACACGGCCCACCATGGATAAGGGAAGGGTCGACCATCTGTCCAGCTCCTTACTAATGTTTTGAATTAAGGTTGTGTAATTCACATCAAATAGGTTTCCTAACAGTGGGGGGATTATGATACCCAAATATTTAATTCCTTCTTTTGGCCATTTGAAACCACTCTCGGCCTTGAATGTGTGAGAGATTCTATTCTCTATATCCATGGCTGTTGTTTTTTCTATATTAACTTTATATCCTGAGAAATACCCAAATGTGGAAATAATGTGTTTTATATGTGGGATTGTTACTGTAGGATCAGTGGTTTGGAACTTTTTAAGTTGAAAACAAGACAAACAAACATGACTAAACATCTTTATAGAGTTTAAGTCACTGAAAAGAAACTGGGAACAATTTCTGGCAATACTTTAATATTATTTCGTTTCAGCATATCAAAAAGCAGGCAATATCTGATGTTTTTTTTTTTTTTCATTTTTAGCTGCCTAGACTGAAAAACAATTGCCTTTTTGAAGCATTTGCAATCAGCTTTAATGGCAGACTCTTTCTAAGCTCTCTGCAATGAAGTGTAGGCTTTAATTCGGCTTCTTTTTCAACAATCTCAAAAATAGTGGCTTTATTCATTCCTTAGTAATTTTAGCAAATGCAATATCTTGAAAGGGTCCGGTAAGAATATAAGCATACCGGAATAACTATAGTCATAGTTATATCAATGCAGACACCAGATGCCAAAGTTAATGAGGGGTCAACATTGCATAATCGGAAGAAAAGGTGTGAGGGTCAAAATTGAGTACAGTAATTCACATATATTGTGCTAAAAAAAGATGTGTCATCCCTTTAAATACAATGTTAACATAGGTCCTGGTTTTATGTAAAAAATAACTAATTGTGGCTTTTCTGGGGGGCATGGTATTTATTTATAATCATCAACATCAGAAACATAGGGATCTTTTCAAATCACTTTCCTTTTTCTTCTCAGACATTGTTTCCAGAAATTTAAAGGGCCCAACAATTCAGAAGTGCTTCTTTGATCCCAAAGGGAAATTGAAATGTTGTAACTTATAGGGTTTTTTTCCAACTTGATGTAAAGGTATTAGCTGAAGGCAGGGAATTGGTCTGTCTTCCACTAGATCTGTAAAAGCCTTTGATAGAAAATACTGTTGTTTTAAAGGCTAAATACTATGCTTACTGTATGTTTATGCTATGCACCACCTCCACACCTTTTCCCATGATATCATTCAACATGTTACTGTGTCTTCTAAAAACTACATCAATGACTGCAGAGTCATCTGAGAATTTTTAAAGATGAGAGGACTCAGTCTGGTACTGGAAATTGGACGTGTACAGATTAAAAAGGAATGGGGAGAGCGCTGTCCCCTGTGAGGTCAAGAGTCAGTCACTTCTAGGTGGGTTCAGCGGCGTGCTCCCAGAAAACTTTAATTCCATTATTCAAATGTGGCCATTACCATAGTCTTAAAGAGCAAAATAATCATCATAACTTAAATGACTTCCTCATTAAAATTTAGTTTTTCCTCACAGTTAACAACTTAAACTGCTCTCCACCTACATTAGCAGCTCAGTGTGCTCCGTTTCCAGTTACTGCCGTAACCGACAGACTCACTAACGGCATCTGTAGCATATGTGTTTCTTATGCACCTTACTATTTGATTGGACAACTGACCCTTCAGTCTAACAAACTGTGGTGTGTTTGTAAGGTAGTCTTTGATCCAGGTAATGAGGCAAATCAATAAAATGGTAAATCAGACAAAGTAAGTCCAGCTGAATCATATTAAATGCACTGAAGAAATCAAAGGACATGATCCTCATATGCTGCCTGCCTTTGAAGTTTTGATGAAGCAGGTGTATGATGGCATCTTTTACTCCAACTCCATGGCGATAAGTAAACTGCAAAGTGTGCTGCTAGCTACTTGTTTGCCTGCTCTGGTGGAGCAACCAAAGTCTCTCCAGGACTTTCATTATACTGGAGGTCTTCCACATTACTGGAACTGTCTCCAGGGTCAGGCTAAGGGTGAAGAGATGTTACAGAATTTTACAGATTTGGATGACCACAAAAAGAAAAGCAGGAGGGCCCAAAGCAAGGGTAGAAGATTAAACATTTGAGGTGTGAGGGGTTCTGTTTACAAAATCTAAAAACTATTTCTAAATATCTAATTCTAGGTGTAAATGCTTTCAACTGGACAAGTTAGTGTTGCATTTGATCAATAATAAAATAAGCACCAAATACATCTGCTGCAAGTTATTTTGCAACCAGTCAACAGTATTGATCAAATTCTGTAGCAATATCCTGCAGCACATGATTTAATATTAAACAGCTCTACTAGGAGAATTTTTTTTCCTAATATTGAATTGAAACGCCTCAGAAAGGTCAGGGGGATGATTTTTTTTTTCTTTTATACGGCACTAGTGACTTGTTTTTTGTTTTTTGTTTTTTTTTTTACATTAGGCTGGAGAGGGGGTATGAGAGAGGGGGAGAGACATGGGGCAAAGGACAACAGGCCGGATTCAAACAATTCAATTCAATTCAATTCAGTTTATTTATATAGCGCCAAATTCACAACACATGTCATCTCAAGGCACTTTACAGTTCAACCAGATCAAATTGATACAAAGTTTTCTATCTAAGGAAAACCAGTTGATTGCATTGACTCATTGACTCAAATACAATCCCCCAAACTAAGCATGCTTGTAGCGACAGTGGAGAGGAAAAACTCCCTTTTAACAGGAAGAAACCTCCAGCAGAACCAGGCTCAGTGTGAGCGGCCATCTGCCGAGGCCGACTGGGGTTCAAGGAGACAGAAGCAGAGATACAAAAAGCAGCTGTAAAAGGCGGCCCCGTCCAGGAAACACACAGCCAGGCAGACGAGCTCCGAGGCAGCTCCCATGCCAGAGGACGAAGAGAGCACATCCACTCAGTCACGGTCAGAGAAACAGGACCACACTGGAAAACAGGCCGATCTCCAACATCTATTAACAAGGGTGTTGATAGAAGCAGCACAGCTGATATTTTTTCCAGGATGACGTCACAGCCAAACAGGAACAGACGAGGCAAAGCTACTCTGAGGAAAAGCAGAGAGAGCAGAAGGTTAGAGATTGAACTAACAGATTCTGCAGAATAGGAGAACAGAGAGAGAATGAAGCAGAATGATGAAATGGGGGTCCCTATGTCCTCCAAAAGTCTAAGCCTATAGCAGCATAACTATAGAGATAGCTCAGGATAACCTGAGCCACCCTAACTATAAGCTTTATCAAAAATGAAAGTTTTAAGCCTAGACTTAAAAGTAGACAGGGTGTCTGCCTCACGGACTAAAACTGGTAGTTGGTTCCACAGGAGAGGAGCCTGATAACTAAAAGATCTGCCTCCCATTCTACTTTTAGAAATTCTAGGAACCACTAGTAAACCTGCAGATTGAGAGCGAAGTGCTCTGTTAGGAACATAAGGAACAATCAGATCTCTGATATAAGATGGAGCTTGGCCATTTAAGGCTTTATATGTGAGAAGGAGGATTTTAAATTCTATTCTTGATTTAACAGGAAGCCAATGAAGAGAAGCCAGGATAGGCGAGATATGATCTCTCTTTTTAATTTTCATTAGAACTCTGGCTGCAGCATTTTGGATCAGCTGAAGGCTTTTAACTACAGTTTGTGGACTTCCTGATAGTAAAGAATTACAATAGTCCAGCCTTGAAGTAACAAATGCATGGACTAGTTTCTCAGCATCACCCCTGGACAGGATATTTCTAATTTTTGCAATGTTCCTCAGATGAAAGAAGGAAATTCTAGAAACCTCTTTGATGTGGGATTTAAATGACAGGTCCTGATCAAAAACAACACCAAGATTTTTTACTTTATTATCTGAAATCAGTTTAATCCCATCCAAATGAAGTGACTGGCTAATCAGTTTCTTTTTCAGAGACTCTGGTCCAAAGACTATAACTTCTGTTTTGTCTGCATTCAGAAGCAGAAAGTTAAGAGTCATCCAGGTTTTTATGTCTTCAAGACATGCCTGTAATCTATGTAATGGGTTAGCTTCATCTGGATTTATAGACAGATATAGCTGGGTATCATCAGCATAACAGTGGAAATTAATCCCATGCTGTCTAATAATTCTACCAATTGGGAGCATGTATAAAGTAAAGAGAATTGGTCCTAGCACTGATCCCTGTGGTACTCCACAGGTAACCTTTGAGCGTGTTGAAGATCTATCATTAACATGAACAAACTGAATTCGATCAGATAGATAAGATTTAAACCAGTCTAGTGCTGTTCCTTTAATTCCAACAAAATATTCAAGTCTTTCTAAAAGAATATTATGGTCAACTGTATCAAATGCAGCACTAAGATCCAACAGGACGAGCACAGATACAAGTCCATTATCTGAGGCCATGAGAATATCATTAGTGACTTTCACCAGAGCTGTTTCAGTGCTATGATGAGCTCTAAAGCCAGACTGAAACTCTTCAAAAAGTTCATTATGGTGGAAGTGATCGCAAACTTGTTTGGCAACTACTTTCTCAAGAATTTTGGATAAGAAAGGAAGATTGGATATAGGTCTATAATTGACCAAGTCATCTGGGTCAAGAGACGGTTTCTTAAGCAGAGACGGTTTCTTAAGCAGCATCAAGGACTAATGCCTCTGTACATGGGTCATGTGCGCTAACCACTGCAACACCTGCACGCCCCAAGAGGGATGGTATTTCTAATTTTATAATTCTAATTTTATAGACTGGGACATTTGAGACAAGCTTCAAATAAGATCGGAAAATCCCAATGGCATATGGCCTGATATTTTAGGTAATTTAAAGGTCAAGAGTTGGGAGGTTGGTTTATTCAAAACCAAAATCCAATAATAACAATTTCTAATGAACTTTATAAGGTTGTAATACATAAAAAACTGAAAATGTGATGGAAAATTCTCAACAGTATAAAATGTTAGTCCACCTGATAATGAAGATTACCAGTCCATAAGAAGCTGTTAAATTGCCTAAAGCATTATGGCAAAAATACAAAATATGATGCACAGAGAAAAACTATACTATACCTTAAATCAAGACTAAAAACACATTTGTTTAGGATTGCCTTTGACTGTTCTAGTTAAACAGTTCAAGTGAAACATCATTAGTTCAACTTTTTTATTTTCTTTAGTCCAACTGTTATTAAAGTTCTTTTTTGTTTCTGCATTTTTTTCTCGTACTTGCTTTGATTGTGTTTTATTTTCCTATATTTTAATAATGTACTATTGTAATAATGTGCGATTCTTTGTACTGAATTGTGCTATACAAATAAATTTTCCTTGCATTGCCTTTACCTATAAACTGTCTGTCTCCGTACATTTTTTAACCCTGTAAAGATGTTAGCAGGAACTTTGATTTTTTCTATCTTTTCATTTAAGATAATTATTTGATGTTACACTTGGTGCTTTAAGACCATAAGTAGAGGACCACCCCAAATTTTAAAAGCATAACCTAAAATTGGGACAAGGAAAATACAACCGGCTGTTTCAATAGGGAATATTTGTTATGAATTTTAGAGATAATTTACTAAATAGAACTCTTCTTCTGCAAAACTTTATAGGATCTATAATTTTGGCAAACGCATCAAAACTGCTGGACAGCGAGGTTTGATTGTTAGATTATATAAAAAAAAAAATAAACATTTTGTTCTGTGCATTGGAGGCGCAATAAGAAAAGTCTTCAACATCTCAGTCCTTTCCAGACAGCAGATGGCATAACCTAAGCATACTTTTTTTTTTTTTTTTTTTTTTTTTTTGCAGCTGGGCAACTGAGATCTGGATTTAAATGTGGGCTTTAGGATTTTAGATACTCTTGCAGGCAAGCAGAGGGCAGAAAGTAGAGTATACTGCTGATTCCATGGTTTCACTAAAGCCCAGGAGAAACTCAGACCCAATTAAATCCCCCAGTGTCTTAAAGCTGTGCTTGCACAGATCCAGTGTCACATGAGGACTCTGGTATTTGTTTAACAGCTCTGGTTTATTTGTACCCCAAACAGGTCAGGAAAGGACGCTAAGCTCACAATAATCCTACTAAAATATGTATTCAAGCAACAGTGGCAGACTACCCAGGCTCTATATCCAGATATTAAAGGATTTTATTTAACCAAAGATGTAAAACTAACAACCTGCTTTTGAAATTAGCTCAAATCTGATACTTTAGCTCAAGAAAAAATATACTGTACTTGACTGTGGATAACTGAAGTGTATACATTTAGGATCAGTGTCGGGCACATTACTAGTTAACTAGTCATAGTTACTAGTTCTTCCAAAAAGTAACTGTAGTTATGTTTCATGATGCAACATTCAATTTGGATGATTTTCCTCTTATCAGAACTTTGAAAACAAGTAGTAGTTCTATGATTATATATAAAATGTTTCATTTTCATTAGCTTAATGATTAAAAGGACTAAAACTAATCGATGCTTTGTGTGTGGTGGGACACCAAGTGCATAAAATAATGTATAAGTTATTATGTTAAATGATTGTACTAAAAGGAAACTGCTGTAGATAAGGCTTTTGTTACAGGACATATTAAGCAAATCACAGGAACATTTGGCAGTTGACTTCAGCAAGCACTTCCATTTAGGAAGGCCATTCTGAATCTGCTGATCTCTCCTCCACTGACTCGTGTCGCTCCCATTAGTCTATATGACCAATCAATGCACTCTAAACACTAGCCCACAACACAACTCATCAGCAAACTGGCACAATGTATGTTTTCATCTCAGCTCTGCTACCCTGTCCCTGCAAAGAGAAATGAATCCTCACACACAGGACAGCTTGAGCTTTTGAAAAGTTGCTTTAATTGATTGATCTGTAGTAATGCAACGAGTTACCAGACATTTCAAATGTTATGATGATGTTACCAATAATTCAAGCAATTAGATTATCCATTAAAGAATAAAAAAAAACATTGCTGATGCTTTTATTATTTAATGCCATTACTCCCAAAAGCGTTACGGAAGCAAGTTCTTAAAGAGTTGCCTGCTATTATTGACTAGGGATTAAGTGATAAGTAGCCATTTTCCAAAAAACCAAAGCCTTATCTCTTATCAAGAGGGTCTTTCCATAGCATGAAGGGCTTTTCAATATACTGAAATAAAATAAAAACAATATATTTTAACAATTTATTTTATCGACTTAAATATTGTTGGTTTCTTTATATGATATTTAACTTACAAGAAAGTATAGAATGAAACTTGCCATGCATCTAAGCAGGTAGTTATCTTTACTCAATAGTTTAAGGAATGATTCATGACCTGTATTATCTTCCAAAAGTAAGATAATGTAGGAAGTTTATTTTTACGTTACAAATGTTTTTTTTAATTCGCTCAATTTTTCTGTCAACTATTTTTTTGTCATCACATTCTCTCATTTCTGGCACATCGGGAGTTATTCTGTAAATAAAATAGAAGTTGATGCTACTCTGTAAGATAAAACAACCACAAATTAAAACGGTTTAGAATGTGTCCTGAGCATAACACAAACCAGTGGAACAAAGATGCATAGTAATCTATATTTATAAAATAAACTATAAGTATTCAGATAAAAAGTTACAAAGTTTTGTCAACAGTTTGTTTTTTCTGCTTATGAGCCTATAAACAACTGTTTTCATAACATAGAGGGGATCAGAGTATACATTTATGTGCTGATATATATAATTATTTATTTATTTTCTTACAGAGCAATACCTAATGTCTTTCAGCTGAGTACAGAGAAAAGCAGTCAAAGACTAAAATAAAAGTCTGTTATTTCCTCTACATATGTATAATCTCTAAACAAGGAGAAAGCAGATATTCTGAAGTAAAACTTTAAAACCAGTGACTATTACATAAGACACAGGTTTTTTTTTATTATTATCTACAAGGCTATGCATTAGAAATAAAAAGTAATCAGGATTCAGATAAAATCTACATGCTATGGATGAAATACTTGGTTACCAAATGAATTTCTCCAGTGGTTCCTTAGTTCCACAGTCACGCTTATAGAAAAGACATGTAGTTGTGCACATTTGTCCATTCATGAATAAAATTGTCAAGAAAGCTTTGCCTATCATTTTTCATCATAGGTAGTCTTGACATTTTTTTTTCTTTCCCAAAAAGCTGCTGGAAACATTAAGAGATTTGCATTACTGTGACCAACCTAAACTCTTCACTGCAACAGCTCTACTGGATGTGAGATTAAATTGAATTTGTCCAGCCTGAGCATTACGTATTTTCCTTTAACAATCAATCATTTCCATTATCCCACTGGAAATTTGATCTTACTTAGAATCGGTCAGAAAAGAACAGAATCTTTTCTCCCACAGAAATTGCTACACATTTTAAGCCCATCTAAGTCTGCACCCATGATGCTTTGATGGTCATTTTACCTGGTCTCAGAAACATTGAATATATCCACAAGGAATTACTTTTCAGTTTTTTTTCTTCAAATACACCACATATCTGTATTATAATAGTTCAGCTATTTTTTTAACGGTCATAATTGGACTAGAAAGTTGGGAATTGGTTGGGTTATTATGTTGTGCAGTGGTATTTTCTGCACTTTTTTTTTTATTCACCAACTGTGTATATTTTCCTTATATTCTGTTAAAGAAGTCAAACATAAGTCTATGTATTGGTGAGAAGAAGGAGCAACAGAGAGTGGCTGGCCGGCATCTGAGCTCCTGAATCGGACCAACTGTGAGATAGGTGCCGCTAACTCAGCGGAGCTTTAATAATCCGGCTTTAAAAGAACATCCCTACAGCAATTCACCGCATATTTCTGAAGCTGCCTTCGAGTTCAAAAAGTTTTTGTTGTCCGCACATCCCATAGTGCTGAGTTCTTTCCATATTGTGGCATTTTGAAACATCCTTTTCAAGAAAAGCCAGCGCCATTGCAGACACCATAAATACTGCAGGCACCTGTTTAGACAGTTAAGTAACACCACAAGGGACTATTTCGTAATTCAGATATCAATAAATATAGCTTTGGCTAGTCAAAAATAACCTTGAGATATCTTGATCATGATTCCAAATGTCGTGAAAGTTTAACCTCTTAACATCCACCTCATTTTGGGTAATCCTATTTTGCAAACCCAAATGGAAAAGCAAATAACTTAGGACTGTAAGCCCAAATTACATGTGCAATACATTATTTGAAAGCTAACACCCTGTAGTTTCCTAATATATAAATTAAAATTGGGCGTGTAGAACATAGACCAACCTGAATCAGTTCAAACATGACTCAAAGTTGTTGCTTTTTATTCTCTGAATTGATAGGTCTTTTTTGAACAGCAGTAATAAAGACATTCTTGAGAAAAAGCAGGTTTTATTATATTATATTTGTTCTACATCATGTCAACCACAAATGCAGAGCATTTCAGACCTCTAGCTATAACAGTTCCAGAGCTGTGGGGTATGGAACTTTGGTGTCAGCTAGGAGCTGCGCACAATGGCTCCACCTGCTTGTAAAAATTTTACTGGTGGAATTTTATGCATTCTAAATTATTATTACCCCTATTTGGGTTTTAAGAGGTTAAATGATGAATCAGGCGATGCCATTTGAGATATCTAAAAAGGCATCTTGACTCTTCCAAATTGGATTGATTGATATCTTGAGTTGTTATTTTCACCCGTCATTATATCATTTCAGATATCTTAAAGTATCATTTAGGATAGTTCAAAATTTAGTTTTTCAAAGTAAAAACTTTTTCTTTGATATCTTAGAAGTAATTACGGATGGTCAGAAAAACTGATTTTATGATAAACGGCCACTACATCAGCCTGCGAGCATGTGCGCAGGGCAGCAAATCAAGATATTAAACATACAAATCTTCTCTACGCATTTGCAGATCTCACATGGCAGAAGTGTAGCAAAAATCACATGTTTAAAGAGAGCCAACCGAGAAACTGCTTCACTTGTAACCAAAGATTTCTGGGTGTTGAAGCGAAAATACAGACTTAATTGACTCTGGGTGTTTACAGACTGATCTACACATTTTTAGATCTGAATACAGATTTGTTAATTTTTTACACATTTGCAAATCAATTACACACAAGTTAATTTACACATTTGCAGATTCTCGTACAGACAAACAAATCTCACACATTTCCAAATCCCACTTCACACACAAATATAGATGCAAACAACTCTCTGCACACATTTGCAAAAAATTTTGCAACAATATTGCTCCCATAGTAGATGTAAGTTTCCTATGCGTAGCCGCGGTACACCGACAGGTACCTGACCCGGTGCAGGACTGTGGTCTGGGAACCTTTATACTAAAAGCCATTTCTTCCTGTCCCATGTTCAGGGGTCTACACAGAGTGTCATAATGATTTGCTTACCCCCTTCACTGCAGTCAAAGACCTATTACTACTACTACTTCACTATACTGACACTGAAATCAGTGTTGAACTTTTTGCCAGTTGTCTTAATGTTACCCTCTGTCTAGCCTCAAGTCTTAAGAAGCTTTTCTGAGAAGTTTTTGTTCAGTCCTTATGTTTAGCTTCATTCATCTTAGAGACAGTTCCCTCCTTTCCCTTTTACATTAAACAAAAGTATCCATACATAATGATTCTAGCTTTCTGGACTGAACCTTGTTCTACAGGCACATTAAAAATGGGACATTAACAGAACAGGTATTTTTACACAGACTGGACAGTAGATGTGCACTATGAATGGATAACTCCTGAAAGCAGTTTCTTGTATTGGCTTTATTTAATTGTAATGTTGGATTATAAATACAGGCCCCACTTTTCAGTTTTTTTTATATGCAAACATTTTGAAAACTGAAAACTAGATAGGATAATATTTTCATCAAAATTTTAAATTATTTGGGCTGTTTTCTGTGTGAGTGACACAATTAGTTGCTACATTTGGCAAGAAAAAATATATTCATGATGCCCTTTCTCCAATTTTTACCACCTCTATCTTTCATTGCTGCTGATGTTACACTTTCCTCTCAAATTAAGTAAAGGTATCTAAATGAGATTATTCATTAAGCTTCAACTCAATGTTTCAATTGTTAATACTATTGTTTTGAAGTTGATTTATTATTCGACTCTTTGGTCAAATAGATTTTCTGAAGGACTTATTGGATGTTAAATATCAAGTAAAGAGTGATTCACAGACTAGACAAAATACCACACAAGCTCCACCACAGGTAGTTTTTGTTCAGTTCTGTATGATAAACAGCATTTTTAACCATCTCTGCACATGTGGCTCCGTCAAAGATCCATCTAATTAATCACCCAATAAGCTGAAGTCGATCCGTGCTGTGAAACTGTATTATCATAAAACAGGCATGATTTTTGGGAGTCATTATAGAAGCAGGCTGGAGGACTACTAATGACCCTGACAGCTCGAGCAATTATCCACAGATTAATTTGCTATTAAAATCTCTGCTGCTCTGTTTGCATGCATATCAACGCATACATGCAGTAATGAGAGATCATGGCTCTAACAACTGCATTATTAATCATTGAGTGACGAAGATGGGTAGCAGTGTCATGCTGGGGAGGATAGCTTCAAAAGATCATTCAGATCTGTTACCAAGCCTCACAGTAAAAGTCGCAACCGCCAGCTGAGTTTTTGTGAAGTCTGAAAACGGAAATGGCACAAATCTCAGCCTGCAGCCTGCATATTTTTTATCATTTCATAAACATGCCAAATACTAGAGCTGCACAACCTATTTGATGCAATATTGTTTTTGTTTTGTTTTTTAATACAAGTCACACATCTGATCAAAAAATAAAGCAACTTTCAATGAAAATTGTTTTTCCTTCATAAATGAAAGGCTGAGTTTAAATACAACAGTTTGCAAACTCAGCTGTATCATCCTGAGGCTTTGCACAGTTTGCCATGCCTGGTTTTTAAAGCTGCCGCTAAGATTAAAGACACTCAAATTATTCCATCATGAAAACTCAATTACCCATTTAAAAGTAAATCTTAGCCAAGTTTAAACACTTCTTGGTTGTTCCTAGACTTAAATATGTTAATGAGATAGTTATCTAAAACTCCAATTATAGAACATTTATGTTCTCTAATGTGGGATTTAAATTAATAGCAGATATTCTCAACTCAATTTAGACTGTATTAAAAAGTAATCAGAGTTTGTAACATGCCGAATCTCACAGATTGCCACAAACATAAAAGTCTACCCTACAGTCAAGAGAAACAAAGCAGAATGTCAAAAGCCTATTTAGGCTGGTATGCAGGCCAGAAAAATTGATAGGTTTGCTGCTTACTGAACCATGCAATCTCAAAACAGTCATCCAGTCAAGTGGAATAAAAAAATGTGATTAGTGACAGTTGCTGACAAAGAAAGTTAGACTCAATGCCAACAATACAATCATATTTTAAAAACAGTGAAAGTGGCAGACAGCTATGATGAAATCTCAAGTTTTCATTTAAATGCATCAATGAGAAGGGGAGATGTGCAGAAGAAAGGCTTATATAAACCTATTACCCAAGAGGAAAGTAGCACATAACATTGATTGCAAAATTATTCTAATTTTACGCTTTTATATAGTTTTTCAGTTTTCAATTTTCAACGTTTCAATTAAATAAAATTGGGAGTTCAAGGAGACAGAAGAAATACAAAACAAGCATAGAAGCACTGATCTTTAAATACTCTCTATGTTTGAATGGGTAATAGTAAACTAGCTCCTCAGGTGGCTCTATCTAGGGGGAAAAAAAACAGTTGAGCAGAGAAGCTGTGTGCCAGATTTCATGTTGAAGAGATGAAAGAGAGCACATATAGTTAATACAGTAAGAGGGGAGCTCATAGATATATATAGGAGAGAAACAGGGCTAAGCACTAAAAAAAAACAGGCCCAACTCTATTATCTGTTATTAAGGTATTGACAGGAGCATCCCAGCTAATTTTTCTCTCCAGAATGGTGTCTAAGCTAAACAGAACCAGACCAGATAAGGCTACTTAGTCAAGAAAAACAGAGAAAATATAGAATTAGGGGTTAAACTAAGAAATATTGCAGGATAGGAGAATAGAGATAGAATATGCAAAATGATGGAAAATAGTTGCCATGTCCCCCAGCAGTCTAAGCCTACAGCATCATAACTATCGAGAGAGCTCAGGATAGCTGAGCCACTAATTATAAACTTGGTCAAAATGCCTAGTCTTAAATATTGATGTCGTGTCTGCCTCAGGGACTTCAGTTTTAAGAACATTCAACTTTCGTCTTACTAAAGTAAATATATTTTCCATCAGCTGACATATCATAGATTATTTGATTTCAAATGTCACTAAAGCACCTTTAACCCTTAGAGTATAGAAAAATATATATTCCTAGTACAAACAGTAAACTCAAGAGTTTATTCAGTCCTTTTATCAGATCCCACAAAACTCCAAAACAACATTTTCTAACTATGGTAAACTTTGTGTCAACAAAGATTTGTCATTATTTTCATCTGATGTTTGAGGTATAATTCACATTGCTTTAAAACATATTAGTGCTGCAACTAAAGTAAACTAAACAATCTTTTTTTTCCAAGTATTCAACTTAATTATTTGTCAATTATGTCCTCTTTGACGTCTGCTTTAAAAGAATGTTACTTTAGTTCCTTATACAAAATTTAAATCAGTTGTTCTACTTGAGACAATTAGAGATAATGAACCCTTTTCCATCAACTGTCAATCAATATGACTGACATCGGTCAATCAATGTATTAGGTATCTATATGACTGACAGGCTGCAAACCAATATGACTGACAGTTTGTGACTCAAAATAATAAATAGCCCATCACTCAAAAGGGCAGCAGGGTTGGTTACTGGAGATCCTGTATTCTTTCTTTTTTATTGTGGTGGCCCAAGTAGGCTTGATATTTTCAAAGATGCCACAGTCACATAAGAGCATAATGGAAATCTTCACACTCACTAGTCAGTCAGTTCTGCACTAACATAGCTCAAAGATGGCTACCTTCGTAACTACGAGACCCACTCCTTTGTAATTATAAATAGCAACTTCTAAGGCAATGCAAACATAACAAATGACACTTTCAGTTTGTAGATGATCTATAAACGTATGTATAATATATTGCATCAATTTCAATAACATAATGTCAATAATAATTTCCCTTTAATTGTTTAACACTGTGGTCTGTTAAATGATTTTAATAACATTTCGATAGTTCTGCTTTTGCTTTGCTATTGAACAGAGATGTAATTCTCTGTTGTCACTTTCCATTTTCTCATTTCCTTCTATTTTAATTCTATTTGTTCAAAATATCTGACTGGACTCGGATAGAAAAACAAGTTCCAACATCTGGGAAGAGCCCAAAGTAGAGCTACTGCTTCTAAACATTAAAATGATTGTTATAATGGTTCAGGCGTCTGATAAGGATGCATCCTGGGCCTCTGCCTACTGAAGTTTTGGGCATGTCCAATTGGGATGAGACTAAGGAAAGGTCCTGAGCATGCTTGAAGGACTATAAAGTCCATCTGGCCTGAGAGCACCTTGGATTTTCCAAAAAATAACCAAGAGGATGTGGATGGGAGGAGGATTTTCAAGGGCTCATTAGGATCTGATAAAGCAAGAAAAAAAGAAAAAAAGCAAAGAAGGATGGAATTAAGCAGCTCTAAAATTAATGACAAGCAAAATCCTGAACAAGGCCAAAACAATTTACAACAAGAGATAAAGAAATTACTTAAAAATACACTGCATGATTCCCATCCGACATTTGGATACGGTGGGTGCAAGTCTTTCTAATATGGTGAAGCTATGAAACTGTTTTTTTTTTTTTTTTGCTTTTTTTTTTTTGCTTTTTACTTAATTTATTTTATTTTCACCAACAGGGCAATTTGGGTGCATTAGATTAATCAATTTAGCATTTTAAACATGATCCTTTTTTTCACCATTCAAGATTAAGTATTAAATATTTCTTTCCCCGTCAATCTAGTCTAATCTATTTTTTTAATCTAGTCGGATTTCTGGTGTTAACCTACCATAGCCACAAAAGACATTTTTACATTCAAGTTTATGATGTGCTGGACTTGTCATTTATATCATAAATCAAAGATAGATTTTAATATCTGTACCTATAAAAAGCATTTGAATTCCAAAGTCATTCATATTTGAAATGTTTATCAGAATGTTTACTATGTAGCTGATGCAAAGTAGAACCTATTATCACAGCAACACATCTGTCCTAAAAAGATAAACAAACAGCTAAACTGTCAGACTGACAACATTCTGTTTGTTAGATGCACCTGAGCTACACAGTGTGCGAGTTTCCAGCAGTACACTTAAAATAAAACTGCTGCATATAGGCACACAGACAAACTCATTCACATAATCACAAGTACAGATCTGTCAGTTTGCTTTCCCTGGGGGACATCAAACATGCCTTCTGCAGAGGGGAAGCACTTTCATCAGAGCAGTGACATTTGAGCACCCCATGCTGCCACTGTCACAAACAGCCGCCCTGTGTAGTCACTTATGCACGAATCCCTGACATTCACCCATAATACAACCATCACAACATGATTCAGAGTGCAAATGATGTATTAGTAGGGAAAAAATAAAGTGTGAATTTATTTTTTTACATGCTTTTGGAAAAGGCAATTAAAATTTTCAAAGACAGTGTCAGTGTAGGCAAAGATGTTTATATGCAGCTCAAAAGGCAGAAAAGTGGCTGCAATGTCTCATCCCAGCAGGGTGGAGAAATTGCTGTCACCAATATGAAGTGGAAAATAAATAAAAAAATGCTTAAGTTGGCCTCAGTTTTAATAATTGTGCTTCCTGTACAGAAAGAACAAAGGCATAACATTCATTCTATTCAATAACAGAGCAGCAATTTTTTTTTTACATTTTGTTTATTTTTTGTGCCAAACAGTCTAAAGGAGTTGCCTTAACTGTATCAAGTGGTATTTCTTAAAAGGTACAAAGTGTTCACAAAGAAATTTGATCACAGCCCCTGTCAAAAATATGTTCAAGAGTAGTAATGATGCATAAATATTACTAGACATAGAGCAGTAGGCACCAAAGTGAACTTAAACATGTCTCCTATTGATCTTCTTGCTAGAGCAGCTCCTTATACTGTAGGTGTACTGTATCTGGAAACTAGCCTAAAAGCACTCTTCTATGTTCTCTACAAGCAAAAGCTTAGCATAATAAGCAGCCTTGGCAGTTTTGTCCCCAAGGCTCCTCATTGTAGCGAAGCAGAGCAGGATGACTGAACATTTATGAAAGAAGGCAACAGAGATTAAGGTGCATTGATGTGAATATAAAAAAAGTGGAAGAAGTTTGTTATTCAGAATTACTTGAAATGCAACTTTTTGCTTTTGTGAAGTTATTTTTATATGACTGTTCAAGTCAGAGGATTATGCTTAGATTATACCTGCTTTACAATGAGTCCTAGTCAGTAAATCCTAGGCAGCTTTAAGAGAGATCTTAAGTTATATGGGTAATTTGTCTATACAATCATTTCTGTTAACATTTTGACACATAAAAAGGGATAAAGGTAAACAAAACCAAGGCCTACAGGAAAAACAGATTAATAGTGAAGAGAGTTTTGAAGAGCTACTGAAAAGTATAACAGGAATTACACTTATTGTGATTCGGGTGAATATTAATCTTTTCTGTGAGCAGAGAATCCTTTTAGCCATTCTTCCAATAGAGAACATTAGTTATAGAACCAAATTGTAATCTTCTCAATGAGAGTAAATTACATATTAATTAATCAAGAACAAATGGGAGCTTAAAAAAAGAGAAACGATTGAAATGATTCTTATTAGCAGAAAGCCAGATCTTAGGAAGAGGGAAAATCAGATAAGTGATGGAGCGGTTCTACAATTTCAGTGCCATTGCCCTGCAGAAGGATATTACCATTTTAGATGTTGATGGTCCAGTTTCAGACACATTTATTTATAGGGTCTTTAAATGCAAATTAGAATATAGTTAAAAATCTTTGTGCACAAAGAAAAACAATTACTGTTATTTACCAAAATCAAAGCAAAACTGCCACTGATGTTATTTATCCTTAAATGGTTCTTCTCTGCTGCACCACAATATTAAATGTGCAGTGCATAACTTTTGTAAATATTTATTTACATTTGTTAAAATTAACACTCTGTCCTGAAAGTAATATATAAGACAGATAATCAGCCATAAAAAACAAACAAAAAAAATTCCTGCTTCTCTGGCTCTTCCCATTTGGAAGAAAAAGTTTTCCATCATCATCATTGGTGGCTCTGCGTACTAGTTTGCCCATTCACTCTAGGCTCTCTAGGTAATGTTTAATATGTTAATAATTAAATGTCAACTAGTTAAGACATTCCACATTTGGTTTAGAGGGGAACTGCTTGTTCCTGAAGATGTTTCTGAAATGTTGAATTATGTCCTCATGAGGTTGGAAGAAAACAACTATATTTCATTACGAATTTTTAAAGAAATTTGTTGGAGCCTATTAAGAATTAGATTCATTTATCTTTTGCAAAATTATTAATGTTAAAGAGCTAAGGTTATGTGAATGGTAGAGTTATTGTTTATTTGTTTATGTATTTGTTTTGCTTTGACCCTCCTCCTTGTCAGTCCGCCTCCTGCTGAGATTAACAAGTAGAAGCAGCTGATGAGGTGGATCTGATTGTTTGTTTGAAGGAGTGAGGAGTGCAACAGTTTTTTTTCACACACATCACTTAACTTTATATTTGAATTTTTGTAAGTCAACTCTGAGAATATTTCTGTTATTTTTTAATAGTAAAGAAAACACCCTTATTTTGAAACAAGAAAATTCTCCACGAGTGCTTTTTGTTTTGTGAGTCGAAAAACCTCCTCCTAAGACTACTCTGGCAATTTTTGATTTTTTTGGAAACTTTTTTGATGCAAGAGTAGCCGCAACAAGTGAAAAAACTTCACTGATGACTTGAAGAAGAGCCTAAAGTCGGGAGCTGCCAGCCGATCACGCTCTGATGCGCAAAGAAAGCAGCCAGCGGGCCGTGAGTACAATCAGCTGACTGAGTTTATGAATGAAGGCGCCGCTGCGCAACAAAGAATGATCGATAACTACAGAAAGCAAAGCTGTTGATTTCAAAGAAGGATGCTTATTGATGAACTTACTTGAAAGTGAAAAGATCGGTGTGGTCATTAACAATGTTGGACCCTAAATCCACGCCTGCGTCTGAGAACATGTTAAAAGAGCGCGTCCTTTCGCGCAGAGGCAGATTGGGAGCCTGCACTAGAAAGATTAATGAAATAAAGGCTTTGATGACGGATGCAGGAAATATTGATGAAGTCAATGATTTAGTACAAGCATTTAAGGAAGCCGTGGATGAGTTTAAAAATGCTCATAGGTTGGTTCAAGAGCTCTTATCAGAGGACGAAAAGGAAAATGATTATAATGACTGGTTTGAGCCTCGAATAACTAACTTAAACTATTTTTTGAAAGATGTCGAAACATGGAAAAAAGACATTGTACAATCAACAATCAAACCATCAGACAGCATATCTAATGTATCAAAGAAATCAAAGTCATCTTCTTCCACATCCAGATCTTCCTCAGTCTCTTCAGAGTTAAAAAAGGCCAAAGCAGAACAGGCTGCTGCACTGGCACGAGTTGCTGCCTTGAAAGAAAAACATGCTTTACAAATGGAGGAAGCAAAATTAAAGTTAAAGATGGAGCAAATTGAGCTAGAAGCTGATCTTGCAGCATCAAATGCTAAAATAAAGACCTTGCAAAGTGTTGAGGTGGACCAGGAACCGTCTTTAGGTGACGGCATGAATGAATATTATAGCTCTCAACAAGAACCACATTCGATAGAGGGCAATGTGGAATTTATGCATTTAGGTGCTATACCAAAGACTCCACTTCAACGGACCATTTTGGAGAGATGTAAATCGTCTCTCAGTAGATTAAGGACAGCAGAGAATAAACCCCAAAATAGGAATCCCACTGAAAGTGAAACTGAAGCTGCAATTTATGATCATAACGCATCTGAAACTGCACAAGATTACCCAGAGGTGGCTGTTACTGCTGATAATGAAAATTTGAATGTTGTTATTCAAAGACAAAATGACATAGCAGAACTCATTGTCAGCCAGCAAAATCTGTCTTTGTTACCTCCAAGAAATATTTCTGTGTTTGATGGTAACCCATTAGAATACCAGTCTTTTATTCATGCATTTGAACAATTAATCGAAGACAAGACTAAAAATAATAAAGACAGACTGTATTATCTAGAACAATTTACATCTGGTTTGCCAAGAGATTTAGTTCGCAGTTGCTTACATATGGAAGGAAGTAAAGGCTACAGGGAAGCTAAACAACTATTAAAGGAACATTTTGGAAATGAGATGAAAGTTTCTGGAGCTTATTTGGATAAAGCCTTGAACTGGCCAGCAATTAAAGCTGAGGATGGAAAGATGCTGTATGCATATGCAATGTATTTGAGAGGATGTTGTAATGCAATGCAAGATTTACAGTACTTAGAGGAACTTGAAATCCCATCAAACTTAAGGCTGTTAGCATCCAAACTACCTTACAAACTGCGAGAAAGATGGCGAACCACAGCTTATGAAATACAACAGAAAACTGGCAGGAGAGTCAGATTTAAAGATCTTGTCAAGTTTGTGGAAAACCATGCTAACATGCTTTTGGATCCTTTGTTTGGAGACCTTCAAGACCAAACAACAACCAAAAAAACATGCCCAAGAGGCAAAGGTGAACTAAAATCAATTAGAGGTAAGAACAGTAGCTTTGCAACATCAATAGTTACAGAGAAAACAGGATGTGCTATAAAGCAATCCGTTTTGTCTCCACCACCTCCAGAATCCCCACCCATTGCCAATATCTCTCACTGTGGATTCTGCCAGGGAAAACACAACTTAGCTGACTGTCTGCGTTTTAAAGCAGAGTCGCATGATTGTAAAGTTGAATTTTTGAGAAGTCACGGATATTGCTTTGGTTGCCTACTTAAAGGTCATTTAAGCAAAAATTGTAAGAGGAGACTAACATGCCAAGTTTGTCGAATGAAACATCCAACAGTACTCCATATTAAAAGTGTAAACGTTTCAAAGCAGGACAGTCAAACGGAGATTGAAGAAACTCCCATAAGTAGTGCTCTTGTTTCAGCAGGTGATGTAAACGGGGCCGGGAAAGATTGTGCACTAGCCATTGTGCCTGTCCGTGTTAAGGTGGCAAAAGGGGACAAATATATTCAAACCTATGCTTTCCTTGACCCAGGCAGCACGGCAACGTTTTGTACTGAAAGATTGATGAACCGGCTAAATTTGAAAGGACGCAAAACAGAGATACTTCTGCGAACAATGGGACAGGAAAAGCCTGCAGGAATCTACGAGGTTAGAGGACTAGAGGTGGGAGATATTGATGGCTGCACATACTTGGACCTGCCGAAAGTTTACACACAGGATAAAATACCTGTCTCAACAGAAAACATCATCACACAAGCTGACCTGGAGATGTGGCCTCATCTCAGGAGTGTCCCTTTAAAGAAAATCGAGGCAGACATTGAACTCCTCATTGGAACTGATGTTCCTCGAGCATTAGAGCCATGGAAAATAATAAACAGTCATGATAATGGACTGTATGCAGTGGAAACGGTACTTGGATGGGTGGTAACTGGACCACTTGGTGTTGATAGTACCACAGAATATGATGGGCCTATTGCAGTGTCCAGTAACAGAATTTCTGTTACTGAATTGAAGGATATGCTCATCAGACAATATAACCAGGATTTCTCTGAGAACCTGTATGAAGAGAAAAATGAGATGTCTGTTGAGGATAAGCGTTTTATGGAGATTGCTTCTGGCTCATTGTATATGAAAGATGGACACTACCACCTACCACTTCCTTTTAGAAACAAAGATAAAGTTATGCCTGATAACTATAAAATGGTTAAGGAACGCACACTGCACCTTATGAAAAAAATTAAGAAGGATAAGTTGTACACAGAAGAATACACATCCTTCATGGAGGACATTTTGAAAAAGGGCTATGCAGAAAAGGTTCCATTTGAGCAACTTTGCAGGAAGGATGGACATGTCTGGTACATTCCACATCATGGTGTTTACCATAAGCGAAAGCACAAACTGAGGGTGGTGTTTGACTGTACATCCTCATTTCAAGGAACCTCTCTGAACAAGGAGCTCCTCCAAGGCCCTGATTTAACAAACACCCTTATTGGGGTATTGTTAAGGTTTCGCCAAGAACCCATTGCAGTAATGGCAGACATTGAAGCAATGTTTTATCAAGTCTTTGTTGATGAAAATGACAGAGATTTGCTGAGGTTTCTGTGGTGGCCAGAAGGTTACATTAACAAACCTCTTGAGGTTTACAGGATGAAAGTTCACCTCTTTGGCTCTGTATCATCCCCAAGCATTGCTAATTTTGCTCTGCGTCAAACTGCTGCTGACAACCAGAAACATTATTCTGATGAAATTATCAAAACCATTAAAAGTAACTTTTATGTAGATGATTGCCTCCGATCAGTGGCAACAGTGAACCAGGCAATGAAGCTTGTCACAGATCTCACCAAAATTTGCAGTGAGGGAGGTTTTACATTAACAAAATGGGTCAGCAACAGCAATGAAGTGCTGGCAAGCATCCCTGAACATCACAGAGCTGGAGCATTCAAGGAACTAGATCTGGATAAAGAAAAGCTGAAAGAACAAATAACAGTTGAGTCTGCACTTGGACTCCACTGGGATACTCTCAGTGATACCTTCAGCTTTAAAGTCACCATCAGGAGTCGACCTGCTACCAGAAGAGGTATACTCTCCACAGTGAGTTCAGTATACGACCCATTAGGATTCCTTTCTCCTTTCATCTTGAAAGCCAAACAGTTACTTCAGGAACTCTGCAAATCCAAGTATGGATGGGATAATGTCATTCCCCAGGAATTTGCAAAGCCTTGGCAAAGATGGCTCAAGGAGTTAAATCTGCTACATGACTTTCAAGTTGCAAGATGCATGAAGCCTGAAAACTTTGATCCCGTGGAAACTGCTGAACTGCATCACTTTTGTGATGCAAGTGAGTCAGGCTATGGTACAGTAAGCTACCTCAGATTAACAAATCACCAAGGTCAAATCCATATCTGCTTTATATTTGGAAAAGCTAGAGTGGCACCTCTAAAGCAGATGACCATACCCAGACTGGAACTAACAGCAGCAACATTGGCTGTTAAGGTGGATCGAATGCTAAAGAAGGAGCTGCATTTACCACTTTCTGATTCAACTTTCTGGACAGATAGTACCTCTGTCTTGAAATATATTCACAATCAAACTAAAAGATTTCACACTTTTGTATCCAACAGGATTGCTGTAATCCATGACCTCTCCCACACCAGCCAGTGGAGATACATAAGTTCAAAAGTCAACCCAGCCGACGACGCATCAAGAGGGCTATATGTAGAATCTTTCTTAAGATCAAAATGGCTGACTGGTCCTGAATATCTCAGCAGAGAAAAAGGAACATGGCCGAAACACACAGAAGGTCTGAAAGAAATACCAGCGAACGATCCAGAAGTAAGAAAGGAGATCACAGTTAACAGTGTGATAATGGAGGATCAACATCCAATATGCAAGATGATAAAGTATCATTCATCATGGAACCGACTTCAGAAGTCTGTAGCCTGGGTATTAAAGGTTAAAAGACATCTTCTACTGCTAAGCCAGCAAAGAAAAAGTCAAACTCACCTGTCTTCAGAAGTGATGAAAAAGTTGGAAAATCAACACGAGACGCAATACTTATCAGTGGAGGACATGCAGAATGCAGAGAAAGCAATCATTTGTTTTGAACAAAAACGCCACTTTCACTGTGAATTTACTTGCTTGGAACAAGGCAAACCTCTCAGTTCAAGAAGTACCATCCTCAAACTGGATCCGATGCTCGATGGTGGCATCTTGAGAGTTGGTGGTAGGATAAACAAAAGCGCAATGCCATTCCACCAGAAAAACCCGATCATTCTACCTAAAGGTTCACATTTATCTAACCTCATCCTACAACAAATTCATCACCAAGTTGGACATTCAGGAAGGAGCCACATGCTCTCCAAGCTAAGGCAGAAATTCTGGCTCCCTCATGCAAACTCCTTAGCCAGAAAAATCATCAAGAGCTGTGTATTCTGTAGACGCATGCAGGCAAAACCTGGTGAACAGAAGATGTCAGACCTTCCTGAGGACCGTTTATTTCCAGACCTACCTCCTTTCAGTCATGTTGGCATTGACTACTTTGGTCCTATTGAAGTAAAAAGGGGACGAGCTCAGGTGAAACGATGGGGCGTCATATTCACCTGTCTGGTGAGTCGAGCTGTCCACCTAGAGATGGCAAACTTCTTAACAACAGATTCATGCATAAATGCTATACGCAGATTCATCTGCAGAAGAGGATCAGTGATGAGCATCAGAACAGACTGTGGGACAAACTTTGTGGGAGCACAAAAGGAATTACAAGAAGCATTAAAAGAGCTAAATCATCAGAAAATCCAAAAGACCCTTTTAGTAGAGGGAATAAAATGGATTTTTAACCCACCTTTTGGGGCTCACCATGGTGGAGTCTGGGAAAGACTAATACGTCTAATCAAGAAGACCCTCACATCTGTCCTTAGGGAACAAACACTGGATGATGAAACCCTGTCAACAGCACTATGTGAAGTGGAAGCCATCCTAAATGACAGGCCAATAACTTCAGTGTCGAATGACCCTAATGATTTAGAACCACTAACACCAAACCATTTACTCCAGCTGAAAGGAAAAGCAACCTTACCACCAGGAGTCTTTGAGAAAACAGATCAATATTCAAGAAGAAGATGGAGACAATCACAGTATCTTGCAGATCTTTTCTGGAGACGTTGGACAAGGGAGTATCTTCCACTTATGCAAGAACGAAGCAAGTGGAACAGCAAAAGGAGGAACTTCAGCCCTGGAGATCTGGTTGTTATTGTGGATAACTCAGCACCAAGGAGCGCATGGACAATGGGTCGTGTGATAAGGATTTTTCCAGATGCCAAAGGTTTTGTTAGAAGCGTTTTGGTTAAAACCAAAGCCAAAGTCATCCAGCGACCAATAGATAAGCTCTGTCTTTTAATGGAGGCAGCTGGATGAAATAAGACTTTCTATGGACTGCTTTAAGCATTAGAAATGTTGAGAAGCTCTAGGTAACATTTATGGACAAAAGAATGAAGTTTATGTAATGTTTTTGCTAGATGTTAGGCTCCTGTGAATATTATTTTTGTAATTGTTATTTTGCTAAGGCTAACAATTAGGGGCCGGGATGTTGGAGCCTATTAAGAATTAGATTCATTTATCTTTTGCAAAATTATTAATGTTAAAGAGCTAAGGTTATGTGAATGGTAGAGTTATTGTTTATTTGTTTATGTATTTGTTTTGCTTTGACCCTCCTCCTTGTCAGTCCGCCTCCTGCTGAGATTAACAAGTAGAAGCAGCTGATGAGGTGGATCTGATTGTTTGTTTGAAGGAGTGAGGAGTGCAACAGTTTTTTTTCACACACATCACTTAACTTTATATTTGAATTTTTGTAAGTCAACTCTGAGAATATTTCTGTTATTTTTTAATAGTAAAGAAAACACCCTTATTTTGAAACAAGAAAATTCTCCACGAGTGCTTTTTGTTTTGTGAGTCGAAAAACCTCCTCCTAAGACTACTCTGGCAATTTTTGATTTTTTTGGAAACTTTTTTGATGCAAGAGTAGCCGCAACAAAATTAATTCAATCAGTTGCCTAAAGCTTACTTTGAAAAGCTTAAAGTATGATACCAAGGTTCAATGTAGGAGGTAACAATGGGTCATGCAAGAAACAAAATGCCCCAGGTCAGAGTCCTGGTTTATACATAGTAGAATACATTAAAGCTGATTCAGATGATCAGGAAAGTTTTACAACAAAATTTCACACTTCAGTAAAATAAATCCTTAGTTATGGCAAATAGTGGGCTGACAAGTAAGAAGCAAAGGTAAGCAAGGGTACGTGTGTTTCTGTTTCTTCATACAGTATCAGTGGAAAGAAAAACTCCCTTTAACAGGAAGAAACATCCAGCAGTACCAGGCTTAGTTTGAACGGCCTGCTGCAACCACTTCCAGAGGGTTTAAGAAGACGGAGCAGACACATAAAACAGTACACTAATAAACTCTCAGCCAGTATTAAAGGGTTGAAAATGAAGAAAGCACATACAGTTAGTCATAGTAAAAGATGGGGGCATTTTTCAGATTGATAAGGAAGAGGAGAGGAAAAGTCTATATATTAATTAGAACACTTCTTTTTTCCTCTAAATGTCCATCCAAGTCCTTACCAATCACACATTTTTTTCCAGACACTACAAGATGTTAAGATGTTAAGAACAAGCATTTTTTTTCCCTTTTTCTTTCCATGTTTTTGGTGTCTGCAAGTTGAATGTTTTTCAGGAATCGATCATAGAGTAAGAGAGACAACATGCTGAAAGACTGAATTGAAGATCTAAAACGTGTTAATCTATAAGAGTTTAACAATGTAGTCAGTTTATATGTACCCATCATGTTTATGTATAGAAGCCTTTATTCTGAGAGCTATTAGGACCAGACCGTTGTAAGTTGGTGCATTAATTGTGCAAATGTGACTGCGCAGGTGCCCCTCGCTGATTAGCTTCTGAAGACCGTAGACAGATTGATGGCCTGCTGGAGGTGATGACTATGTATAGCACCGATGCAGACTTTCTAGGATCCATCCTCTACTCATTCAAACCGGCCACACTATCACTGCTCTCCCTGTTTAATTGCATTCATAAAAGCACAGAGTTTGTAGGAGTGAGCTGCCATTTAGTCTTATACCCATTTTTCTCCTGTGTATTTCATTCCTACTGTTGGTTTGACTGACCTTTACTTAGTGCTGGAATTAAGCAAAAATCTTGATTAAATCATCGTGTTTGTTCTATCTGGAGACCACTGTTGTAATGATTCATATTTTTTACCAACCTCTTTCAGTTGTTTGTGTACACTAATTAGGGAGTATTGAACACAGTAACTGCTTGTAAAGGGGTATTATTATGTTTAATAATTCTCAGCATAGATAAAGATATATATTTCTTTGATTATTTTACAGAAATGACCTGCTTTCTCTAAAAGATTGTGCTTAAAAAGCCCTGCCAAGTTGCCATTGGTTAATGATTGATAACTACCAATTGCAATTATTAATAAAAATTGTTAATATCTACTAGCACCCAGATCCATAACCAGTTCAAACACAATTGCTAAACTGAGTTAATGAATGTTAATCAATTATCCAAAATAATATAATGGTTATATAAAGTAACACATTAATTAAAATCCTCTAGTTTACATGAAGGGTCTATTCAGTGTGGAAAATTTTGATTAGAATCAAAAACTATTTATTTTTTCATATTTATATTTCATACCAAATTTTGAGAAATCAAATAATTTGGCTTTCCTTTGATCACTATTTTAGGAAGTCTATAAGAATACCTTATATTTTATGGTAAGACTAAATTCAAAGACAGAAAACATTTTATTTTTGTTTTTCTTTTGTTTACAACTGATAACCAATTACCTTAACAAGTACTGTTCAAAAGTCACCAAATAATTGTTTTCCCATTTTTTTCAAAGGTTGATTGTCTGCATTGGTTTTCACAGCTCGGTGTGAGAGAAGAGTGCTTCAAGAAATCGACTTAAAAACCAAAGGATGTTGTGAGATAAGAGCAAGCGGTGAATGCAACAATTACAAAGAGCCTCTCTCTTCTGTTTGTTTCTTAGACTGTGAGCATTATCATGTGAAGAGCATGAAATTAAATTTAGATAATTTCTCATACCTTTTTGGAATTACAGGATTTCCCGAAGTGTTCTTCCAATAGGTAGATACTACCCAGTAGTACAACAATATTACTCAAAATAACAACAAAACAACTGTATACATAACAAATGTATATCACACAAAATCAAAATTTTAAAACCTAAAAGCTTGAGTTGTACTAAAAAAATATTTTTTACTATCAACAACATATCATACTCAACTAAACTTTAAATAACACAAGCAGGAATGGTCTACATAATTTCTGTCACACACTTTGATGTTGTTCCAGGAAGACCAAAGAAAAAAAGATGCACTACAAAGTATTAGTAACAATGCGGGTGAAAGAAAAAAAAAGGACTTAAGGAGTAAAGAAGTTAAACTTGGAAAATTTGAGTTTTTTTTTTTTTTTTCATATTTCATAGAAAAAGAGGAAAATACCTGATGCTGAAAAGTCAAAATTAAAAAAACTCAGAATTTAATTTAATTAAAGGGAGAAAAAAAAAGAAATATTTAAACTATCTTCTAAAAATGTTTGCTTGAATTTTAAACTGGATATTCCTAACAAATATGGTTGTCCATAGTATTTTTCCTTAGTTTAGAAATACAAACTTTTGGCTAAATTTTTGTTATGTTTTTTGGCAGATATTTGGCTTTTTTTCCTTTATTTTTTTGTGAGAAAACTCACAGAAAATGTTGAAAGAGGGATTTTAAATTTAAACTTTGTAATTTAAACTTTAGGTAAAGATCATAGGCTCATTCCAGGCCAGAACTAAGGCCATCTAATGACTATGAAAACAAGGTGAAGATTTGTGCGACTATGAATAGCAAAACGTGTGATAAAAAGCAATGGTGAACAAAACAGAAAAATATTATAAAAGACTCTCAGAACATTGTCCTCCCCTTTTCCCGGGACTGGGTCTCAGGGGCAGAAATCTCAGTAGACTCCTAGAATTTCCTCTCCCCAGACACCCACTTGAAGCCCTCCTGGGGGGAGCCTGATGCACTCCCAGGACAAGCAAAAGATATGGACCCTCCAGTGTTCCTTGGGCCTCCCAAAGGTTGTTTCTGGAACACCACCCTAGGTACATGTAGGTTACCAGAGATTGCAGAAAGCATCCCATAATAATAGGGAAAGTATTCTGAAACAACATGGGGTCATTAATAACCAGATGTCTACAGATGTCAGATTTTTTTTTCTCCCCTGAATTTGCTGGTTATTTTTTGTAGCCTCGAAACCATGGAGCAAAGCTCAAAGGTGATACTGCAGAATTTTATACTGACTTGGTACACATAATTGCATCCTCTGCTACTTACCACCTTATTTCTAATTAAAGCAGTAAGGGTGCACTTATCGTATTTGTCCTCTGCATTTTTGTTGAATAGAGTTTTATAGTAAGTTTAATCATGTAATTTCAACTTTTATTCTGTTATGCAAGTGTACTTTCCTTATAAACAAAATATTTACATTTTAGGCTTTTATTGCACCATTTATCCATAGTTTCTCGTGCTTGTATTTCACAGCAACTGCAAACCTGTTATCAAGGAAACTATGGCAAAAAGGGATAAAGATCATGCATTCCTTTCCTTAATTACATTCAGTTTGAGGACCTGTAATCTTTCCATCACTCAGTTCAGCTGTGTCCTGATTCTATGACACTAGACTTGTCAAGACAGGAAAGACACAGGTGAGACAAGTGTTGTCAAAAGCTTCTAGAAAAAGGCCACATGACGCCAAAACAGCTGAAAACTGAACAACTGAGTGTTTATATAAAAAAATATGAAATATATCCATTACTAAATCAGAGGAGCAAGGTTGAGAACGAGGGAGTCGATAAGGTGTAATTTAAATCTTATATTTTCCTCAGAGCAGACACTTAATTTTCAAAATTTCAGAGTGAATAGATAGAATAGACTCTTTCAATGAAAGAAATGGGGTTAGGATAATTGAAATTTAGAGAGTCCAAAATATCCAGATTATTATTATATATCATTTAGATCAAATATGGCTTTAAATGCTTGCTTAATAGTTCAATTTTCAATCTTTTCACAGAAGATACTTTCGTCTCAACTTATTTCAAACAATTGTGTCAATATCTGGTGTGCAAATTCAACATCATACCTAAATTACAGATTTTTCGATAATTCAAAACGTATTTCAAGCCAAACCAAACAAATAGTTGCATAACAATGACTGACAATATGTTCCACCTTTCTGTAGTACACAGCAATATTTCTGTTTTAATTGTAATTTGATTATATCTAACCTTCCTAAAGCTTTTACTTTTTTCATCTTCAAAATCCCCCAATTGTTACTAAA